>NC_137458.1:201819536-202381483 GCF_964235325.1 Thermobia domestica | reverse complement strand
GTGTTATGTTTAATGTTTAACAATACGTAGCATTTTCTATGTTATCAACAGTCAAGTGGGGAGTTTTGTATGTAATCAGTGGCGGATCCAGGCCAGGTCCGGGAAACCTAGGCCCCCAGTTTCTTCAGTGACAAAATAATTTAAGCTATTATTTATATATTTTTTAATGTTTATATATACCTATCATAGTCTCGGTATTGGCTGCCACCCCAGTTCTTACATTCTACGTCCGCCAGTGTCTGTAATATGTATATTACATTGAATTTAATGTGTCACCTAGTAAATTAGTAGTAAAAGCATGAATACTAAACATTGTTCAGTTTCAGTTCTCAAGAGATTTTCTTTCAACTTACAAAGCACTTGCACCTGACTTTTGCATGTATGGAATCTAACATTTATTTCATACACTTTTCTTAACGTTCAAGTCCTTTAGGCTAAAGGAGACGAATGGTTAATGAAAGTAAATTCTAGTTAAATTAAAATTTTAATCAATTCTTCACGGGAATCGAACAGGAGACTATAAGAGCCAACAACGCACGGGCTTGTCACAAGGCAAGCAGAAACCAAATAAGTTTTACTAACAGCACCATACAAATTCGCCGTGTGTATAACAACGTTTTGCCATCTCCAGCTCAGTTCAGGTCATACTGGGACACGAGTGTGATTGCTTCCAGGTCACAAAATTCGTAACCAGTTTCATCACTGCTTCCAAATAGAAGTATAATAATATGATCTGTTCTAACCCTAACGGGTAAAAACTGACTATGGTCAGATACTTTTTCTGTAAAAACGGAGTTTGATTCTCGATAGAAGCCTATGGTTTCGAATCCCACATTAAGCTGTAAGTCCATGTCTCATATAGTCTTGCTGCTGAATGGCACGCTAAAATCAAATCAACTAGTACGATTAATAACAGACATTCTAGAAAGAACTCTGCAGACCATTTTCTTCATAAACATTTTTTCGTTTCAAACAGGACAAACATAAATGTATAATAGCAAGCTTTCTGTTAAAATCTTCCGAAGTATTCAGAAACCTAACAAAAAAAGGATTTGATGAATGAACTACCAAACACAGCTTCTAGCAAGCAAAGTAGGCTATTTTTATCATTATTCAATTTGACCAGTTGCTACATTTGCTAATAAAAATTTGACGTTACATGTTCTCCCTGAAATATACGCAAACGGGAAAATATCTTTTGATTAAAGATCCGGCTTTACTTTGGTTGAATTATATAAAGAGAGCTTGAAGCATGAATTCTTTCAATGAGCCACTATCGCTAGTAAGTTTGTAACGACAATATTATAACCATGGGATTCAAACTTGCGTTGCGTTCTTCAAGGTTTAAAGTCCATAATATATTTCAGATTCTATCGAGAATAAAATTCAAGGTGCATATTTCAAGGTGAAGTGTCCATATCTGTTCAAGAAACTTGTGTTCCAGCAAACTTGTGTTCATTGCAGTTTATTTTATCATAAACCATTGCTTAGTTTTATTATAAAATTGTTCATAATATTTGTCATATTATCTTCGACATTTTTAAGTATATATATATATATATATATATATATATATATATATATATATATATATATATATATATATATATATATATATATATAATTTCCTTATATAATGAAATATGAGAATTTTATATATAAAGGAAAAACAAAATTAGTGATATTTAGTTCCAGAAACAGGGATAATGGAAGTCAATGTGCTGATTACACACGAAACAGCTGAAATCCATTTCCTTGAAAATAGCTAATTGTGGACTACAATTGAAGAGAATTCAATTTATTTTTGAGCTGTAAACTTATTCATAGTTTTTATTAACTGTGTAATCTAGAACAGTTTTACACTGTAAAATTCTACTTCATTTTTTCGCTTGATAAGAAATAAATAAATAAATACTTGCACAATATCGAATCACACCTTAAACTGTAACCATATGTTTCTTTCTACTGGAGTCCTTCCTGATCAATGAAAAAATAAAAATAAAAAATTCGTGCGACAAACATTCGAACACGGGTCGCGGGGACGGAAGTTCTGCACGGATCCAATGAGCTACGGAATAAGATACACAGGACATCTACGCTATAAATATATGGTAATAACCGGAAGCTTCATGCTGTGAAAAAACATTTATTTCCTTTTATTAAATTTTACGATATTTCTATAGTATCTTGTGTGAACTGCAAAGAGATAGATCATGCAGTTGTCGATTTTGGTTATGGATTGATCTTTAATTAAATCGCGATTTAACATTTAATTAAATCGCGATGTGGTAACAAGGAATGTGTACCGATTTCATTCTCATAGTAAGCGGCAAATGATAGTATCCCGCGGAAAACATGCATTTTCCTATGTGACAGAGAATATATCATTTTGTAGCAGGGGCATAGCAAGGATTTGATTTCAGGGCGCCGCTGGCTAAACGTTCATTTGGGGGTGTCCTAGAGTCCACCCGGGAAAGTTTGAATAAAACCGCAACCTTAGACCTTATGTTAACAACTTTTTTAAATATCGGGGGTTCCAGACCTCCTGGTTACGCTACTGTTTGGTAGCATCCATTGTTCCAGATCATAATCAGTCTGTTCACTTTCACATTCAGCCATAATTTTATTCTTCCAAGCCAAAATGAATGCATTCGTTCTATGCATTTGGTGCTCCTAAAAGAAAATTATGGTATAATTAAGGTTGTGATTTTGCCATTTGAATGTAAATTTATGTCTCCTAATCCCCAAAACAAATCTTGTGGGCGCAATCTGCTCCCTAAGCCCCTCGTGTATGCTTCCCTCTGTTCCAAATACAAAATTTAGTTTGGGTATTTTCTGCAAAACTAATAGTGATATATAGAATTTTATACTCAGTACTTCTGTTTACTTTGTACGGGAATTCACAGAATTGGAAATAATTGTTTTGTGTAAGTATAATTATGCAGAACAGCTATGAATAAATGTTTTGTGTTTCTAAAAATGTATGAAAATTGTTAGAAAATTTTCTAGAGAGATGAGAGATATTATTCCCAGGCTGGAACAACAGTAATTAATTTAGTGTCACGGAGAGAAAAACTAGAGACGGGGAAGTTACCTAGCTTCCCCTACAAATAAATCACTGGTCGTAACGAACGCTTTGTGCCTGACGTATGAATGTCTATCGTTCTGTGTGGCTCCATGGATGAGTGAGCAAAGTCGTTGCTTGGTAATCGTGAGGCTTATGGATCGAATCCGGTCCAGGTAGGTTGATTTTTTTCATTCTTTGTTCCCCATATCTTAAGATGTTTCTCTCCCTCCGTACTCATCTGATGGTCTCAACTGAGTTCTCCACTTGAATTCAACAATTGGTGGTGTGATGCTCTCAGGTTCGGGTGATCTTTTACATGTCTACTTAGAAAATCAAGATTTGCGACAAAATATGGATGCTATCCGATCATTTTGTCTCTAATTCTAAATTTGCACATGTGAGTTTATTTCTTCTTCATTATATTTGCATCTCTCGTTCTCCTATGTCGTCAGTTATGACATAAGATGACTTGGGAGCAAAACTTCAAATCATAAAAGCGCTAAACCAATGGGCTCACCCTCGTTAACCATTTGATTAAAAGTATATATTTTCATACTGAAGAAGGGGAGCATTCGCTCTTCCTACCTCCCCCCCTGAAGTGACAGAATGTTTGTTCAGGTTCTCTAAAGTCATTTCAGGTCAAACGACTGAAAGAGAGATCATTCCAACAGCAAGAGGATTGGACTTCCATTTTTTGCACTATATCTTCACGAATAGGACGAATATCAAGTAGTATGTTTGGCATAAGAACTACAGTCTAAGAATCATCTCATTTTGTAGAAATGATGCTGTAGACAGTAGTGGGAATTTCACCCAAGTGTACGGCAATTTTCAGTACCTGGCGGTTATGCCACTCACTTACGTTTAAAGCTAATTCGGTTGCAATTCTTCCCGGCAAATACTTTGGACTCAACTGGTGGAGCACTCTTGTCGTAAATCTCCATATGGCTGTACCATCCAGAAGTGTTCCTTACTCTACCATCCAGAAGTGTCCCTTACTGTACAGTACATATTTAGGGGGTTGGTATTGCATAAAAATATGGACTCTACTCATGACCTTTATTATCTTCCAGTTATAAGATTCCAGTGCAGAATTTTCGAAAAGAACATTGCATTGTATATTCGTTCACATTGTCTTAATTTGCTCTTAGATTCATTAATATTTCGAACTACTTAGGTTCCTCTGCGACAGAGTTTAAAAACGTTGAAATATATTTTGCGAAAATTTGATCTGACATCCTATTGTGGTATACCTAAAAATAGACAAAAGCACAGAGATAATTCTTATAACATGTATATTTCCAACGTGCAGAACATAATCTTTCGGATGATACTAACGCAGACATGTTTGATGGGGACACAGTCATGCGTTAAATTGAAAACAACCGAATTCCTGTAATTAGCCTCAGTGTGACATGACAATATCCTATTAGGCATACAGTGCATCAGAAAACCAAACGTTTGAAAGCCTCAACGAAAATGACTACTTTATTGTACGACCCGTAAGTCATGTTGGATTTAGTCACCGGCAACCACTGACTAATAACCAATCCCAAATCAAATAATTTTAAACGAATGTTTCTCAGAACTAGGAAA
Source organism: Thermobia domestica (assembly GCF_964235325.1). Lineage (NCBI taxonomy): Eukaryota > Metazoa > Arthropoda > Insecta > Zygentoma > Lepismatidae > Thermobia > Thermobia domestica. The sequence goes on along the minus strand of NC_137458.1, from coordinate 202,376,820 downwards.
CACATTATGAGCTCATACATATATTACACTGAATAATTAACTTTATCCACGTTCCACCTGCAGTCACCTTCACGAAATCTATTGACCCTTCAAAAATTCTCATTTTCTCGTTATTATTAAGTGTAGAACACTCTGGCACATGCTATTTCCTTCTTGCTGAGATTGTGAAGTTCTAAATCTAGTGGGGTATAAAATCCCACAAGAATTTTTAATTGTACAGTATAAGAATACTAGTTTCGACAAGAATAATAACAATCATTCAGTTGTTTTGAAACTTAATGTGTGCACTCCTAGTGGCAGTCGGTATTCAATTTCTCTCCATTTACGCTCCAGAAATCCCACAGTGATATTTTCAAATGTATTGCGAATGCATGTCTTCAAGTCCTATAGTTCTTTAATCTTCGTTTGGTACGTATGATCACCTGATCCTTTACAAAACCCCATAAGAAGTCTAGTCGTATGAGGTTAAGCGATCGTGGTGACCACCGAACCGGACCATCTCTTCCAATCCACCTATCCGGAAACTTTTTATTCAGAAATTGACGGATATTTAGGAACCAGTGAGGTGATACACCATTCTGTTGGAATATGAAGTCAGGTTTCAGGTGCTCCAATTGTTACACAACAATCTCTTGTAACATATGGAGATAAATATCACTGTTGACAGTGGACTCGCTGAAAAAGAATGAACCAATGATGCAATTGTGCGTAAGTTTACACCAGACATTGACTTTGGGACTGTCTCTTTCCATTCACGTGTAATGTGAGGTCGCTCTGATCTCCACAGACGAACGTTATGACGCTTCAGTTTGTCAAGTACATGAAAAATTGACTCATCAGAAAAAAATCATTTCCAAAATGTCATTGTTTATGTCGATCTTGGCTGCAATATCCACTGCAAACTGTTCACGCTGAGCTTTTATTGTCTGAAGCAGCTTTTTTCTTGTAGGCATAAGATGTACTCTTTTATGCAAGGCTTTGTTAACTGTAGATCGTAACATTTCCAAATCTCTGGGCACATATAGAGTGTTTTTGTCGGACTTCTTTCAAATGCCTGTCGTACCATGTCTACATTGGCGTCTGAAACAGATACCACCGTCGCCCCATATTTACGAAGACTACTACCTGTTTCCATAAATGATATATTCGGAGCCCGAATAGTTGGTCGGGACGGTGGTTCCCTTTCATACTGTGTCCCAAAGTTTTGCTGCACTTGAATATCGGACTTCGTCTCTGTAAACCGTCTTCAGCTACACACTGAATTTTCTTCTGTATCATCCCCATTTTTCGTCAAATCTGTGTCACGCCGGACATAAAAAAGCTATGAGTTGTCTTGCCACACGTTGAAAACTGTTTGTTATTATCTAATATAGTTTTCAAATTATTAAAGTCTAAAGTTGTAAAGATAATTTATGGGCACCCGGTATATTCGTTAAACGTAAATATTGGAAACATACGTACTTCTGACATTTTCTGCACATCCACAATTGAGATATTCTCACTACAATTTTTTCATAGTTTTAACAGGAAGTTTCCATATTCTGATGTCATTCGCGGTATCCAGACATTCTTTCGTTGTACACCAAGCAAATATTATCAGATTATATTAACCTTTCCTGGATGATACAACAAGAAGCATAATTTGGGACTCTAGACACTGGAAATGTGACATTTGCATACATTTTAATATATAAGGTAATAGTATATCAAAGAAAAACTGAAAATCTATTGATATCTAGGGTTTTGCTCCCCTCCCCAAGCAAAATCTGAAATGATGATGCTGACTACAACTCTTGTAAAAATCTTATTGAGCTTCTCAGGCACTTGATCAGACTTCCACTTCTCGAAACGCCCCGGTCCTGTGGCAGAGTTGGATTAACATACTTTTCCATTGTAGGTTATATTTCAGGTCTCTCTCCAATCTCCAGTAATGTAACTTTAAATATATTTCAAATTACAAAATTGGAAGGTACAAGATGATCAGTCAATATCAACAATCTTATATTTTGGTCGAGCTTTTAAACTTGTTCTAAGTTACAACAACCAAATGGTCGACGGTAATGGATTCAGCACTCAGTTTCAGGTACACAAAGTCTCATTTTTCAATATATGTTTTCAAATTAAAATGCGTATTATAATACGGAAGGTCCACATACGAAATTTCTAATACAATAAATTAATTTATATTGTAACATACAAGGAGGGCGAGAGTGAGCCAAATATGACTCATGACGCTCCAACATAGATAACTTGGTGGTTAATCCAGGCTTGTGCTGTGGGAGTATGATGAGGACAGTAATTCCGCTATTTTCGGGATATCTCTTAACAGAAATAATGAAACATAATGTTATTTATTCCACTCGAGACATTCTAATGAGATTCACAAAAAGTACGTGAGTAAGGATTACGTGGTTGGAATAAAGTGTAACATCCCTTTTCAGCAGTGAGGTTATACTTGTATGAAATGTGGATCTACAGTTTAAGATGGAATCAGAATGACTGTAGTGCACTCAAATTTCAAGGTTTCCCACCCGATTACCCAAGAGTTCTCTATACGCTGTTCCTGAGACCTATGCAATGTAACAAAGGGCTGCCGCATACCGTGATATGGAACTGCCACAATGTTTGATGCTTGGATGGAGACAGCCACATCGTATGCTTCAAAGGATATTTGACAGAGAAACACGCGTCCAGTGGTACGGAAGAAGGTAAAGGGTGACACGTCCCCCCCCCCCAAAAAAAGTTACTAGTCTCCAACATCAACTTGTGAGCGTTGAACTATTCACGTCATGTCGTTCATTAGAGATATCGCAATAGCAATTCATGGAGATCCATTTTATGCAGTTTCTGCCTCAATGTTTTAAATGACATTAGGATAAGCCAAGTAAGTTATGTAGTCATTTTCTCGGGCGCTGTTTTTCTGTCTCTTCACAATATGCATCAAGGAAGGTGGTCCCTATCCCGTAGCTTCGTCTTTCTACCAATATCGTGCTTCGTCAAGTCTGATATTTATTGTGCACTAAGTATGTGGTCATGACTTCGAAACTGGGATTTTTGTTGTATGGTACAAACTCTCTATTTTGCTCACCAATTCTCCAAAGCGGGCACCAACAATTAGACCTCTTTGAGACTCCATCAGATAGAACATTCTGGTCACTTACCACACCTGAACAACGTCTACATTCATACTACCTCACTCAACTAATAGTGCAGAGCCCATACTATATGCAACAAACAAGAAGAGGTTGATTTATGTAGTGTTCAGTGTTATCAGACGTTAAAAATGTTCCACTTTTGACAAGGGTTTACATAATTTTGTTGTACGTAGAGGCTCCACCGACTACTCCACCCAGATCGATAAATTGGCAATAGGTATAAGATATTTATTTATGAATACAAAATATATAGCATGTAAGACATTGACGTTAGCATTAGTGGACATCATAGTTTCATATTAATGGCAACGTGGAAAGTTTAATACAATTTTGTTTCCCTTTACGCTTTTGTTTCCTCATATAGAAAAATAATTTTCTTAAAGAACACAAAGAAAAGAAAATATAATCAAAAGTGTACAATCCGCGGCAAAAAACCTGCAACATGAGCATATAAGTTTATTGTGAAATGACGAAGTCTTTTGCTCCAAAATAAGTGTGCACGGGAAGAGGCTGAGATTTATCCTGGCGTGATTCGTTCCACTTAGACGTTATGTTCATTCCCTGTGCTGTTAGGCGTATTTTCACAATAAACTTACATCCTCATGTTGCAGGTTTTTTGCCGCGGATTGTACATGCTTATTTATGAATAAGGAAATAATTATTTTTCACTGATATGATAAAGATTATAAAATTTTCCACTTTTACTTTTGAATGCCACTCTTCCAAACACACTTAGCATTAGTTTAATATTCAATCATTCCTCTGTTTAATCCTTTCTACCTCACTACTTAACAGAAGTTCTAAACAGTAACTTTAAAATTTAAAACAGTATTATAAGTTATAAACAAGAAACTTTTTAATGGAAAAATTAGAAATAATCAAGAAGTACTGCTACTTATATGAAAACCTGCATGAAAAATATCTTTAAATTTCTATCAATAGACCTATTTTTATTTCCTGATGTTATTAAAATGAATTTTAAGTAGATAGAACCATTCAGGTAGCCCTAATTTATATGTCTTTGGAACGTAAATTACAAAATCTTTACGCACTTTGCACAAACAAGATTAAGAAGATCGACATTGGTGCAAGCCGAGAAAATCGGAACAGTTTATTATCATACTTAAACCATACAATATGAGGGCGGGCACTGTTCTATTAATAATTCGTCAATATCAGAGTTCAAAGCATAGCTATTTCCAATGGATTTACATTACTATTAAAATTTGTAGAGCCACTGAAGATTCTATAGATCTACTTGATACTTACGGCATTTTTTCTTTTGTTTTACAAATTATTAAATTTAAAGAAATAACTCAAATGAAAACTTTTAAAATGTAATTTCCTTTCTGTTTACATGGAGCACTAGAGCTATAAACGATCAGCCATGGAAGCAGGAACTTGCAGTAAGTGAAGACAGAGTTCTCCCTGTTTTCCTCGGAAATGGGAAAAAAAAAAAGGTAGAAACCTCTGAGATTGAAGAAGAAGATGAAATTATCGATTGCATGGCTTTGTGGAAGGAGGAGATAAAAAAGACTCTTGAAAAGAAGGTTGGGCTCTCACAGACGTTGATAATGATCTTACCTTTTTCCAAGATGTTTCACAAGAGAAAGACACTTGCTTTTTATAAATCCGTTGTTTCCTAATGCCGGAAGAATACTGTTACTTAATACGTACTTGAAAGGTAGTAGGTACTTGTCCACATGTCTTAACTAGTAATGTCTTAAATTCTCTAAACAATTACACTATGCTAAAGCTCGAAACAGCAACTTGACATCAATTATTCTAGATGTGGTTTTACAGTAGTAAATTTAACTGTTAGAACTCTGCAATGTGAAAACCAATGCGAAACCACAACTATATTTTCTCCCTAGCACCGACAAAAGGAAGACAAATAAAAAAAACTAAGCACATTTCTTCTTAAATTAAAATATTCTTGAGGTAAAATACTCCCCCATTCTGACCTCCGGAAAGAGGATGTCTATTTACAGAATTACAATGTGGGAAGATATACAAGGGAGATGATAAGTAAAGAGAAAGAAAACACAAAAGATTGTGGAATAATGCTGAAAACATACTCATTAGTTCTCTTTAAAGATCATATTTCTAACATACTTTGGGCAATTGGTACTTCAGTTTTAAAAATAAAAAATAGCCAAATCACGAAGATTCATATTTTAATATTGATTTAAACATTCTGGATATTTGTACCAACTATTGTATTTTAATTGTTTATATTTTTTTAGTTGTACTGTTAATAACATATCAGAATCCGCTATTTTATTTTAAAAATGTGTTTTCTGAACACGTAAAAAGTAGCCTTTACAACTATCAATGCTGCAAAACAACATGCAGTTTTTGCCCCATCCGATAAATATTGATGCGTACTAACATTTACATTAAGAATTATCACTATTAATTCTTCTTCTGTTCCTCGCAATTGATTATAAGCAATTTGCAGATTTTTTATGAACTACAATTCTGGTCATTTAAACAGTTACTAAAATTCAACATTACGATTTATCTCATTGGTTTTATTCTCGAAATATCTCCATAGACAACACTAACTTTCGTCACAAAAATCATGTCTCTATCATTCTTTCTTCAAAAACTATACTCGGTCAAACTTTGGGTTGCATTTCTTCTCAGACCCTGTATTTCGAAACTTAACAGAAAAGATAACTTTTAAAAAGAAAAAAAAACGTTTTCATATGTTCTACAGCAATCTAGGATACCAATTATTCAATAAGTTATCTCTATAAATAAAAACGAAAGTGCCTATATTTATGACTTAACTCTTGAACCACACAATTGATCTCGATCAGATATTCAATGTAGATGAGATTCAGGCCTGGGTTGATTTTTATCATTACACTTTGACAGTGCAACTTAGGGGAGGGGAGAGAAGAGGCATAGAAGCCCCGCAACTTAGAGAAGGGAGCACCCTTCAGTAATAGTGAAAAGTGATTGACTGACGAAATATATTACTAATTTTTCTTCTTACTTTATCCCAGCGAAACGGGTAAATGAAGCTAACTAACTAACTATATGGCTTATGGAACCCGGAGGTCGTTTTGTCGCGTTCACAAAAGCTCCCCACTGAATTCTATCCTTAGCCAACTGGATTCAGTTTCTACTTTGTACTCCTATCTCTGCGAGATCCATCTTAATATTGTCCTCCCACCTGCGCCTAGGTCTTCCTAATGGTCATTTTCCGATTGGTCTTCCAGTCAAGACTTTGAAAGCGTTTCTACTTTCTTCCATCCTAGCTACATAACCTGCCCACCTAGACTTGATGACTAACAACGTTTGGTAAACCTTATAAATTATGTAGTTCCTCGTCATGTAGTTTCCGCCATTCCAGATTCCCGATCCTCTTGAGTCCGAATATTTGTCTCAGGATCTTGTTTTCAAATACTTTCAGTCTATGTTCTTCTCTCAGAGTAAGCAACCATGTTTCGCAACATACAAACAACAGGCATGATTATCGTTTTGTATTTAAGCTTCAAATTCCTCGACAGAATTCGCGACGACAAGAGATTTTGAACTAAATAATAACACGAATTCCCTGCTTTTTGCCAACATTTAATTACTTCGTGAATATGATTTTGATCTGTTACTATTGAACCTAGATATTTGAAAGTATCCACTTTATCAAAAGTATTATTTAATATTTTAACGCATCCATAATTTGCCGTATTACGATCCCGATGCACTTCCATGCATTTAGTTTTCTCTGCATTTACTTCTAAACCCATGTCCCTGCAAGCGTTTAATAAGATCTCTGCATTTCTTTCTATTGTTCTCCTGTCACCCCCTATTAAATTTACATCATCAGCATAACCTGGTGAATACCGTTCAATTCTAGGCCCTGGTTTTCCTTATAGCGTATGACAGAAATAAGTTAAATAGTAATGGCGACGACGCATCTCCTTGTTTCAGGCCGTTTTCGATGTGAAAGCTCGTGGACAAAAAATTTGCTATCCGGACTTTACTTTGGGATTCTTTTAAACATATCTTAATTAATCTAATTAGCTTTATCGGTATTCCAAGTTCTGTAAGAACGTTGTATAATGTTTCTGTCCTAACCGAGTCGTAAGCCTTTCTAAAATCAATAAATAGTTGACGTACCGGGGGGTACCCTTTAGAAGCATAATTTTCGGAAACTATGAAACGTATGTTCACTGACTATTAATGAAGAGTTTATACCTGTACCTATTTACAGCGGACGACAGAAATTCTTTAGGTACAAAGTCCGTAAGTTAGGCAACCCAACTAACGCCCGCTACAAGATTAATTACGCCTGGTAGAGTAGCTAGAACGCTAGAATGAAAAGCATGAAGTTGCCCCATCTGTTAAAAGAACAAATCGTAAAGTGCGTTTTTGTGCAGGAGTGAGAAGAAACGCTGGCTGACGAAATAACAAAAGGGAGTGTTTGCATAATTGTACTCATAGTACACAGCACAGTAAAAGAAAAAAATATACGGACGCCAGAGGCGCCGATGAGAAGATAACAGTCGGGGAACTTAAATAATCTTATAATTAACTCAAATGAGGGATTACATAAACAAGTTAACTTCAAATGAATATACATATATGCGTATCAAATAATATACGGATAGATTATGCGGTATATATATTAGATTATTTTTTAAAATAAACACAAAGCCTTGCGCTAAGTTTGAAAACTATTAACAGTAGTAGTACCTGCAAATCAATTAAAGTATGGATTGATCATTCAGGGGAAGAACCCAGCCTCTAATGAAAATTTTGGGTGTCTAGCAGGGCCTGAGATCCTAGGTTCCGGCGCCACAGATTGATACGTAATGTCGCTTCGAAAGAACTTGTCTGATATCATTATTCGTTAAATAATTTTTGAAAATGTTGTTATGCAGTAATTTATTTGTAAATATTAAAAATGCAAAATTCGATAACACTAAAACGAATTGTACAACTTAGCCGTACTAAGCGTGATTCTCTTTAGGTTGAAATATGACTGAGGGTTCGTGAATTGTTTAATATTTGTGCAAATTTTAACATTGAGACACGACGAGAAAAGAGAAAAATATAGTGTCAATAAACATCAATTTACAAATGCACGAAATTAACGGTTAATATCAAATATAGAACCATTAACCGAATTAACTCTGTAATCCGTTTTCTCCATTCATTTTCCTTCCTTTATTTTCAGGATTACATCATCACTGAATTTTTCCACTGGAGATTGTCTTTCATTTAGAAGCATCCAACTGGAGCTCAGCCTTGTAAATGAAATATTTTAAAAGTGTAACCGGCGAAGGCCAAAATCGAACACGGATTGCCGGATTACGAAACTACATCGCCAACCCCTCATCTAAACCGTTACTTATTCTGGCTCGCCTAAATAAAGACCCTTTGCTGTTCGCTCAAAACAGTAGCTTTCTAGTAGGCAGATTGATTGGCAAAACACAGGAATATGTAATTAACTCGAAGGGCATTATATCACTGTATTCACTAAATTATCAATATTACAGATTTTTTAAAAACAAAATACAAAACTCCTTTATTTTGAATAAAATACAGCACGTGTATTAAACTCGTAAACAAACTAAAGACAAATCAATTGCTGCGTAGTAATCGTGGTTAAGTGGTCAAGGCGCTCGACCAGTAATCTGAAGGTAGTCGAATCGAATCGGATCCACCAACGACCAATATATATTTTTTTTTTTACTTTAGAATTTTTGGTGGCGATTGATCGGCGATGATACACGTTTTATTTTCTTCTGATATTTGAATACTCGGATTTTTCCATACTTGAACTATCAAATCTTCAGGAACAATAATATCAATAATAATAAACTAATAATAATTATTATTATCTCATAGAAGATTAAAAGTTAGGAGCTTATTATCGCTCAGGGCATAACATTACAACCAGAAATCTAACATTTGGCAAGAATATTTCTGTTTTCTTTGTGCTGCTCACGAGAAGGAATTTCTCATCTCGTTTCTGAAACAAAACAAAATTGAGACGGGAGTTAACATTTTACATTTAAGACGGGACAAGGCTAACTCAAATTATCGTCTCGCTTTGGAGATGGAAATCGAGACGAGACGAAAAGGATTGTAAACATTTCTCGTCTGATCTCGATTCTCGAAATAGTGTATGTCCATTCTTTAAGCAAAAATTGTTTTGTAGATTGAATCTCATACACTATTTTGTTACTTTGTAATTCGGATCTCATTGAATTTATTATGGTCTGTGTAGGTATTTTTGTAGCAAAGCTTTTATAATTATTTCTGCATATCCTAAAAGTTAGCTTATTATATGCCTTACTGTTCAGTGATATTCAGTTATTTTTATTACATTTATTTTCCTCAAAACGTAAAATAGAATACTTTCTACATGAAACTTCAGTGGAACGCTTTGGTTTAAAAGTTTGGTAGTTGCAGAGGTGTGTCCAGGAGGCCCCGACACCCTCCTGAAATCGCGACTTATCTGTAAGTTTTGTCTAATTTTAGGCAACTTGAAAAATTTAATACCTTTGTTATTATTATTATTATTATTATTATTATTATTATTATTATTATTATTGAAAATTTAAGATCTCAATATTATGTCGTTTGGCAATGTAAATAAGCGTACTGGAGTTGATAGGAAAAGAAAAAGAAAGGAAAAGAGATAGTAATAGACAAAGCATAAGAGCGATTAGAGTCCGAAAGGAAATTAGAGGGGAGAAAGAAGGTGTCAGCTTCTGGACAACATTAAGATCGAAACTTCGGATGCCTAAACAGAAATTAAGTAGGATTTGTCGTCACCACGATACATAGTAACACGCTTTCTTTGGATAAAAGACTTTGGATTAAGTATGCGTTATATTGATGTTTTAACAAAATATACATACCAATATAAAAAGGAATAGTTCCTACTTACAAATTTTGGTTGAACGGATATATGGGACGTGTTGGAAATGGCGAATGGAAATATTATTTCTAGCAGTAGGAGTAATAGTGGAAGACGTTCGAAATACATAGTAACACGACAGTGGACTTGGAAACAATATCGTTTCAGACACATTCATGACTCATACTAGGCCCTAAGCATGATCCTTAGGAGTGGTATTCATGAATTGTTTGCTAAACACGTTTCGGTTTCCACCACAGTACGAATCAAGGTTGTAGATAGACATGTGACATCAGTTTGCTAGTATTTCCCCTGTGAAGAAAGCTGTCTCTACTCTAACTTGTAAGACTGAAAAAATTTAGCATTTTTCATTTATTACACATCAAAAGTAAGAATATTGTAGTTCAGAAAAACAACTTACTGCAACAAGAATCGAACACGGGATCCCTGAATTACGAAACGAATGCTCACTCCACTACTCTATCACTGTTCTGTTAAGAAGAGTAAAAAAAAACACTCGTTTATGGAACAAATTGCACACGTTTACGATAACGACGAAACACGCTGATTTCTGTCATGATAAAATACTATAGTCGAGAGACTTCAAATTTAAATTAGAAAACAAAAACAAAACTGATCCACCGAAAGTATCTCTGTAACTTCTCTTTATTATACTTAGTAATACTCGTTTTAAGCTATTTCCAGTAACTTTAAATGAGATGGTTACGAGCACAGATACATCGAGGACATATACAATTTCAAAGGATCTCCCACCGGGAATTCAACATGGGACCGCGAGCACTGAACTGAGGCAGGGATGGCGTGGGTCAATGAAAACTTGACCCACCATGACCCACTCTGCCTCACCACCCACCATGACCCACTGGGACCCACTACCCACCGACCCACTCCGACCCACCACCTACCAAAACACATCGTTATCAACGCTGACATATGATACAGAGCCTCTTCTCTACTGACTAAACAGTTTATACTTGCAATAATAAAGCCAGGTTAGGAAATTCTAACTAATCGGAATTTGAAAGTCTCAAATCACGGTAAGTAGACCAAAGTGCAGTCCAAGCGTACATTACAAATTTTATGTCTATTTTTCTCACAACTTTATTGCTTCATTGCTCTGTGCCCTAAGTGTTCCATATAATAAACATAAGATTCAGCAATTATTATAATAGCGCATGGTTTCTGTTTCTCAATTTGTTTCTGAATTTGTTTCTCAACTAATATCGATCTTTTTCAATTATTTTTACAAACCAACCCACTACCAATTTTGCATATATAGAAAGTGCCTCCTCCCGCTCATAAAAAAGAATTTTAGAAAATGCTATGGGACGTTGTGTTCATTTTCAATAGAAAGTTAATACACTGAATTTTAGCTCCGTAAGTTTAAAGGCTTTTGAGATACTCATTTTTTCGCAAAAATTCGGTTCCCCATTACCCCCTTAACACATTATTATAATGAAAGTGATATGATAACATCCCAGTTTGGATTAAGAACTAACTATATACCAAAAGTCATTGCATTTGACTTTGCAATTTGGCCGTGATGGTCAGGCATACACAGTTACACCCATATTTTGTATAATTTATACATCATAGTGATTCAATAATGTATTGTTTCCAGTATTTAGCTCCTCTAAAAACTCACAGGCTGTGTGTCTTGAAAGCCAAGTAGTAGTATAAGTTCTATTGCAATTACAAATATCAATGTCCTAAAATGCCTGAAGTTCTTTTTTCACTTACAAGAAGAAGGCAGACTTTGGTAAGTGAACTTCGGGGCCATTTTTCGCCAGTTGGTACTGCACATTTAAAGAATTAATAATTCCAACTGGGACAGCGCAATGAACAAAAATAACGAAGAAAAACCTTCTTAAAGTTTTCTACTCGCTGCATATATTGTACGACGCACACATTGACCAAGTGTCGGCGTGGTAAAGTGAGGAAAACCTTTGACTCATGAGTAAAGGGTTCCGGGTTCGATTCCTGTTCGACTCAAACTACTACCTTTTGCTTCAACCAATAAAGTAGCCATGTGTAACGATAAGTAAAATATTAATTCACAATATGTTTATAATGAATAAAACAATAGAAATTTTTAAATCACTTGTAAAATATTTCCATGTTAACTACGGTAGGAACAAAATTTAATCTATTCCGTAAATATTATTGTTACCACAGTCGTTGTGTAAAAATAGTTCTTGACGCTTCGTGTCTACATATGTAGACAGTGTGCGAATTACAAGGGGAATGAGGAGTAAATCTCCTTTGGTTATAGCATCATCCAGTATTAGCAAAGGGGATTTTCCCCTCAGTTCCTTTGTAATTCGCAAACTGTCAAGAGATGTAGACACGAAGCGTCAAGAACATTTATTACACAACGACTGTCGTAACCAGTGGCGTATTTAAGGAGGGCGCTTCCGAGCTTAAGCCCCCCCGAAATGTTATTTACTATAGAAAAATAAATGAAATATCTTGGAGAATTTTGATATTTCCAGGACTAAATTTGGCAAAGCCCCCCGAAATAAAATAGTAAATACGCCACTGGTCGTAACCTAAATATAACTCGTGATGTCAGTATATTTACGGAATAGATAAAATTTTGTTTGCCAGTTAACATGGAAAATTGAAAGATTTTACAAGTGATTTGAAAATTTATATTGTTTTACACATTATAAACATACGGTGAATTAATATTTTACGTATAGTTACAAATGCCTACTTTATTGGTTGAAGCAAAAAAAGGTGTATGACTTTAACAGGAATCGAACCCGGGACACTTTACACATAAGTTACAGATTTTATTCACTCTGCCACACCCTCACTTGGTAAATTCGCGCGTCGTACGATATATACGGTGAGTAGAAAACTTTAAGACGGTTTCTCTCTGTTATTTTTGGCCATTACGCTCTCCCAGTTTATAATATTAACTCTTTAAATGTGCACTACCAACTCGCAAAAAATGGCCCCGAAGTTCACTTACCAAACTCTGCCTTCTCCTTGTTAGAGATACTCATCTCAGGTAAGTAAACAGAAACAAATGAAGAAGAAAGGGTAAGGGAGGCCTTGAAAGTAAAACGTAGACAAATTCACCAGTGTTCAGAAGCATATTTTTTAAAGGACGCTCGACCCTAGTAGCTAAATACGCGGTTCTGATTAATTGAAGTTATCCGTTTCTCGCCACCTACCATAAATATAGCAGATATGAACTATCTACTGCTGTCAGTCTTCGTGGCCGAGACTGGTAGCACACCTGGTTAGTAACGTTAGTAATTATATTTACTTTGGCGTGGGTTCAAATCCACTTCATAGAAACTTTTTTTAATTCTTATATTTTACTTTTTATTAAGTTCCATAACAAGATTTCCATTAAAATATGATAAATAATACTCAAAAAGTGATTTACTTACGTTACCCGCACAGTTTTGCTAAACGAAACCATATTATAGGTAATAATGGTAGTAGTAACAACGGGTGAAAAGCCCCGCAGAGCTCGTTTTGTTCCAGCTTGAATGCCATGATATTAATTTAACCTCAGCTGCTCCTTGAATTTTCTTCTTCCTTAATTCCAACAAAGTGACAATTTTCTTCTATAATACACAATACATACACTAGAAGGTTTGGACAATCGCGAACTGCAACCAATCAGAAACGTGTATTTAGTTCCTATGGCTAGGGTCGAGGGTGAAATAAAAATATACTGTTCAGAAGGTACTGTCTACAATGCAGTAAGTAGAGTGGTTTGCTAGATAAGAGTGGGTCGGTGGATCGCAGTGGATCACATCTGTTGACCCTCGACCCACTGCGACACACTAAAAATGGTTTTAGTGGACAAAAGCCCTCAGCAAAATTTGGAAATTTAAAGCCTGAAAATCAAAACGTGGACCGAAGCGAACGAAATTGTGCACAGATATTTAGACCCGAAATGAGGGAGTATGTGTTTAACATTTTCTTGGAAAAAAAGGTTGGGTGGGCACGGATTCCGGAAAGCCTTTGATCATGAAATATCAAAATTGCTAATAACAGAAATCGATCCACTGACCCACAGACCTACTCCAACTCTGATCTGAGGGCGGGGTACTTGGTTCGTTCCCAAGTGGACAACATTGTGCTCGTGGGTTTTCTCGGGACACTCCAATTTCCTCCCATTTTCCCCTTCCACTAATTTGCCCATCATAATTCACTTGCTTTAATCATGGGCTCCTAACAGGCATAATCGTGGAACATTAAACGCAAAGATCACGAAGTATCAAAAGTGCTAATAACAGTATATCAGAAGAGCCTAAAAGACATGATGAGTTGCAACGAAACTTTGTGTATTAACAATACGCAAAAATAAACGAATAAGTGTTTTTTTTTAATTTTCTGTGGAAAAAATGGCTTTAGTGGACAAAAGCCCCCACCCAAAATTTTGAAATTTGACGCCTGAAAATCAAAACGTGGACCGAAGCGAACGAAATAGTGCACAGATATTTAGACCCGAAATGAGGGAATTTGTGTTTTATATTTTCCTGGAAAAAAGGTTGAGTGGGCACGGATTGCGGAAAGCCTCTAATCATGAAATATCACAATTGCTAATAACAGTATGTCAGAAGTGCTTAAAGGTCATGAAGAGTTGCAACGAAGCTTAGTGTAGGGACAATACGTAAAAAGGAAATGAATATTTGCTTTTTCCTTGTTCTGCGGAAAAACTGTTTTAGAGTGCAAAAACCCCTACCCAAAAGTGTGAAAGTTGACGCCCTAAAGGCAAGAAGTAGTGGACTGAAGTGAATGTAATTGTGCACAGATATTGTATACATAAAATTAAGAAATATGTGTTTCGTATTTTCCTTAAAAACTTCCAAACCTTTGATTACGAATTATCTAAAGTGCTAATAAGTATACCTAAGAAGTCAGAAGTACCTAAACAAATGGAGGATTGCAACGAAACTTTTGTAGGGACAATACGCAAAAAAAAGCAAATATGTGTTTTTAGCTTGTGCGGATAAACAGTGTTGGGGCCAAGGCCTCTTCCACAAAAAGTAAATATTATCGTAGAAGTGTGGGAAGCAGTGGATCGAAGTGATTGAAATTGTGTGTAGATATTGTATATGTGAAATAAGGCAATATATTTCCCAATTGTCCCCATGTAATCTATTTCGTAAATATATTGATATCACGAGTTATATTATAGTTACCACAGTCGTTGTGTAAAAAATATTCTTGACGTTTCGTGACAGTGTGACATCTATCGTTACATCTGTTGACAGTGTGAAAATTACAAGGGGGATGAGAAGGAAATCCTGTTTGGTAATACTGCATGTTACTATAACCAAAGGAGGTTACCGCTTATTCCCCTTCTATTAAGCGTCAAAAATCTGTCTCCAATATTGGGGTGAGTACGGGGAAGACCGTTTCCATATCTTTTAAAAGCTATGTTCAAAATATTTATGATGTTGAAAAACAATACTGTGGAGGATGAGGGGAGAGAGTTGTCTTCAACATTATGAGGCGGGCAGATTTGAGGCTTATTCTGGGGGAATATCAATTTCATCTCATTTTCCTTTGTGGCAATCGGACACAATTCATCACATTTCCCCCCCCAAAAAAAACACATTTCAAATAGGATTATTGGGGGCACAATCCCTCAGTTTCAAGATTGGAGGGGACATGTCCCCCTGATCCCCCCGTGCCAGCGCTTGTAATACACACTGTTAACAGATGTAGACACGAAGCATAAGAACATTTTTTACACAATGACTGTGGTAACCATAATATAACTCGTGATATCAATATATTTACGAAACAGATTATATTCTGTTGCCAGTTACCATGAAATATTGAAAGATTTTACAACTGATTTTAATATTTCTATTATTTTAATTTACTATGAACATATGGAGAATTAACATTTTACTTGTATCTACAAATGGCTACTTTATTGATTGAGCAAAAAACAAAAAAAGTTGACACCTGCGGGAATAGAAACCGTAAACCTTGGAACGTGAATCAAAATGCTTCTGACTCTGCTATGCCGTCATTTAATAAATTTGCCCAACGTACGAAATATGTGGCAAGTAGAAATCTTTAAGACGCTTTTTCTGTGCTATTTTAGGCCATTGCGCTCTCCCAGTTTGGAATGTGAATACTTTAATGTTCAAAATAACCTTCCAAAAATGGCCCCGAATGTTAATTTACCAAAGTCTGCTTTCTCCTTGTAAGTTAAAAAAGAACTTCAGGCATTTTTCGGTAATAATAGCAAGATACGAAGATACCTTCGGTGAATCAGAAAAGAAAGTGATCTGAAGCACTATATCTCTATTTTTGTTTTTTAATTTAAATTTGAAGTCTCTCGACTATAGTATTTTCCATGACAGAAGTCAGTGTGTTTCGTCATTATCATAAACGTGTGCAATTTGCTTCATAAAAAAGTGTTTTTTGACTCTTACTTAACACAAGTTTTATCGTAGTGGCGTGGGCATTCGTTTCGTAATTCAGGGGTCCCGTGTTCGATTCTCGCTGCAGTAAGTTGTTTTTATGAACTAGAATATTCATACTTCTGACGTGTAATAAAATGAAAAATGCTCAATTTCTTTCGGTTTTACGAGTTACAGTAGAGACGGCGTTCTTCACACGGGAAATTTGAGCAAAATCACGTCACAGGTCTATCTACAACCCTGACTGGTACTGTGGTGGAAAACGTAACGTGTTTAGCAAACAATTCATGAATAGAACCCCTAAGAGTCACTTTTAGGGCCTAGTATGAATCATAAATGTGTCTGAAACGATATTGTTTCCAAGCAATTATTCCGAACGTCTTTCACTATTACTCCTACTGCTAGAAATAATATTTCCATTCGCCATTTCCAACACGTTCCATACATCCGATCAACCAAAATTTGTAAATAGGTACTATTCTTTTTTATATTGGTATGTACATTTTGTTAAAACATCAATATAACGCATACTTAATCCAAAGTCATTTAACCAAAGAAAGCGTGTTACTATGTATCGTGGTGACGACAAATCCTACTTAATTTCTGTTTAGGCATCCGAAGTTTCGATATTAATGTAGTCCAGAAGCTGACACCTTCCTTCTCCCCTCTCGTTTCCTTTCGAACACTAATCGCTCTTATCCTTTGTCTATTACTATTTCTTATCCTTTCTGTTTCTTTTCCTATTTACATTGCACTATAACGTAATATTGAGATCTTAAATTTTCAGTAATAATAATAATAATAATAATAATAATAATAATAATAATAATAATAATAATAATAATAATAATAATATAATTGTATTAAAAATTTTAAAGTTACCTTAAAATTAGACAGAACTTACAGAAAAGTCGGGATTTCTGGAAGATGCCTAGACCTCAAGGACACACCTCTGCAACTACCAAACTTTTAAACCAAAGAGTTCCACTGAAGTTTCATGTAGAAAGTATTCTACTGTACGTTTTGAGAAAAATAACTGTAATAAAAATAACTGAATATCACTGAACAGTAACTTTTAGGATATGCAGAAATAATTATAAAAGCTTTGCTACAAAAATAACTACATAGACCATAATAAATTCAATGAGATCCGAAATACAAAGTAACAAAATAGTGTATGAGATTCAATCTACAAAGCAATTTTTGCTTAAAGAATGGACATGCACTATTTCGAGAATCGAGATAAAACGAGAAATGTTTACAATCCTTTTCGTCTCGTCTCGATTTCCATCTCCAAAACGAGACGATAATTTGAGTTAGCCTTGTCCCGTCTTAAATGTAAAATGTTAACTCCCGTCTCAATTTTGTTTGTTTTCTTTCAGAAACGAGATGAGAAATTCCTTCTCGTAAGCAACACAAAACAAAACAGAAATATTGTTGCTAAATGTTACATTTTGGGTTGTAATGTTATGCCCTGAGCGATAATAAGCTCCTAACTTTTAATCTTCTATGAGATAATAATAATTATTATTAGTTTATTATTATTGATATTATTGTTCCTGGAGATTTGATAGTTCAAGTATGGAAAAATCCGAGTATTCAAATATCAGAAGAAAATAAAACGTGTTTCATCACCGATCAATCGCCACCAAAAATTCTAAAGTAAAAAAAAATATATTGGTCGTTGGTGGATCCGATTCGATTCGACTACCTTCAGATTACTGGTCGAGCGCCTTGACCACTTAACCATGATTGCTACGCAGCAATTGATTTGTCTTTAGTTTGTTTACGAGTATAATACACGCGCTGTATGTTATTCAAAATAAAGGAGTTTTGTATTTTGCTTTTAAAAAATCTGTAATGTTGATAATTTAGTGAATATAGTGATATAATGCCCTCCGAGTCGATTACAAATTCCTGTGTTTAGCAAATCAATTTGATTATTAACAAGCTACTCTTTTGAGCGAGGGGGCGCGGTGGCTCAGTGGTAGAGCGTTCACTTCCGGTGCTTGGGGTCCTTGGTTCGATCCCAACTCGCGCCGTGTACTTTATGGTGGACAAACACCGTGCTCGTGGGTTTTCTCGGGGTTCTCCCGTTTCCTCCCACATTCCTCATTCCACCATTTCATTCATTTCTCATAATCACCGTCTCCTTTAGCCTAACAGGCATAATCGTGGGACGTAAAACTTAAAGATTTCATTTTTTGTTTTGAGCGAACAGATAGGCTCCTTTTTTAGTCGAGCTTAAAGAAGTAACGCTTTAGATGAATGGTCTACCGTTCTGCTCGCGCTTTCGAGCGAGTCACATCGCTGTTTCGTGTGTTCTGACTGAGTGAAGCTACAGTTATTCCTATAATCTTCGTGCCTTGTGGTTTATTTCTAAGGTTTATAATGTTCAGTTTTTTGGTGCGCAGCACCTTGAGTTTTCAGTGTTAAGAAGTTTATTCAGTAATCAAGATACGGAATACAAATAAGACCTACAGTTTCAGTTGCTATTTGACCGGAGATCTGGTTAGCCGATCAGTTTCCCGGTATTTTTGATAATCTAAGTGCAGTGCAATTACATGCGGAGTCATACAGTATTTTTCTTAAGTTTAAAAATCTATGTGCTTATGAACAGTTTGCTTCAACCGCTCCTGCTTCTGTTGCATTTCACCATTCGGACGGCAACGTCAGTGACGTCATGATCATCGCAGTCGGGGATTCAGTGAAATTAATACGTGTGTACGATAACCCTTTAGAATGTCCTCTTTCGATCCTTGAAAATTTTCGTCGGTATAGACTGGTTCGTAAAGTTGAGCCCCAATGATGGAGCTCACCTTTCCCCTCTTGTATAGACAGTGGAGTGCCAGTTATTCACATGGAACTCCAAAATCATATTCCGTCCCGTATTAGGGGTGTAGAGTCAGTGTGTCGTATGAAGGACACCCAATCACCTGTTTTCAATGCCAATCTAATTTTTATATAATCTGTTGCCCCCTGAAGAAAGGAAAATCTACTACCAATGTCGCCGAATAGACCCCCC
This sequence comes from Thermobia domestica, assembly GCF_964235325.1. Lineage (NCBI taxonomy): Eukaryota > Metazoa > Arthropoda > Insecta > Zygentoma > Lepismatidae > Thermobia > Thermobia domestica. The sequence continues at coordinate 202,357,326 of NC_137458.1, read as the reverse complement.
TTTCGTATGACCGAAATTGGAAAAGTACAACGTTCGTGGATCCAGACGGGCCCGTCAAAGACCACCTTGAACTCCAACTCTGGCCCCTCTAGAGTACCTGTAATATCTTATACACATGTGTTTCCTGCTTTGCCGACGTTAAAATCCATGACTAAGTCACGCAACGAATCATCAAAAGTTCCAGGCGTTCTCGACTCCTCTACTTTTCCAGGATAATACCGCGATGGAATTTCTACCTATTGCTTCTTCTCATCCCTCCTCCCTTAAAGTTTCTACTCTATTGAGTGGTTCCCCTAGTGAGAATAATGACGCTTTAGTCACCTCTCAAGGAGAACAAACCTCAGTGTCAATTACATCTGACTCTAATTATAGGCAAAAAAGGAAAGGGACTCGTGCTTCTCAAAAGAAACAAGAACACAGCTTTATTTCTGAAGATGCCTCGTGATAGACTGAAGGGAAACAAGAGAGCTCCGTTCCCACGTTTGGTCTACCTCTGACTCAGAACTGCCGTGACGGATAGTGTTTACATTCTGTGCAACTGCCTATTGTACTTGACCTTCAATACGCCACAAGCAGTGTTTGTTTCGCTAGCATGTGTTGTAGTATTTGTTTCTTTTTCTGGAGTTGCAAGTGTATTCTTTTCGATCCCCTTGAACTCTTTTCAGGTGCCTTCGATTAATATACACAGACTGAAGTTCAGTGTATAACAAGACTCTATTAAAGAACTTTCTTGATAACCGACGTCCAGACGTCTGCTGTATTCAAGAACTAACGTTTCCGTAATTAGATTTTCTCAGTGACTATGATTCAATTGTAAATATAGAACGCTTCATTGGGGTTGCGCTTCTGATTCGTAAGGAACTGCAATATGACAGAGTGGTACTGTCTCTCGATGGCCGAGCAATTCGTTGTTATATTTAGAATATATGTTTTTTAGGTTTACACAGCCCTTCTGGCTTTGTACGCACACAGGAAAGGGAGGAATTTTACGCATCTACGATCCCATCTTTATTGCCCCCAGGGATTTCGCATTGTATCTTGGCCGGTGATTTTAACGCTATTATCGACCCCTGGGACTCACTCACCCCTGCCCCGCCTTGTCCTTCGTTGGTGGAGCTTGTCCGAGTTATGAAATTGAAAGACACGTTATTCGTGTCTCAGACTCCGCATGTTTTTTCATATTACTCTGTAACTACTAAAAGTCGTATCGATAGGGCCTATATTAGTGACAGCCTCTGTCTTGCGATTCTACAAGTCGCTACATTTCCAATTGTCTTTTCCGATTACGCCGCAATTGAAATTAGTTTAAAATTACCTTTTCCGTTGCCACCTTCTAGAGGCCCTTCTTATTGGAAGATCAATTATGAGATAATGTTACAAGACGAGGTACGGGAAGCATTTTCTCCTCGTTTCCTCTACTACTGTCGCATGCAGAGATATTACCGAACTGTAAGCTCATGGTGGAACCTTTACTGCAAGCCGAAAATTTGTAGCTTTTTTCAGTGGTGCGGCAAAATTGCGCGTGCTGATGCTCATCTTTTACATGAATTCTTTTATTGAGCACTTCACGAGTTCTGGTTATCCCCTCCTTCGCTTACAAACCTTCCGCATACCAATAGTATCAAAGAGCGTTTAAAAACGATTTATTCTCATGATTCCCTCCAAGCCTATTTGTCAGATGATTTTTATCACCGTTTCCCCGACGAAAGTACTACTATTTACCAAGTCAATTTACTTTTACGACAGAGACGTTCTACGGCTATTAATTCTCTCATTCTGGGAGACCGTAGTTCACCCCGGACGCTACAAAAAAATATTAAGTGAATTTACACGCTATCATACGGATTTCACAACCGAGCGTCCCGTGGATGTTTCACAGACCCCGGATTTTCTGTCTATGATATGTCAGCCACTTTCAGAGCACGATAGCCAGACTCTTATGCAACCTATTTCTGCGAATGAAATTTTCGCTGCCCTTCGCCGGCTGCGGGGTCGTAGGTCCCCTGGTGAAGGCGGCTTGACGCTCTAGTTTTATAAACAATATTGAACATACCTCAGCACTCATCTCACGTCTTTATTCAATGCTTACGTATATGGTGAAACCTTTTGTCGAAACACGGCTATTATGGTCCCAATTCCCAAATCCACTTCTGCGAAAGTGGTTCAGGACTTTAGGCCCATTTCTTTATTACCCGCGGATATTAAATTATTCACGAAAGTCCTTACAGCTCGTTTACGCCCTCTTATGCCGCACTACATCAGTTCGTTTTAAGCTGCACTTCACTCCACACATAATCTTACGTATACCTTTCGCAATTTGCGGGATCTGTTTTCCTACTTCCATTTTCGGCAGATGCTCTAGCAGAAGATTTAGAAAATACATACGACAGTCTCGACCACAGTTTTCTTATGCAGATTCTCGAAGCTTGGCAGTTACCTATAGCATCCCATGCAGTCATTGCGAATTTATACTCTACGGTTACCTTCCGAATTCAAATTAACGGACATCTTTCACCTCTTATCCCGATGAAATGGGGTCTTAGGTAAGGGTGTAGTTTATCAATTACCCTATTCGCTCTCGCACTGGACTCTTTGCTCAGGAAATTGGCAACATTACATCCTCCCGGGCCTTCTCGTTTTCTTAGCCAGAACATTTTCGCGTTTGCTGATGACATCAATATTACCGGTGTGGTTCCCACGCAGATGGCGAGTGTCTTCGATGTGTTACAGCGCTATGCCCGCTGTTCAGGATTACATTACAATCCACGAAAAACTCAGCTACTCCAATTCAATGATTTTGTTTACCTAATCCCGCCACCAGGACTCCACAAATACCGCATGTCTCCTCTGTGCGGACCTTAGGTTAGTCCCTTTTACGTCAAATTCTACCCCTTTGTATGACGAAGTTTGGTCACCTCTCTTAACCGAAATCCGTCACCTGTTATATTCTTAGCGATTTCGTCTTCTCCACTTATTGCATCGAATCCAATTTGTTAATATTTATGTGGTTTCTAAACTGCGGTACAGAGCGCGCATTTAACCATTGCCGGAAATCTACGCAAAACGGTCTGAATCTTTATTTTTGTGGAGTATTTGGCGCGGTTTCTTCTTTCGTATCCCACCTCCGGCCCTTTACCTTCCCCGTTCTATGGGAGGTTTAAGACTGGTCAATATAGTATTAAATGTCAACCTTGTTAATGCTTGACTTCCATACAGCCGTCTATAACGCCAGTCTTTACACAGCAGTAGATCCGTCGTTTTTGGCCGAGTTATGAGTTCCCTCTCAACCCTCTGTTCATTCAATTCTATGAATGTTGCCCGTCTTACATTTTCTCATTAATACAGTACTGGACCTATGCTAGTGTGGCGCTAAGCCCAAGGGTCATACTTCACGTACCTTGTACCATTTACGTGCGTCCTCCACTTTCGATTCGACTCTCTTACGTATTCCCCAGCGTTTTTCACAGATTCATTGGTCGCAAGTTTGGGTCAACATCTCTGCTCCCGTCTTGCCTTCCTATTTCCAGGCGACCTGGTTTCAAGTGGTTCATCAGTTAATACCTACCCGAGCTCGTCTCTTTGACCTGCATAATCACCCTGACGCTCAGTGCATCAGATGTACCCAGGAAGACACGCTGTCCCACCGTTACACTTGTCGCGTCGGTGCTCATATTATTTGGAATTGCCTCGCTACTGCATTAAGAAGAATTTGTCGACGACCCCCTATTGTTCAAAGTGTCTTACATTTTGTTTCCAGATTTCCGTTTTTTTTCCAACCTACAAATTATCACGCCGTTCTTTTTCTCGTCGCATGCACCATCGTTTATATTCACCGCTACGCCCCATTGATGGACGCTCACACTTATTACGACTTTCTTAAACGTACTAGTTACAAGTTTTTTTCGTCTGCGTTAGGCAAGCGGTATTTTAGTAGATTTCTAGAAGTAGTGCTTTCGTGAGTCCTCCCTTTCCTCTTCGTTGCTGTTAGCTCCCATACGGAAGTGCTCTTAATTCTTATGTTAGTCTTAGTATATATGTTTGTGTCTTAGTATTGTTATAGTGTTTAGTTACGGAGCCAACCGTATTATGTAAATTTCTGTGAAGTCTTATACAGTCCCGTACATTTATAATAAAAACTCAGTGTTCTGAGTTGTAGTTTTCTAATCTGGCGGCCCGGCTTTGATTCCCGCCTCCTCCGTTTACACTTTTCAAAATGTTTCATTTACAAGGCTAAGCTCCAGTTGGATGCTGCTAAATGAAAGATAATTCTAGTGGAGAAATTCCATGATAATGTAATCCTGACAATAAAGGAAGGAAAATGAATGAAGAAAACGAATTACAGAGTTAATTCTGTTAATGGTTCTATATTTGATATTATCCGTTAATTTCGTGCATTTTTAAGTTGTTGTTTATTGACATTATATTCTCCCCTTTTCTCTTTGTGTCTCAATGTGTAAAATTTCACAAATATTTTACAAATCATGAGCCCTCAGTTATATTTACAAGTTAACGGGAAATAGGCCTACTTTAATACGGACAAGTCCTCCAACTCCTTTGATATCGAATTTTGCATTTTTAATATTTACAAATAAATTAACAATATTTAGCATTTTGAAAAATTATTTAACGAATAATGAAATCAACAATTTCTTCTTTCGAAGTAGTATTACGTATGAATCAGTAGCGCCGAACCTAGGAGCTCAGGCCCTGTTAGACCCCCAAAATGGGGATGGGTTCTTTCCCCCAAACGATCCATCTATACTTTTAATTGATTTGCAGGTAGCACTACGGTTAATACTTTCAAAACTCAGCGCAAAGCTTTGAGTTAGTTAAAAAAATAATAATTTACCATATATACCGCATAATCTATCCGTATATTATTTGATACGCGGATATGTATAGTTATTTGAGCTAAGTAAACTTGTTTATATAATCCTCATTTGAGTTCGTTATAAGATTAACTAAGTTCCCCGACTGTTATCTTCTCATCAGCGCTTCTGATATCCGTATATTTTTTCAAGTGGCTGTGTATAGTTTTACGTGTGTATCATACAAACAAGAAGTACTGTGAGTACAAGTATGCAAAGACTCCCTTTTGTCAATTCGTCAGCCAGCGTTTCGCTCCACTTCTGCACGAAAAGACTCTTTACGATTTGTGCTTTTATCAGTTGGGGGCAACATCACGCTGCTGTGCTATCTACTACCAGGCAAAATTAATCTTGGAGCAGGCGTTAGTTCGGTTGCCTATCTCACGGATTTTGTACCTCAAGAATTTCTGTGACCCGCTGTGCACTGAATTTCACACCTCCAGCTTAAGTAAATCCTTATGTTAGGTATTTTGTGAGTATAAAATCGAGAATTAGAATATAATAGAAAGTGTTTCTCCTTCTTACTCTATTTGGGCAGAGTTTTCAAAAACACTGGTCACTTATTTTTACTGAAGGGCTTCTAAAATGAATTTAATATGTTCAAGTAAGTGAATTCTCACCTTGGGCATTTTATTACTGTATAATTAAATAGGAAATTACATTTTTGGAAATTTTTCCCCTTCTCGGCTTAGAAGCAAACTATATGAAATTGCTGAAACCAGGTAAAGAGTTCAAATATTGATATTTATCTCCCTAACTTCACGCACAGAGAGAGAGAGAGAGAACCCGTGTTATCTTATCCTTACAAGGCAGGGTACTTCGGTGTAACAAACCGATTGTAATAAGATTGCACAGACATAGAGAATATCAAGAAAGAAGCGACACATACTTTTTATATCGGCCAACAAGCGCATTGAAAGTGTCAAATAGGGGCATAAAAATGGGGTCAAAATGAGATTATCTGGAGTATATCGAGAACAAGAAGAGGTATCAGAAAAGGTTAAATGTACGAAATACTACCCATAGTCGACGCATAAGTATGGGAACAAAAATGCATAGCACAGTAGAATGTAATAGCAGGTGGTCCACAAGATAAACAGCAACAGTAATATCAGTACCATGCATAAGTATCAACATTACATCGCTACGAAAATACGCGTACAACATGACAGTAATAATAACATCTTTGTTTTTGTGTTACTATTGCCTAGATACATTTTCGTTTCCAACATCCATCTCATCGTTGTTGCCATTACGAAATATATGCAACCCACTGCGCACCACTATCTCGCTCGCGCTCTATACGAATGGCGTTTGCATCCTTCCTGCGTATTCTCCCATCTTTGTGTATTGAGATGAATCTGCGTCTCCAAAGCAAAAACACGTATTTTCTTTTTTCGTTTATTTTTTCCTGGTCCTTACCACCCTTTTCGATCATTTACATAACACATTGTGATAATGTTGTACACGTCATTGGTCCATTTCCGGATGTTCTGCTTTGTTTGCATGGGTGAATTCCTTGCGTCGACTATGGGTAGTATTTCGTACATTTAACCTTTTCCAACATCTCTTCTCGTCTCTCGCTATATTCCAGATAATCTCATTTTGACCCCATTTTTATACCCCTATTTGACCCTTTGAATGAGCTTATTGGCCAATATAAAAAACACGTGTCGTTTCTTTTTCGATGTTCTCTATGTCTGTGCAAACTTATCAAAATCGGCGTGTTACACCGGGTACCCTGCCTTGTTAGTATACTATTTTTGAAAATCCTTCTTATCCGTTGATTCCGTCATAAAAAGAATATACTGTTCAAATTTCACTTTTTTGATAGTACTTTGAGTTAGGCGTTGATGAGTGAGTGAATGAATCATTATAGTCTTTTATAATAACAGAGATTATAAAATAACGAATGAGAGGAAATAATATCGTAGAACGTGCTCTGGAACAGCGTTGAGAACATTGAAAATTGTTGCAATGCTCTTCAAGCAATAACTGTAGAATGATAAAAAGTTATTTCAATTCTAGCGAGAGAAATTTCTCTGTGGATTGGAATAATTGGTGTATCCTGTCCGTGTTGTGAGTGTGTGTATGTGTGTGTGTGTTTGTATGTATGTTAGTAAGGAAAGGAAGAGATGCTTAATAGCCCGTTCATTACATGAGGGAAATAGCTTTAAGCTATTCTTCCGTAGGAAGCACACATTCATGCATGACAAACTACTTTTTTCTAACAAAAAAATACACTTGAGTGCATGACGCGCATCCTGACGTCAGAATGGATCTCAAAGAGAAAGAAATAGAAAATGGAGAGGAAAACGAAACACTGGTATGACGTCATAGTGTTGTTTGCCTAGCTATAAAGAGTTTCCAGATTTGCTTCTAACTTTAGCAGTTTATAACTTCATGTTACAAAACAGATCTTCAATGTCCACTGGAGACGAAAATAGTTTGCTTTCTTTATACAGAAGCATAGCTAGTGAAGCTTCAACCTCGGCCATGTGATTTACTTCAATTTTCTGACAGTAAGTTTACAAACAATATTTCTCAATTTATGATTCACGAGAATTAGTATGGGGTGGTCGCTTGTAAATTTTAAAGCTATAAAGTTTTTGGATATAATAACTCTATTTGAGTAACAAATTGATTGATTGAAAGAACCAGAAGGTTCATCTCTGCTGGAACAAAATCTCATCAATTGATCTAATCTCTTGTTAAATCAATCCAATCATGTTTATTCTCCCTAAATTTCCTAAGTCTATTTTATATTTTCCCACTTCCTTGTTTCGATTTACAGAAAGGCCTATTTCAGAGGCTGTTCCAATTTAGTAAATGCAACTCATTATTCATATTCAAGTACCGCACCCTTCTTATACTTAATAATGGTCGAAGACGAGTTCATATCATTGATCCTTAATTGATATCAGGGCAGTTTGTTCCGCTCACCAGTTTGTTCGTTTCAATTTCCACTATAAACCTTCTTCAGAACCTCAACATCGATAATCATCAGTGAAAGTAGCAGATTGAGTTTTCCGTCCATATAGTACAACAGGAAAATTATGCTTTTGTTAATTAATTTCTTGGAAACTAAATTTACATCCCTTCAACCTCTGCAATCCTCTCAGCCGTAGGTCGGTGGGGTAGAAGACAATAGAGGCTATGATCATGTACTTAGAGGACTGAATTTTTAAATTGTCTTTTATTACGTAAGCACTCATAATCTTCTATGTTTATTAAAGATAAACAGACATATTGTATTAATAAAATATGTAATATTATAAATTTGAATCAAATCAATTATGTTGAGTTAATGCTCGAATAAATAAAAATTAATTACAAAATTGTATAGAACAAGTTAACCTCCAATAGCGAGAATACCGAGTAGTCCATCTTCCACATTCTTGGAAGCAGCATGAGAAATATCACGGAGTTGACGAAACTTAAATAGTTTACAAACTTTTATATCAGGAGTCTTCCGATTCATTTCAAGATTATATTTTATACATATCAAAATTATTTTACTATTATATAATGAAATCAAGTTAATATAATGCTAATATTGTCTGTTTAAAATAGAGAAGCCATATTTTCTAAAATCTCGGACTTAAAGAAACAAGCATTTCCTATTTTGAGTTGTTTGTCGTAACTTCAATGAAGAAAAGGATGGTTTGGGATGTGTACTCCCTTGGAAGGGGTTTTATTGTTTAGGGATTTCTGGCAGCTAATCTAAACAAAATTCATGAAATTTGGTGTATGTCTTATGACTGGTAACTCATATGAGCCTAACTAATGGTGTGGACAGATTAGTTATTGACAGAGAATAGCTCCGAAACTTTTAAATCAAAAATAATATGTATCTTAAATTTTAGAAGTTACTACTTTGCAAAAGATACTGAACCTGAATCATGCTTGCCAAAAATGAGGAGTCAAATTGTAAAGGATAATGATCAAAATTTTTGACAAAATTAAGATTTAATAACTGACACAAAAGACTCACTTTAATTTCAACTCTATTGAATCGTACAGTCCTTCTTCCTTCTTTCCGTATTTCCGGTGCTACAGCCAGGTGTGGGAATTGGCCTCCTCAGCGATTTGCTTCCACTCTAGTCTATCGTTGGTTCTCTAGCCCATCCTATCAGTTTCATGATTTTCAATGAGTGATATAATACAATACAATGCAATGCATGTTCAATGTGTATTTTCCTTAACAAGTGAAAAGATTGACTATGCAGCAAATGTTGTTTCGATAACTCATGTTTTAGAGCTTTCTTCATGAAATTACCCAAATCAGAAATACCGTTTGAACACCACTCCGACTCCTTTGCCCCAAACAATGCAGACGAAACATAACATTTTATTCCCTACAGAACACCCAGAAAGCCAGGAAAACCTATCATTATACCACGAAGACTGAAAAATTTGTGTCTGGTACTGTTATCGTAGTCATCATTTGCTAAAAGTTAGTAAGGTACTATAGCTTGTAGCAGCCGAACACTTTCCACAGCTTTGTCTCTTAGTTATAAATGTAATTTTCTTCATACTACAGTAAAAAAATAAAACAAATATTCATTTCAAATCACAACGCAATATATATATATATATATATATATACCGCCAATATTTCTTGACCACCAACTATCAATGTTGCTAATCAAAAGCATAAATCTAGTAGGCCCTACAGAACGCAAGGGCATAGCCAGGGAGAGGTGAGCCAATAATTTATCACAAGAAACGAGTGTAAAGCCATGTTCGTTAAACAACTTGCAGAAGTTTTATATTTAGCACGGCGTAATTTGCAACCATCCCATACGATTACACAACACAAATAGAAGATTAACAGGCTGAGTCTGCTTATTAAGGCCCGCAACCAGCCATTAAAGTTTAGGAGAGAGGCACAAATATGCTAGGGGGTCCAATCGTCACAATTCTGGATCTCTTTTATCAATAACTACTCTTAATAATTAGGAGGCCAAAACATTTAGGGGCCCAGGCTCCCGTAATTGTACGCCTGGTGGGGCATACAGTAGCAAATGCGTAGATTACGTTAGACGCCAATAAGCAATTGTCTCAGCTCCTTTTCTGCCACTAGCATTGTGACGAGAAAAACCGGCTCCACTTTAGTATAAATATTGTTTTCAGTATAATTCCCTTTATTTATTTCTCGTGGGCAGCTTCTTTCTCCGCATACCATACTTCAATCTCTCTCTCTCTCTCTCTCTCTTTTTTTTTTTTTTAATGTCACCCCTAGAAATCTGTCATCTTGGGTCCGGACCTCAGGTGCCCGTTCGTGAATATGGGCCTGAGTGTTTATATCATTTGAAGATACAAATAGAAAGCACTTAAAGCAACTCTGGGGGCCTATTTCTGTGTATCTATTTCATTGTCAGATATCCAGATACGGAAGAGCACAAGTAAACTTTGTGAAGGACAGAGGGTGGCCTACCGGATCGGTGACCGTGATTCTACAGATGCATTATAGTTATGCTTGTGTATGTGAGTCCTCTCAAAGAATATCTGGCTACATTCTGGGACATGATATGTATTTATGATGTAGATTATTAGTTTGCCTTTAATTACTATTACAATTACGATGCATTTAATTACTATTAAAGCATAACTAATTTTATACTATCACTTACATAAGCGACATGCTTCATAATGGCGTTGAACTAACTATTTATGTTTTGTTCTATTTCCTTGACAGCGCTCGTACGTTCTATACAGAAACCATAGCTTAGTTCAAAATATATAGAGTTAGCAGTACTTGAGCATACGCCAGCTTATATATAAAGCAAATGTTGGGTTGCAAAGGGATGGCGGGGAGTAGTTGGGCATGCGCATTCGACAGAAAGCAGACGAAAACAGCGATGCTTGCAGTAGGCCTGGATGCCCGAGGAACATAGCGTACAACAAGAGGAAAGACAGAAAATGTGCATCTGAGTGATGCGCATGCGTAGGTTCCGCTTGCCAAAGTAAAGCTAGAGAGCGCATCCACAAGATTGCAGTGGAAATAATTGTGATAATTATAAGCAAACGATTTATAAATATAATGAAATACGTACTTTTTTCTTATTAACAGGGGATGCCGGGCATACAGGCGTTCCCTTACGCTACGCCGCTGATTCTGGTATTCTTCAAGTTCGAAGTGTATCTTTTATTGTGGGAATATTGTAATGTTGATAACTACGTTGTTACTTTCTGCATATTGGATTTAATTATTTTCATTTTAATTTGTTTCATTACGTAAAGTATATTTCTTAGCTACATTTTTAACGTTTTTTTTTTTTTTTTTTGCATCAACTCTCCTATACTACAGTTTTATGCTTACATCATATTTGAGTATCTTTTAATAAGCGGCTTCCAATTCATTATAAAAGTTTTCTTTTCATCTTTTCCTTTGTCTTACGTTGGGACGTGCACTGTTACAAGAATAATCGTTAAGTTTTTGAAGTTTTCTTGATAAAACTCTAGATATCGTGTCACTTATTGGTTCGTGTTCTATCATACTCTCTCTAATCATTTTTGTCATTTCAAAACCAGTTTCAAGCATATTGGTATTGTCTTCAGGTTCACTATATACTTCCGTGTATTCCTTTCTATTTACTTTGCCATTCCCTTGCCAGCGTATTCCTTATAAATAGAGCCAGGATTTCCATGCACACACCAAACCCGAAATATGCAAGAAAAATATCAAGAACATGCACTACAATATGGATTAAAATTTTAACATATGCACTGAAATATATACTAAGAAAATAAAATTTCATTTTCCTTTAATACCTTAACTCTGTTGCAGTGAACTATGAACGTCTTCCTTAGGTTTTCTTCTGTAGACCCTCTGCGTTTATCAGTGATAAACGTTTTGTAGATCGAAAACTCAGGGGCGGACCAGGTGCCGAGGAACCCGGACAACTGGGCGCAACAGTCAGTGGTGCGCCAAAGGAGCCTCAAAAAGAAAATTTTATAACATGTTTTCTACTGACTTTTTTGGTTTATATTCTTGTAAACTAGCGTCAATTACATTATCTTGTTCCACCATGAAAGAAGAGAGTTTCATAGCACTAGGGAGGCTGTATCGACAAATGTAGACATGGCATGTAAAAGAAAGATTGGAGGGGAAGTTGGTATTGTTAATAGCGGGCCATGTTCTTTGTGAACCTTTTCCAGACAATAGATGCTATTGGATTTTATATATGTTACTCTTTTGAAATGGTACGGGAGGGGGAACAGTGTATATATATAGCACTTACTTTTGATTTCTTAGAAACGACACCACGGAGCTATACTATCTGTCTTTGTTGAAAGTAGTGTCTAGGACATTGTTTTGTTATGTTCAGTTCTTGCCAAATCATTCATTTCGACAGTGTTTGTGAAATAGAATATACCACTCTGCAACAACATATGAGGGTGATAGAAGCAGTACTACAAAAAATGATATAGTGTAGTAATAAAACGTAAAATATTGACTAAGGGGTGCTAAAAAGTCGAAAATTTTGCCTTGGTCCGCCCCTGCGAAAAGTTCCTTTCTACATGAGCAGAAATCACTGATGTATGTGAAAAACACGAATGTGAAAGCAATCGAAAGTGAATTTACCTAAGATTGTGAGCAACAAAATCAACCCTTTTTTGTTTTTCAACAAACTCAACCCTTTTTTATTGTACATCTGCGTTTACAAAGTGATCCAGTTCACTTTAAGCATAATCTACTTTCTTGTGAAATACTCTGAAATATGCAGTATAAAGCAATAAAATTCGGAAATATAAGTATCCTGCAAAGTTTATGTAATACAGGTGGACAAACAGCGTGTGCGTGGGTTTTTGTCGGGGTTCTCTCGTTTCCTCCCACTTTCTTCATTCCACCATTTCATTCATTACTCATCATCACCGTCTCCTTTAGCCTAATCGGCATAATCGTGGGACGTAAAACTCAAAGATTTCATTTCATTTTTTATGTAATACAGTATGCATGCACATCGAAATTCACTCTAAATATGCATTTATATGCCCTAACATATGCGTCCCAAACGAATCGTTACAAATCCACCGGAAAGAAACAAATACTTTCCATACTTTTCTGTAAGTTAATATAAACATGCATTTTGCATATGAATCCGGGCTGTACTTATAAAGCTATTAATATAGTTTACATTCTAACATCTGATTCGCTATTTCTTGCATTCTTCCTGGTTGTTTCCTTGACTACACTGATCATAGATATTATAATGTTTGAACTCTTCATTTTCTTCCTTTGACCTTGACAATTCGATATCGTTGTGATCCATCCGTCTTCAGAGGCAGTCCTTGAGGTTTCACAGTAATAGTTTTTCTTACAGTATAAGGGTATTAACCTCACGCCAAGCTCGTAACCTAGAGGACCTGTAATTTTTTTTTTCAAAGTTTCGTCAAAGTAACACTCCCTTAGCCTTTGTGCATCCCTGCACTAACTGCAAGGCAGCAATGCCGATTTTGGTCCTCCCCGGATTTCTCCGTTACCTACTATCTAGTAGGCGTTCCTCAACCCGCAATCTGAGTAAGCGCCTGTTAGGAGATCAGTAATTCCCACAGAACTTCGAGTCTCTAAGGGCTGAACTAGACCACATTAGTCATGCCCCTCCTGTGCTACTATCGTGCCGTCTACCTAGTCATACTTCACGAGATGTTCGTCATTGGTCTGTCTACCACACATCTCTCTTTCATACACACACATATATATACATACATACACACAGAAGGAAAATAAACCTTAATAAAATCCGTTTGAGCACAAGGAAGTAGGGAAAATTAGGTATTTTCCCGAGTTTTCAATAGAAACTGGACCCCTGCTAAGAGACAGGTAGTGCAAGGCACGGCCTATTAACCCAGTAAATAAAGGGTTGTGAACTCAAATAATTTATAAAAAGCTGAAAATCTCAGGAATGGTTTTTCAAGTTATATAAAATAACATACTAAAAATCGCGGAAAATCGCATGTATGCGTCATCCGCAAACTGGCGGACAAAGATGGCGGTCAGCCGATATGATTATAGTTCGGGTTTTTGGGTGTAGTTCAGAAATAAAAAGTCGTAGGTCATCTGTGTAAAATTATTTGAACTCTAAAAACATCTAACTTCAATTCTAAGTGTAAGTTTCAAATCCAATCACTTTTAAGAAATTTACACCCAATTAAACTTCAAAAATGTAGGAATTTTAGCCCTTACTTTAGTAGTTTGTGTAAAAATCTTCTTATCGAAACAGAAATAGACGTTAAAGATTTTAATAACTTCATGAACTACTCATTATCGATAATTTAAAGAAAAGCTCATTCATATCGAATAAGAAAGAACTGAGATTTCTAATTTTGAAACAGATTAGAAATGATTAAATTATAAGAGTTCACTAATTACCTTACGGATTGCATTAACAAATAAACCATTGTCATTAATATATGGGTTTTCTAGACCTGGTGTTTGTCATCATCTAAGTCAGTCTTCCGATTGGCCGTTTATACAGGAACTTCCTTGGCAGAATGCACAAAACTTTGAACACTTGAGATCAGCTTTCTTACATACATGTTGCTCGTTCACAATCCTTTCTTGCAGTCACTTTGCACTTACAGGCAAGTAAGTTTAGTATTTCGGCTGGAGCTGGTGGTACCTCTGTGGGTACTGGAATTAGCATACCCTCTTCGACACATCAACTCCATTCGGTCGAGTTCATTCTTCGGCTATTCCTCTCTTGGACTTGCAATCGAAGTGAATGCTGCGCAGCTGCCGCGCTAGTAGGGGCGGGGGCTGCGTTTACTGTCTGACCGTGCTCCAAAAATTCCATTGCAGTAGTCCTCGAATATTGAAGAACACGGAAGCCATGACCTTTCCCGCTGAGGTTGAACCGATTTGCAATTTAATCCGACACTGATGCCCACTTCCGTCGCCACCTCCTTCATCGTAGTTATCCTGTTCTGGCATATGATCTCGTCTACTCGCGCAGTAATCTGTGGCGTCGCCACAACGGGCTGTCACGGACGAACGTCGTCTTTAAGCGTCTTTCGACTCTCTACAAACCGCTTGTGCCATTTGATGACTGTTGGCAGTGACAATGCATGCTGTCCGTAAAAACCCACCATTCGTCTGTGAATTGCTATTGCGCCTAAACCTTCGACGATAAGAAACCGTATAACGCACATTGCTTCATTTTATCGGAGTCCATTTTCAGCGTACCAGCTTGATTGTTTTTCGACTGAGAACACAGTACTGTGTATTTGGACGACGCTGACTCACAACTGTCCCTCTTTTCAATTCCACTTCTCTTTTCCCGTTCACGCGATAACCACCATGCCGCTATCTATCGAGCCTTTAAAGAACCGCTACAAGCCAGTATAAGCGTGGTTACACGTTTTGCACGGGTTCCATTCACTTCACGGGGTGACTACAAATTAAATGAATGCTCCTTGTATATGGCCTATTAGGAGAATGTGTACAATATATAATAGTGTCCAAATAAAATGCCCTACAATAGATATATTTGATATACATATAAAAATGTTTTGACTGCATAGTTTAGCATGTAGAACAAATATTTTGTAAGGTAATCATTTATGTATACTAATGAACACTATCAATGGGTATACACCTGTTGTGTTCAATATACAATAAATAAATAAATAAATAAGGTATGAGTTATTAATAACAGTTCCTTTAATAAAAGGAATGGTCATATGGCACCACCACTCAGAGTACAACCCCAAACAGTGACACCAGGGACACAGTTTACTCTTCCGCCATAATTTCATGTGAATTGTTAAGATTCCAATAAAGGCTGTTTATGCTATAATTGTGTGTGTTTACGTGACCTTTCAACTTAAATGATGCATCATTCGTCTACAAAATTCGTTCCAGAGTCTTCATTCCGAATGAGAAGCCACTCACAGAACTCAACACGCCGAACTGAATCACATTGTGCAACGTGTGCAGAAGCTCTTTGGTCTTAAAATTTCACCTTCAGATCCTTTAACATGCTTCTTAAAGAGGTAGTGTCATTCCCAGGATATGTGCACTACTTCGGTAGACCTCTTTGAGCATTAAATTCAGTATTTCTCCCATTTCGTAGACTTTGTTGTCGTCTGTTCAGTTGTAGATCATACACAGAACTTGAAGCCTCGAATCATTGGTTCAAATTTCACATGGTTATGGTGATGATGGTTCCACACCTGGAAATCTAAGTCTGCTGTTACATTTGTGTTTCCACCAAACTTATAGCATGAAAGCACATTGTTCTTTTGTTAACTTGCAATTAACCTGTACTACTTCGCACATCTTCACGCAGTAAACAACTTTTAAATAAAGCACTACAAAAACATGGTTATTAGAACCAGCCACACTCAAAGACACAGTAATACCAGTTTTAGTACCAGAAAAAAGCTTACAGATAACTCCTTTATTTATTATTTCCATACTTATTTTGAAGAAAGTGACTTAGTGCCCACCCTGTATTTGTATCAGTTAGTATATAAGGATTATTACATAATATTTCCTTTATCTCAATGTAGCATACTGAAGTATCTGCTTCTCGTGAACTATACATAAGTTGCGTACGAAGTCTTCCATTGGCTGCATTACAATGGGTTTATGAAGCACATAGCAATAGCACGAGCTTCCAGTGAATATATTTTCTTAGTAAAAAAATACTGTTCTTTCCGTGGTTTTGTTCATCGTTTACCTTTCCAAGTGAGACGCCAATCCTTTTCATTGATTGGATACTGACTGCTTTCAACATGTGGTCCATGAATCGTACCTCTCTCTCTCTTGTTTTTTTTTTTTTTTATCTTTTCTGCCTCCTTGTGCGTTGGATTGACTGCCCCACACTGTAGTCAATATGCGGTCAGCTTATGCTCAACTTTACCTGTTGCCTTTGTACTGATGCATTTATTTATTTTGTGTCAAGTGCTTCTATTTGTTGAGATATTCTCAGGTCAGTTGATGACTATTCCGTTTACTTTCTATTAACATTTAAAATTCACTCAGTGCAGCTACCTAGTAATTTTCATGTTCCTTCTCTCCCTCATTTGTGTAATAGCAGCAGAAAAGCGGAAGTGTTTCTTCCTGTTCAATAGTGGCGTTGCGCTGTTGCAGTAGCAATCCGGCAAATTAATGCTGAAATAATGTAGGGGCAGGAAGTTTGATTCTAAATACTAACCATGTGTGGGTGTTCATAAATGGATTATTTTGTTTACATAATAAGAACAGGAAATGCATTTTCAGCTGTTTAATGTACGGTATTTTCAACTTTCAGCAAAACAATGTCAGAATGTATAAGAAATACAATTTCGAACGAACTTTAATAATTCATCTTGTCCTAGATATAGGATGCATCATTTATCTTGATGCCGCTGGAGGAAAGGCAATACCATAAAATTAAGAGTGTCAAAAACACAAAGTTGTATTTTTTCAAATGGCACTACATCAGATTATTAACAATATACTGCATTTCAAATCTACGTGCTAAGCCTAAATTTACAGTACCGCATTTATGGTTCAATTTTATGAACTTAATTTTACAAATTTTATGGGTTCTACAACAGTAAGACAAACGAGACAATGTATTCAAAAATGTGTTATTCTCGAATGTTACATATCGATGATCATAATATGACGTGTTTCGAACAAATAGGAAAACTTACAAGGGATTGAATTTTTCTCAGAAGGCTTTACTTCGAAAAACTGCTAAGTGTCACATCCAATAACGTAGATTATCTTCATAGATGTAAATATTCTAATGCCATTTAAAATAAATTAATATCTCAACCCGTCCCGGAGATATGAAAAAAAAAGGGTAGAGACTGTTATATTGCATGACGTTTAATAATGGCGAGAACTTGATGGACTTACAGCTTCCAAACTCGTATTACTGTAATGTTATACCTAGAAACAATGGACCTCAATCATTTTTTAATTCTTTTTAAGAATAGGTCATTTTGTAGAATCAAAAAAAGGAAAAGGAAGAAAGATTGACAGGAAAGTAAGAAGACACAATAACGAAATCAGATGTGTTCGGGTGTACACAAGAAATTAATGGAATGCACTTACACCCGTTCTTCAAACGGGAAGAATACACTTGGAATTATTCTATTAGAACAATTAAAACCTTTTCCCTACCTTAAGAAACACATTTTTAAAAAAGTGAAATGATAAAAATCCAGGTTGGCTCAAATGCTAACTGTGTTTAAAAATTAACTTAAAAATGTTGAAATATTTTCTCATTTTGGTCATTTTATGAATATAAAATGGAGAATTAAGAGATTTTAGAAATTGATCTTTACCCCCTAGAAGCGAAGTTTTCGAAAACGCAGGAAAACGACCATTTATATTAAATGAGAAGTTTATATGCCGAGTTTCATCTCACCAAGATCAGAGGTTCGTGAGTTGCTCTATTTTTCGTGTATATTTTACATTCTCCTTTCTCCCTTAGAATATATAATATAATGGAACTAATAGGACATAAACCGTACCCGAGCCAAGTGCCTGCTATGTCTCAAACGTCACTTCAAACGGTTCACTCGTTTTTCAGTGATGACGTAAAATCATGATGTCAGTTTTACATATTGCGATAAAATATGGAAATTAATCTAACTCCCTTACGAACTTCTAGAAAGGCTGAGACACGTTCCAACTTCTTTAAAATAAGAAGGTTATGTACCGAGTTTTATCTCTCTAACACGAAAGGCTCAAATGGACACATATTTAAACTCTGGGACTCATATTTTAATGAAACTGACGTTATAGAACTCGGCTCGCTTTAAGGACAGTACGAACTATGTTCAAAAATTCATTTCAAACGATTCAGTAATTTCCCCGTGATGATGAGATATACAACGTCAATTTGAATGTGGAGGGAAAATTTAGAAATTGCTCCCTGTCCGTCCTTAGCCCAACAAAGGTATAGTTCGTCTTATCACGCATTAGGTATTGTACCTAAGGAGTCTGGTTTACCCAAACTCCTTAATGCAGGGTCTATTTACCCTATGTCTCCAATCCCTCCAATCCCTTGTCCATCCAAGAGATAAAAAATCTCAAGAACTATTTGAAGAATCCTCATGAATTTTAGTCAGAATGTATAAGATCAAATGTTAGGAATCAAGGTTGTTAATAGAGTGATATTCAAACCGGAAGTGGTAGAAATCCACCATTTCCGGTTTTAGCATTGACCATTATAGACCAACAGTATTACATAGCGATCAATTTTATAGCAATTGATTAACGGGTTTATAGCAATCGACTAACCATCCGAAGACTACATTCCATTTCCATCCTCAATATTGATCTAGCTACATATAGCAAAAACAAGACATAGCGAGATACGCTTTCTGGTATCGATTGAGCGCTCTAAGAATAGGTGAAATCTTCTGTCTCAACTCTCTATTAAAATCGAATGTGACAGAAATACACTTGCTGTTTTAACGGTGATCGCTATAGAGTAAAACAATAATCATTCGAAAAATTTACGAAAAAGAATTTCTTTATAGAAGCATCGATCGTCAGGTTGATGAACTCAATTATATTAAATCAATTACACAGTAGTATTTGCACTAAATGTCAACCTCGCACTCCCAACAGTTATGCCACCACAAAGCAAAGAAAGCACGAAAAAGGAGAGGTCAACGTAAAGCGAAGGGCCGTAAAATTTACTAACAGTATCCTACTATGCTTACAAGCAGAATTCCCGTAAACGATTATTACAGAGTTTCAACTCCTGAGATATTCTATTTTCCTTGTTAGTATACACATTTTAATCAAATAGAAGTAATTATAAGCCGTTTCTCCATTTTCAAATAATTGATAGCATGATTGTATATCACATCATTTTTCATTTTATAATATATATATATATATATATATATATATATATATATATATATATATATATATATATATATATATATATATATATATATACAGATTATCTAAATTTCTGCTGGTTTTAGCTGTTTTGGAACCAGGGAACCAGTTCATGGGATGCTAACGAATGATGACGATGGCGTGGAACTTCATACACAATCCACTTCTCATCACATGTCAACACCCTGTTCAAAAAAGTCTCTTTCCTCAGACGAGACAGCAAAGAAACACAAACGACAGCTCGCGTTGCCTTCTGGCCCGGAGTCAATAATTTGGGACCCATCGACCCAACTTGTAGTGCTTCCCAAGTTGATGGAGGCGCTGCCGAACGGTTTTTTCACTCACATTGAATTGTAGTTCCAGTTCCTCACATGTCTGGCTATTGTTCGCCTCAATTGCTGCGTGAAGATCTTCACTTTGTGCATGTGTTAGTTTTCCGGCACGTGGTGCGTTTTAGAGTGTTTCATCACCGTCCTTAAACTTATTAAACCACCGCTGCATTGTCCGCGTACTTGCGGCACCCTCATCAAAGGCCTAAAATATCTTCCGCCCCGCAGCAGTGACCTTTGACCCCAGTTTGAACTCGTACAGCATACACGCCCTTATGACGCTCTCTGGAGGCCGCTTGTTTACTCTGTCCTTACGCAAGTTCACGGTATAACTGAACTGCCGCAACCTGGTATCAATAGTATGTTGGATGTACCCACACCAATAACTGGCCTTCGCCTTATCTCCATTCGCAATCAACTCACGGTGTGAGGGCCAATTGAACACAGACCTCCACAAAAAGTGACAGAACTTTCTTGGTTACCTTTATAATGTTGTCAGTTTCTTTTCTTTCCTTTCCTTTTTTAAGTGGAAAGAGACAGTACAATCTGCCCCATTTGCAATTCCTGTTACCCAAAGAAATAAACATATTGAGGAAAGTAAGTCATGTCAGAACGTTATATATATATATATATATATATATATATATATATATATATATATATATATATATATATATATATATATATATATATATTACGTAAAATAATGAAAATACTTGTCAGAAATGGAACATATTTGCATTTTGTGTGTGATAAGACTCAACACTGAATAAATCAACCGTTTCTCGTTTGTTGCAAATAGTATGGACTGTGTACTCCTACTCTAATAAAACAGTGTTGTGCACATTGTTCAGGTGTGGTGAGTAACCAGTATGTCCGACTTCACGGAGTTTTAAAGGTGTCTAATTATTGGTGCCCGTCCAGGCGAAGAATCAGTGAACAAAACAATGCATTAATGTGGTGCAACAGAAGGCACAGTCTCGCAAAGTTTGACCGCATACACAGTGGACGGTAAAACAGGGTCGTCGAAGTAGAATAGGGTCGAAAGACGAAACTACTGGAAAGGGATCGCCGGACCTTGAAGCATATCGTGACGAGGGAGAAGGAAATAAAGGCCGAGAAAATGATTGGTGGCGAAACGTAGCTTGGAAAATTGGGTAGACACATAACATTACACACGTACGTTCGTCAGGCACACCACAAGAGATGTTCAAAGTGTCTGGTATGGACAGCAATTCATGCATAACAACATCGGATCATTGATTGGCGAACCCATCCCAAGATACCTGGGTCATGGCGAACAGTTGCACATATGTGATGGATACGCTGTTCCGAACTCCTTAACATCGTAGACAGGAGACACCACGCTTTTCATGTACTCCCACAGATAACAAATAAGGTCTCCGTACATTCAAGTCCGGAGATTGGGCAGGCAAATGCACTGGACCGCCATGCCCGCTCCAGTGTCTTGGGAAGTTGTTGCTCAATCACTGGCGGGCATTCACACTGAAGCCCCATCACGCATGTACTACACAGTGTTTCTTCCAGACATGTTTTTGGGGGGCACTGCTCCCCGGTGCTCTGAGAATGCCCTTCCACGGAGGGGACCAAAATAATATGTCTTTAATATAATAATAAATAGAAAAGTACCAGCAGTGCCCCCCGAATACCAAGTGTGCACCCCCCGGAACATTTTTTTCTGAAAGAACGACTGGTACCACATGTGGCGACGAATTGCTACGGTTACATTTTCCAGTTATTCGGGCAGTGTATCCTGCAGGGATGTCAAATACTGAGCTTCATTCTGTCTTTGAGGTAGCATGTATAGGCCGATCATTGATCATCGGTTATACCACACAATGCATTGAGTCCAATTGGTGTTCATGGTGAGTGACAAACGTATTATAGGGATGTGCATCTGCCCACATGTGTGTGCTATACATGTTGATACCACGCTTCCAAACGTGGCGTCGTCAATGAATAGTACTGAAACTTGAAACAGCAAGATGGCAGTCGTCTGTTGAATGAACCACTGGCGGAATTCTTCACGTTTTTAAAAATCCGCTTTTGTCAGTCCTTGTACTCTTTGCAGTTGGTATGGGTACAAGACATTTTCATGTAACGCCCGCCACAGAGTCATGTGACTAACGTGCATTTCACGGCTACTCCCATGTACTCGTACTTGACTCATTTTCCACAGCTTCTAATACACGTTTGTCCATAACAAGTGTTCGTACATGACGGGATCAACGAGAATATACATAGTTATCCACACGGTCCCTGTTTCACACACACGATAAATTGCTGCAAACATTGTGCATGATGTTTGTCGTATGTTAGAAAAACGCTCCTGATAGAGTCGTGCTGCTGTGCGACCTTACATGTATAATATGTCGGCGTTTTCGTGGTTTGAATAACGCACTATGGTTTAGTCCAGCACTACCACTTTCCAGACACTTTCTAGACAACCATCTCTAGGCTTATTGGTTTCGATATCTACCGCTTCGAATTTAGTGTTCCCATGCTTTCGGCCCTTGGCAACTCCCTTTCTGCTTACCTCAGTGTGAGGAATTACTCCCGATGTTTGTTACATTAATTAAGTTACACCCTGTGTATGACTATTTCCATGTGTGTCCTGAATGATCACTTCTACAGAGGTGTGAGGGAGTAATATCCTTCATTTCTGGGAAGTGTGGTGCCATTCGGGAAATTTAGACTTTGAAGGAACAACACACTAGTTTATAGAGAAAGAAAAGGAGTAAACAGACATAGCAAACAACACAGAAAACTCAAAACATACAAAATCTATGAATTATCAGGTATCATCAGCGACGGCCTTTACATAGGGTGAACCTGGCAATTGCCTGGTCCCGCGTACTTCAGAGTACCACTCTTGGTTTATTCAAACATTTATGGCCAAGTGAGTCAATTTAATAAAGTTACAAAGTTTACGAAACTCTAATCAACCTGATTATAGCTCTGTAAGTAGCCTATCTACAGGATACCACAACTTGCACATTGAATAAAAAAATATTCCCTTTAACAGCGTCAGATTTCCGACTAGGTAAAATTGCAAAACTGCCTAAGGTCTCAGAGCTCAAAGGGGTAGCAAAAAATCATTTGAAACAGTCTCATTAGTGGACAACTTATCAGCAGAGAGTGGTGTATGACGAGCGAGGGGCCTACGGCCTTAAATTGAATAGGGCCGCAAGATGTCTAAATCCGCCACTTCCGTCATCTACGCATGTATTCAGTGTATTAATGAGTCCCGTCGTCCTTCAATTGATCCCATAATGTTCTTGTAGGTAGATAGATAGGGTTGTAAAATTCAAACCGTGTTTTCTGATCAGCCTTGATCAAGCGACATCTTTCTGCAAATGTTTAGCGACGTAAAACTAAAAGAATAGCTCGCTTATTTTTCACTAGCTCGGGTTGCTTTGGTGTAAAGAAAATAAGGGGAAAAAACTTCGTTCACAAGCATCAAAGTTTGCTGAAGTTATTCCTTCTTAAATTATTAAAACCCATTCTGTGACTTACAGCAATAGCAAGAATAGTTTATTTAAACGAGCTGCTAACGAAAAATTCGAAACAGATCTCTGTCCTAATACACTGGTTAGCGCGTACGCTTTTGACGCACGTGGTTCGGGGTTCGATTTCCATGGGGAAAGCGTTAAAAAAATTGAACGCTTTACCGTGGATCCAATTAAACCTTAATCTGTAGCTCCACTTCTTATATAGCCTCGTTGCTGAAAAGGGGCGTTAATACAGTGTCATGTATTAACGCTCATCAATACAGTGCAGTGTAAATACACACACAGAAAAAAGAGGAAAACTCGCCGTAATCACCTTATTTTTACTTACTACTCGTGAAATACACTATAGTGGTAGAATTGCTAATGCTACATCTAAACTTTCCAGTAGTCTAACGGTTAGACACAAAATGTGTTTAAAAACTGATAACTTAAAGGCACGTTATAACAATTTAACATTTTATAGAGGAAGCTCTGAAGATGATTTGAAATAAACGACAACAACAAGAAAAAGAAATAGCAGTGTTTCTGCACTTATAAATCTACCTTAAAATAACCTAGACGGAGAATCCTGTGATAGACGGAATGCCGATCATCTCTCGAAGAATTCTACACAGAGAGTGTTTGGTTCTTCATTTTGGGCGCGGCTGGTACTCCTACGCTTAAATGGTTGATGCAAGAAATATGGATCCAACACAAGAATAATATTCAAGGTTGAGCTAGACGCTGGGTGATTTGACTACTTACATGGAAGCAAGTTCTAGAGGAGGATCTAATTTCAACGTGAAAGAAGGGGAAAATTATGGGAAATTTTAGGTGGAGAGGAAAACCTAAACTTAATCCATATAAAATTCTAAAGGCTAGACGCTGTGTACTGTGTCCTTTCTCAATCCTCGCCGTTGAAGGTGATTACAGAACTTAATCAGAGCCTAAACACCCATGTTATACAAAATATTGAGGCCGGAATTGCAAAAAGTGATATCATCGGCGTGTTGCTATTCCCAAGCCACTAATAAATGACACGAATGCGCAAGGCAGCGTGTATGATGCAATATCCTCAAAATTTGATGTTGGAGGACTGATAACATGCTTTTTTTGGAGAAGTTGCCCTTTAGTCCCTTTCCCACTATTGGCCAGCGTTTAACTGGCAAACACCCTCTGAAGCATACAATTGGACTGCACTTACCCGATTATCAACTATAGTAGCCAAGGTGGCGACTCTACTGTGGTCTGGGGCTCCATCTCATGGAATTCAGCAGCCCCATTTATCACTTTTCATGGTAGGATCACAGGAGCAAAGTATAGAAAAAATTGGGTAACCAGGTCTACCCAATGGTGTAAACTTTATTTCCAGACGATAATAATGTCCAAATTCACACACTGGCAGTCCTGTTCAAGAGTGGTTTCAAGAGTGTGGTGATTAGGTTCAACAACCTACCTAGTCCTCCCAGTCTCCCAGATCTGAATATCCTCATCGGGCTTCTGTGGGCTGTTTTGGAAAAGTTTCGGTGTTAATTATAACCTCCTTCGTCTCTATCTGAGCTGAAGGTTGTATTGCCAGAAGAATTAGTTAAAATTCCACTCACCACTATTCAGGGCTTGTGCTGTCTATTCCGCCCAGAACTTAAGCTGTATTAAGTACTAAAAATGGAACATCGTATTGATACAAAGTATTCCGACTTTCCCAGGTGTTTCCATTGTTTTGTCTAATTTCTGTATATAGGATACATAAATACTAATAATATTACTGAAAGCTTAAAAATACCATATGAGGTCAAATGTGTTTTATACCAATAAGTGACCAACACCGTGTGCGTGGGTTTTCTCGGGGTTCTCCCGTTTCCTCCCACTTTCTTCATTCCACCATTTCATACATTACTCATCATCGCCGTCTTCTTTAGCCTAACCGGCATAACCGTGGGACGTAAAACTCAAAGATTTCATTTCATTTTCATTTTATACCAATAAGTATTCTCAACATAGAATGGTCAGTTGATTGATCAGATTTAAAATAAAAGAACAAATTTATTCAACTCGAAAATAATAGATGTTTCATATTAGCCACTACACAAGTTAACCAGCAATTTACAGTGAAGATAGGCCGCTAAATTTCACACTTCAGCCTGAAAGAGTCAAATTATGCACCTGAAAATGTGTGTGAACTTAATTATTCGTCTTTCAATGCATGCATTTCTTACATCTGCTTTTTAGATTCAGAATATTCTATTTCATAACTCCTATAACTGAACCCCACAGCATATAAGATGAACATGAACAGCTCAACAGTTAAGTCACGGCCATTCGGAAAAGTAGTGCTATTAGATAGATGGGAATAAAATGTCCATCTGACATCCGTCATTGCCAATGGACAAACATTAAATAAATAATAAAAAGTAAATATATAAAATAAAATAAAATACCTACAATACCTGGTTAATCAAAATAGTCACCGCCAGAAAATACACGTGTTTTGCCATTGCTCAGAGAACGATTGGATTCCACGACTAAATATATCTGGAGTATCCATTGAGAAGCAGTTTTCAACTGTGCGTTGCTTCGTCCAATCTTCAGGGAAAGTTCAACATCTTATGTAGTTCTACCAGTCCCCCAACCCGAATACCATCCAGCTTCTGTGAGATTTTTAGGAGAGGGTTCGATGTTAATTATAATCTTCTTTGTCTCTATCTAAACTGGTCGAGATACCGGAAAAGGTAGTAGCCAGTGGGAGAGCTTACGGTGGAATACGGTGAGTGTGTAAGGGTTTCATGCTGCAACTCATCGAGAGACTCTAACGTTCTTTGAGTGACATCATTATTGTTAAATTGTTGACTAATGCTGGATATTTGGGACAAATTTGCAGTGCATTCACTGTTACGATTTGCGTTGATGGTTTCTCCTTGCCTGACAAAGAAATGATGGGTCGTTCTCATTATACCAGCAACAATAAATTCTTTGAGTGGAGAGGTGGTTTAGAAAGCCGTCCCGGACGTTGATTACGAGCCAACTAATATCATGACCGTCTACGAATGCTGTAGCAGATCCTTTCCATCAAACTGGCAAACCAACTTACAGGTTATTCTTTACACTCATAGACCTGCACATATCCAGACGGACATTCTTATTGGCCGGTGTCAACTCATGTGGCAACCATAAGTCGAACTTTTTCATCTTACCGATTGCATCAAACAGCTGAACGACAGTGCTATATTGTATGTCTAACTTGCTTACAACTTGTACGAATACTTTTCTGATAGTCTATTTGTATGATGTTCATTCATAAGCTCATCCGAACATGGTGTTGGTCGGTCCCCACGGGGCTGATTTTGCTGTGTCACCACAACGAAAATTGACAAACCAACGGTGAATGGTGCTTTCATTCGCCATTCCTGGCTATAATCCATTGTTTTTTTCGACTTGCTCTACAGATTGCCCGAGTTTGAAGTCGTAAAGGAAAATCAATCGCATTTGTGTGTTTTGTATCGTGCACTTTCATACGACCCGTTTCAACAATACACTGTCTCTTGGCTGCCTCGCTACACCAATCTGTTTGGCGGTTGTGTACTGAATTTGTGATGTCAAACGTGTAATCATAGTCCATATTTGTGTTGTATTTTTGAAGTGAGTTTCTTATCAGACATGAAAATGGACGTTTTAATCTCAGTAACATATGTTCTTTTTTCAACACGTCACAGGTCATATAGGAAACAAGGTTTTACGTGAAAGGCGAATATCTTCTCCTGAATTTGCTTCCGGATTTGCCCTCCAAATACAAGACTTTATGCAATAATCCTTCGTTTTGTCCATAACGCTGCCGCTGCATAGACAACTTTTAAAGTCCCCCCTTTCTCTTTCATCAACCCCATCACCATATACGCGCAAAGATTTTAAGCAAATAGTATCTTTCTCCAGAATAGACCCTATCCGAATGAGCTATTTCCTCGTAGAGTCCAAGGCTTTTTTTATTCATATTGTTTCTTTTTATATATATATATATAAAAGAACAGGAAACAGGGATTTTTTGCGAGTAATGTGCGGGTCCTCAAACACTCAGAAATGCACGAAAATGTGCTTAGAATATAAATCACTCATTCCAAAAACAGTAGTATGAACCATTAGTATGCAAAACTGTGCGCCTTACCTAGCAAGGCATTTGAATGATCAACTATGCAAGATCTAAGAAGGGAACTTTGGTAACATGAAGAAACAAAACATCTATATCTTAGGACCAAAAACACACATATTGCAATGCTATGACCGATTGTTATAATTTCCCTCTGCTTACAATAATTACGCTATCTGAACGACAAACTTTTTCCACTGATCTGATAGTTTTGCCCCACTATTGAGGATTTAAAGTGTAGGTGTGGTATTTCAATGAAGTTATCAAAGCAAAGTAGAACAGAAAAAATACACGTCTGGAACATTACTTTTTCACATTCAATAACACTTTTCAAGTAGTTCAATATCAAATGCCACCCGCCTTTTGCCAAACATAGGCATGTTAGTGATGGGCAGAGGGAATATTCCCGGTGGGAAGGAAAATAAAAAATAGGAATATTCACGGTTTTTTTCCCCTGGCATATAAATTCCCGGGAAGGAATTTATTTCCAGTTCTTTATTTGAAGGGTAAGGAGAAAAAACAAGGAATGTCCATTTATGTGCTTTTTCGGGTGCTTTGTCCTATCTGTTGGTGACTATTGGTAGTATTTGACTGTATATGCCATGTATGCGTAGATGTAGAAATGTCCATGTAAAAGGGGCAAAAGATTTAATTAACCCTGTTCTTTTTATGCGGTTTTCAATATTAAAAGCGCCGTTTTCTCGAAAATGCAGTTTTGTGACATTCCTTCTTTTTCCCCTTACCCTTCATTTTGTCTTCCAAATTATTAGAACCGCATGACTAATTACTTTATTTTCATTTATTATGATTTACTTCTAGGCTTTAATTAATTTGGACGTTAAAAAAAATAAAATTCGTTGACTGTACTTCATATAACTACACTGAGAAAAATCCATTATCCGGACAGCGGTATATTGTACAAATACAAGGATTCGTTATGTTTACTAAGGAAATCTGTACGGAGCGTACTTTATCCATATACTACACAGGTACTGCCTTTTACCCGCTTAGATATTACATCATTTCGCTGCAGGATGTCTGACATCTAACAATCTTCTGTATTTTACATACATATACGTATGTTAAGTACTTCAGTTATACGTTATATACGTCCATCTGTACGTGAGATCCAGACCGCCTATAGACACTCTTTCTTTCGCCATGGCTGACGTCATTGAACTACCGTCTTTTGCTTGCGAAACGAGGTTGTTACAATCGGAAAAGAAGAGAGGAAGGAAACAGAAACCTGGGTAAGTGCACTAGTTAACTATTACTTTAGTTAAATATTCCATTAATTATATATTCTTTTAGTGTAACTTGCTTTAGTATAGTACTAAGTAAGTAATATAGTTTATGACTACAACTCGTTAATGATTGAGGAGAATGGAATGGGTGAATCTGAATTTTGAGAAATCTTTGAATATTAATGTTTTGAAACATTTTACGTTACAAGGTAGCAAAATGAATGTTATGTGTTTATTCATTCCGTTTTATATGTGACGATTTATTACGTGGTGCAGAGTTACTACAGGACTGC
The DNA here is from genome assembly GCF_964235325.1 of Thermobia domestica. NCBI lineage: Eukaryota > Metazoa > Arthropoda > Insecta > Zygentoma > Lepismatidae > Thermobia > Thermobia domestica. Next base: position 202,328,076 of record NC_137458.1, on the reverse strand, counting down.
TTAACATAATTGCTAAGAAACCGTTTTCAGCGCGAAAATTCCCTTGTGTAGTGAAGATTTAGGCTTTAGGTCTCTGGGCTTTCGGCATCAATGGCCTTGTTAGCCCGTCACATATGAGGGATGACGTCCCTCGATGAGCACACTATCCGGGTAAAGGAAGGGAAGAAAGGATTGGGGAAGGAAGAAAACGGCCTGGGACCTATATGTTAGGTACCACTCCGGCATTTTCCTGCTGTGAATGAGGAAAACCCAAGGAAATCTCATTCAGGATGGCTGGACTTAAAATCTTTTGATACTTTTTCGACTGAGGAAATCGATCCCCAACGGGATCGAACCCGGGACCGTTCGCACCGAAGGCGAGAGCGTTAGCAACTACGCTACGCGGGGCCACTTGTGTAGTCTAGAAAACTCATTTTTATTAGGATATTTGCATTTTTTTTTTTTTTTTTTTTTTTACTTTTAGTTTAACGCCCCATGATTGTACATAAACGTAAGTGAGAAGGTGACGATGAGATACATGATAATGGTGGAATCAAGAAAATGTAAGGAAACTGGAAAGTCTTAAGAATAACCACACCTACAGTGTTCACCAAAAGGCTATTTGTCGGGAGCAGGAATCGAACCAGGGACCTAACAGGTCAGAGGTAAGCGCTCTACTACAGAGCTTTCTTTTGTTTAAAGAACTTGTTTACATTGAAATATATATATTTGACGAAGATATTGATATATTTTACAGCCTCACTGAAATTTTAAAAAAAAGTAGTCAGGGAGAGCTTACTTGTCAGGTTTTTATTTTTTAAATTTAATTTGATTTGATTTCTATTTATTTATTTTTGCTTGTTATGTTCCCTAGTTAATTAATGTTTGGGTTACTGAGAATTAAAACCTTTTTAGTATTATTGTTATGGCATCACTTTGGAACCAAAAAGTTTGAATATTTTTTTTTCTTGTGTTTTCATATAGGAAGTTGGTAAGTTTGTGCCTTAGCATTGGTTTGGTTTCTACTGTAGAACGTAATTGAAGGTCATGTTGAGTTGAGTCTTGGCGGGTTTGAGTTCGTGAAGTGTCAGGCACTGATTGTGCCCCTGTCTTCTGTCTGTGATGTTTCCTGGTTTTGGGCAGTGACGTATTTATGTTGAGGAGTACCAACGCAGGCCGCGTAACTACAACACAGCTTCAACACCTACGAGTGCCAGGCGTTTGAATTTCACCCTTCGTTCCGGCGTGACTAATGCAGTATAGTACTAGGTTCAAATTCTATGGCTGGTAAAAACGGTATGGTAAGAAACACAACGTAATAGTTATTAGTTTAATTATTGTTTCTTCATAGTATTGTTTCACTATTTCTAGAAGGAATTAACTATTAACGAAGTAATGAATAAGCAAAAACACACTTTGATTGACGTTTACGATTTCTCATACTCCATTGAGGATGTTTTGATCCTCAGTTGCGCAAATATCCAGTGTGCGTTTTTTTTTTTTTTTTTAATTTTTTGTTGCTTACACTGCCTTACAGATGAGGGTTATAGTTAAGGAGCCGTACTTCCCATTTAGGGAAGGACGAGAAACACCATACTTTCAGGAATTATTCATTGACTATCTAAGACAGCGTTTCCCAACCGGTGCGCCGCGGCACACTGGTGTGCCGTGAATGGGCCGCTAGTGTGCCGCGAGGAAGTCGAAGCAAATTATTAATTCTATAGCAATCAAATTGCAAGACGAAGGAAAAATGTATATTTTTATTTCACATTACTATGAACCTCTACTATGAATCTACAACTTTAAGTTTCATACCGTGTTACTTTTCTGTACATTTTTAATGTTGAAAATATATATTGGTTATCATTGTTGTGACTATTATTGCTTCTTTATTGTTGCAGACTATTTTGTAACTTGAAAATTTAAAATAACATTCAATCCTTTCGACAAATTAAATACATTTGTATTTTAAAAGTAAAAAAGATTTGTTTGTTCGTTCGTTATTTAGTGATCTTACTTCTTAGTGAAAGGTTGGATACAGTTTTCGAACAAGAAAGCTTAGTTTTAAAAACCTGAGTCCAATATTTCATTGCAATTGTTTTATATTTTTAAATTAGAATGAAAAATAAGCATAATAATTTACCACGGGGAAAAAAACAGTGATTGAGCTTTCTTCTCTGTGAGAAGGAGATCAATAATCGCAGAAAAAATACTAGTTTTATATTTACAAATAATAATATCTATGAGTGCGCCGCGAGAATTCAAGTTACATCCGTAGTGTGCCGCAAGTTGAAAAAGGTTAGGAAACGCTGATCTAGGATGTTAAAAAGCAGGTAATAGACTGAGTTCTTGCCCTTGTACTTAGGGTGTTTAGGTAGTGCAACAATAAGATGTATCCTCGTGCACGGGAGATGAGAAGTACCTGTTCTTAACTATTACCCAGATGGGTTCCCTCGTGGCTAAGTGGTTAGTGTACACGCCTTTGGCGTGGGACACCCGGGTTCGATTCCCGGCCGGAGCTTATGTGGTTCGGATTTCACGTTAATCTGTAAGTCCATGTCTCATACAGCCTTGCTGCTGAAAGGAACGTTAAAATCAACTCAGCACTGCTTTACAGATGCAATTGTTCGATTCCGAGTTTGAATGGAGCTTTTTACGGGCAGGGGGTGACTTTTATATATACAATCCAAGCATTTTAGTTATCAGTCAGTGATGTAATATATATATACAGTAATATATACTGTAATATATATATACAGTATATATATATATATTACAAAATTGAAAGTGACTAAGTTTATGACTCTCAATCTCTTAGGGCCGCGGTGGCTCAATGGTAGAGCGTTCACCTCTGGTGCTTGGGGTCCCGGGTTCGATCCCAGCTCCCGCCAAATGAACTTTGTGGTGAACAAACACCGCGTGCGTGGGTTTCCTCGGGATTTTCCCGTTTCCTCCCACTTTCTTCATTCCACCATTTCATTCATTGCTCATCATCACCGTCTCCTTTAGCCTAACCGGCATAACCGTGAGACATAAAACTCAAAGATTTCATTTCATTTTCATTTCCATTGTAGCTCTCCCCGCAACCAGTGTTGCCAAAATGTTGACAATAAGTTTGCGAAACGAGAGGTGGCGACTCGAATTTTGGGTGAAAAGTCGCTATAAAAAATAATCGAGAAATTCATTGTCTATAAGCATTGTTTTAAAGTTGTAGATGTAAACTAAACAATATGTTCTACTCACTGCCGCAAATCCCGGGGGGGGATGACGGATACATGTCCCCTCCAATCTTGGAACTGAGGGGGAGTTTTCCCCAATAATCCGATTTGAAATGTGTTTTTTGGGAGAAATTTGATGATTTTTGTCCAATTGCTACAAAGGAAGTGAGATAAAATAGACGTCTCCCAGAATAAGCCTCAAATCTGCAGCTTCCCAATGCTGAAGACAACTCTGATACTCCACAACATTGTTTTTCAACTTCATAACTATTTTGGACATCGCAAAATAAAAAGTATGGTAACGGTCTTACCCTTCCCCCCCAATGTTGAAGACAGATTTGCGCCGCTGCTTCTACTCACATCTTTGTAAACAGGGCGCAACCAATCCTTGAATTCAGGGATCATTTCAGATTGTTTCGGGTACTTTTGTTCATATTGTGGAGTCAAAATAGTTCCGAAATAATTAACACTACAGTACTTACGTTAAGCAATTTTTTGTAAAAGAAAAACTGCAGAATAATTAAAAGACCCCAAAGAACAAATATAACAAACATCCACATCGCCTTTATTCACGTATCTATAGCTAATCTTTTTGCTATCGGTAAAGATGTATTACGTGTGTCTCTCAACGGAAACTGCGAACTAAAGGACATCAAGTTTGTAGTTCTTCTTCGTTAGAGGACAAGGGCAACATAACAATGCAGGATTGTGGGCCAGTGGGTACGCTGTATTTCCAAACTCTTCATCACTTGCGCTGATTAAAACAAACAAACAGAAAAAAGAACAAACAGAAGCATTATTAGTTCAAAAACTGTTTTGAACTAATAATGCTTCTCTACAGATGAAAATTTTGTTTGCAGCAAAAAGTCGCTAAATGTATAAGTAGCTGAATCGTCATTTAAAAATCACCCATAAAAGTCTCCAATCGGAAAAATTATTCGTAGGGCGACCATACGTCCCGTTTTGACCGGGACAGTCCCGTTTTAGGGGCGTTTCCCGGCCTTCCCGTCAGTAGATGGAAAAAAGTAGTATTCGTCCCATTTTATGTAAATGAAAGAAGTAAATAACAAACCCAGTACCTTTACTCCTTTTAAAAGTATTAATAACAACAAAGAGGCAAAAATTGAACTGAAATTCCCTATATTAAACATACTCTATAGTTCGTAGTACTGCTCGAAAGACAGCAGAGATTTAGCAGTTGGTTGTGTGTTGAACAAACTTCAACGTGTCTTTCCTTTTTCATAAGTACCCGCTCAGTAACAAAGAGAGAGAGAGGGGGAACTCTGATATCAAGGCACTGATAAATGAAATGAAATGAAATTTTTGAGTTTTACGTCCCACGGTTATGCCGATTAGGCTAAAGGAGACGGTGATGATGAGAGATGAATGAAATGGTGGAATGAAGAAAGTGGGAGGAAACGGGAGAACCCCGAGAAAACCCACGCACACGGTGTTTGTACACCACAAAGTTCACTTGGCGGGAGCAGGGTTTGAACCCGGAACCCCAAGCACCAGAGGTGAACGCTCTACCACTGAGCCACCGCGGCCCCAAGGCACTGGTAAGAACAAAGGTAGATCTAAAAGCCAGAACCTATCCCGTTATTAACTGAAAATTTTATGGTCACCCTACGCTATCGTTGAGGTCGAATTCCCCTGATTTAGTGACTTTTCCCAAAATTGGCAACATTGACCCCCACCGAACAACACCAAGTCATCTGTAGCCTAGCAAGCATAATAGTGGGACGTAAAACTTAAAGATTTTATTTCATTTCGAACAACACCCCCAGAAACCTACTGTTATACCATTCCCAAAACACCCTTTTGTACAATTCTCCCTATTCGAAAAAAATTGTAAATAGCAGGGTTCATACATAAATATGGAACTCAATTTCCCTGAATTTTCCAGGTTTTCCAGGTATTAATTTTGCAATTTCCAGGTCTAGTGGAAGAAACTAATAATACGAGAAGACATAAATTTTAAGAATACTATATTTATATATTTGAGAATGGCCACCCTTCTCCCCAATGAACGATTGCAATTAAATATTGAGTCACAAGAAAATAAATAATCAAAACAAATAAAATTTAAGTTGAAAAATATTAAGTTGAGAAGCCTACTAAGGGAATTAATTAAACACTTTTGTTCCATACTTGAATACATTCAAAATATATAAAAATATTGGGTTGGGAAAGAAAAAAGGGCCCGCGAGATTTTAACTGATTCTTGTAGTACTCGACGACAGAAATCGATTACTGAAAGAATTTTCAAAATCGGCGCAGGCAAATATGGAGAAAATCACATTTTCATGTACCTGTTCAAAATGGGGAAGGAAAAAGGGCCCGCGAGATTTTAACTGATTCTTGTAGTACTCAACGAGAGAAATCGACTAGTGAGGGAATTTTCAAAATCGGCGCAGGCAAGCATGAAGAAAAACCCATTTTCATGTACCGGATCAAAATGGGGAAGAAAAAGGGCCGCGAAATTTTAACTGATTCTTGTAGTACTCAACGAGAGAAATCGACTAGTGAAGAAATTTTCAAAATCGGCGCAGGCAAGCATGAAGAAAAACGCATTTTCATGTACCGGTTCAAAATGGGGAAGAAAAAAGGGCCCGTGCGATTTTAACTGATTCTTGTAGTACTCGTCGAGAGAAATCGATTAGTGAAGGAATTTTCAAAATCGGCGCAGGCAAACATAGAGAAAATGGCATTTTCATGTACCGGTTCAAAATGGGGAAGGAAAAAGGGCCCGCGAGTTTGAACCGTTACGATGTATGTTCACGAATGTGCTCGTCTTCTCAAATTTAGTTAATTACTGTAGCACTGAAACATGTGACACAGAGTCACATTGTGGATGACTCTGCAATCGGCAACCACTGCACATATACTCCTCCAGTCCCACAGTTTTATTATTTCGATCCATTCCTCACGTGCTAACGGCATGGTTTAACATATGCAAGAAAGAGGTAAATGTAACGTTCAATTGGCAATAGCTTTTCACCAAATTAAGCTGCATGAAATCTGATTGCATTTTTGACATACTGAGAAAATTCTAGCCCGTGGCCATATGTATCACATATCCCACCAGTTCATAATAAAAATTTTGAACACAAAATTACGGTCGTCCGTGTGATGTACTCCCAAAAGGCCTAATGTGTATCACCCACCTCACATTCAATGAAACCACATCCGTGTAGAATTTAGAAAGGAACTTCTTATGATGTATACAGTATGTCTCAAACGTTCCCTGACATAGGGTAACTCTGTTATTATCAGAGTTACAGCAAAATGTAAGAGGAAAAATCATATCGAAATATGACGTTTTCAATCTAAAGTGAACACTTTTTTTTAAAAAAAAAAAATCGGACGAGATATTTGTGCTGTATACTCTTTATGCACCCAAATTTAAATGAAAATGCAACGTTGTCATTTACCTGGACCCACAACATAAGTGAATGAAGTTCCTGTTTGAAACGGGGGCTGGCCATCGAAATGTTAGCGCAAAAGAAAGTAACTTCATTCACTTATGTTGTAGGTCCAGGTAAATGGCAACGTTGCATTTTCATTTCACATTAGGCGCATAAAGAGTGTACAGCGCAAACGAGTCATCCGATTTTAAAAATTCCTTCACTTTAGATTGAAAACATCATATTTGGAGATGCTTTCCTCTCCTACATTTTGTTGTAACTCTGATAATAACAGAGTTACCCTATGTCAGGGGATTTTTGAGACACCCTGTATACCTTATTTAATGTATGTTTTATGTCACTATAACTGTAGTATAATTTAGTTTGTTTAAATTTACAATTTAATATAAGTAGATTCGGATTTACATGCGTAGGATTTTGTATGCATCTAACTAATGAATTCTTTTATATTCATGCTTCACTTAGTGACTTGGCTTTGGACTGCAACTGATTATTGTAACCCATTATTGCTTGAGAAGAAACAAGATATCCGAATCTTCATTTGAAGAAATCAAAGGTCTATTGGAAAGCTGGGGATTACAATCATTAATTTCTACATTTCAAGGTGCGTAAATTATATATTCTGTGTTTCTTGTTAAATTACTATTACTATTATTGGGTTTAGAATCAATCAAGCACTTCATGATATTTTATGGGGATCAAGATGGGTGCCGGATAGATAAGTATTTAAGCGTCAGGTTCTTAATTCTTTTCAATTTAATATTTAATCAATGATTATTTTCTCCCTCGTTATTCGGCCAAATCGTATTCCAAGATCATCAATTTTCATTACTCAATTCTGACCGTCAACCTACATAGCATATTCGTAGGACGTAAAACAAAGATTTCCTGTTATTTTTTTTTGTTTCTATCTCTTTCCTCCATAGCTGTGAAAAATAACGCCTTCAGCATCATAAATTTGTATGCTACTTGCGCCTTCAGTCGTCTACTCTTCGGTGGCTCAGTGGTAGAGCGTTCACCTCCGGTGCAGGGGGTCCCTGGTTCGATCCCAGCTCGCGCCGTGTGGACTTTGTGGTGGACAAACACCGTGCTCGTGGGTTTTCTCGGGGTTCTCCCATTTCCTGCCACTTTCTTTATTCCACCATTTCAGTCATTTCTCATTATCACCGTCTCCTTTAGCCTAACCAGCATAACCGTGGGACGTTAAAGATTTCATTTTTTATTAATCTCAGTATTTTATAGTGTATTCTTAAGCTTAAGGTGATGTATAATTAAATTTTGAATTCAGTTAACTTATTTTATTTCTCAGATTGTTTTTAAAATGAATGTACAAACATTTATTTTCATTCTTGAGTGTTTAAAGTGATGTATAGTTATTAAACATAGTATTTAATATTGTACTCTTAACGTGAAAGTGATATACAGTTAACTTTTGAATTCAGTTAACATTTTTCTTTCTGAAATTGCTTTAAAAAGTATGTAAAAACGTTTCTATTTTCTTTCTTGAGTGCTAAAAGTGATGCAAAGTTATTAAGCTTACTACTTTATATTGTATTCTTAACCCTAAACTGATACACAGTGCGTTTTTGAATAAATTATATCAAGTTATTTGAGTGACGAATACTGGTAGAAAATCCTGACTACTACTGGAACATTTTGATTTTAAGGTGACGACTACTGGTGCAAGGATTTTAAAATATTGGTTTTCCTTCAACGGCTACTCCTTTTTGAATTCTGACTATATGGTCATTATAGGAAGGATCAGTGAGTCCTTCCAACTATGGTACAGCTCCGACAGATTCACGATGCTCAGAGAAGAGACAAAATAGTATGTTTTCAACCTTAAAGTGAGAACTAGAGACCTGCACGGGCCGGGCCTGGCCCGAGGCCCGAAGCCCGGCCCGGGCCGCGGGCCGGGCTTGGGCGGGCCGACTCTGTTATTTCTTTGGGCCGAGCCGGGCTTGGGCGGGCCGACACTGATTTTTCTTCAGGTCGGGCTGGGTTGGGGCCGATCAATTGCAATTCTTTAATAATCATTGACTTTCGTTAAACGATAATTGGAATAAAGCCAAACGTTGAAGAAGTGTGTCCGTGAAAAATGTTACAAAGAATGCAATAGCTATTTACAGTTTGTGTTGCTTAGCAGCTCCACTTTCACTATAGAGGATTGCAGGCATTATGCGCTAAATTGAGCTCTGACCTTGACCTTCACTGAACTCAAAATATAACAAGAAGGGGTGGGAATGGTTTGCCTGTCCAAAAATCAATTAAGTTAGATTTTTGTTACAGGGAATGGAGTTTTTGTTCTCTCGATGACAGCCAAAGTTCTAGGAGGCAATGGTACCATTCGGGAGGCAAGCGTTAGGTTGTAAACCAGAGTTTAGAAAATGTTTCTAAGGTTAGGTCAAATTTAGTACTAAATTTTACGAAAGAGTGGGGCTTGAGCTAATTTTTTAAAAAAATTATCGGGCCGGGGTCGGGCCAAAAACTTTTAAAATTTATTGGGCCCGGGCCGGGCTTGGGCCAAGAAATTTAAAAAACTTATCGGGCCGGGCCGGGCTCGGGCCGAAAATCCCCAAAACTTTTCGGGCCCGGGCTGGGCCGGGCCTAGGTACGTTCGGGCTGGATTGGGCTCGGGCCGAAAAATTCGGCCCGTGCAGGTCTCTAGTGAGAACCATTGGCGTTTTTACCCTGCTATGCAAAAGTAAGTGAGTACTCCAATGGGGTTCCAATGCGGTACCTAATTTCTGCATTTTAGATATTTGGAAATACATGTCTCTAAAATGTAAACAACTGATTTTTTTTTTTTTTAACTGAAAACTGCAACTCGGTAAGCCTTATGGATACCGAGATATGGGAAAATAAAGAGCGATACTATAGGTATGTGGGACTTGCATACTTGACGCTAGAATTCGGAAATTGAATTAAAATATGACTAACGGCTATCAAGATGTTGTCAAATAAAGGGAGGACCAACACAGTTAAGGGGTTTTAGTGTTAGATGCTAAAATTTCCGAAATCGGTCATAGAAAGTTAATAAACATCAGTAGCAATTTCATCTTAAAGTAATTAGATATCTTCAGGGGGTGTTAGAACATCATGGAGTCTACCAAAATTAAATTTTAAAAGCTTTTGAAAATATAATCTGACATTTGTAAACAATATTTGAAATATGTGTTTACCCAAAACTTCCAGCTAGTACATCTAACATCTGGAGAAACACTGAAATAAAAGCGTATGAGATCTTGAAATTTCGGAAACAATTATTGGTCGCAACAAAATTAAATCAGATGGGTACTTCTATGGGTTAAATGAGTACCTTAGTACAATTTCGATCGAAAATTTAGTTCAGTCCTAGGTTTTCTTCAGGCAATTCCAAGGGTTCATCGAGCTGTGCAAAAGAATGAAAAGTCGCTGTCAATATCTAAGATAGTCGAGAAGATATAAGGAATTATATATTTTATGACGTAAAAATAGATCTTTATGGATTTGTACTTTTGGGTCTTTCCCATAAGAAAAAAATTCAGGAAACTACTGTATATACCTTAATAGACAATTCAATGGACGGGGATACAGTAGCTTAGTGGTAGGGTTTTTAACTAGTCTTCTTTTGCTGAAACTATTGGAGTTTTCACTTATCCCATAGAGATACGATCATACTTAACTCCCTATTTCATTTTAAAATTAAATAAAAGGAAATATTTCAGTGTAGCGACCCACGATTATGCATTTTAGTCTCAGGGAGATTACGATTAAAGCAAGTGAATGTTGTTGACAGAATTGATGGAATGCAAAGGTGGGAGGAGAGGTAGTACCCCTAGAAAACCCACGAATACGATATCCACTACAAACTGACGGCCGCGGATCGAACCACGAACCCAATACACCAGAGGTAAGCACTCTACCACTAAGCCACCGTGCTCCCGCCCATTTAATTTTTTTAAGGTATATACGGTTGTTTTCTGAAATTTCTTCTTACAGCAAAGACTCAAAAGTACAAATCCATGTGGGTCTCTATTTTTACGACGTCATAAAATTATTTCTTATATCTCGCTTGCTATATTAGATATTGACAAAAAATGTTCACTTATTTCAGAGCCCGATGAACGCTTGGAATTGTCCAAAGAAAATTTAGAGCTGAATTAATCTTTCGATCGAAATTGTACTGACAAGTCTGAGGTAGTCACTTAACCCATAGAAGTACCATCTTATTTAACTTTTGTTAGGATCAATAATTGTTTTCTGAAATTTCAAGATCTAATACGCTTTTATTGTATGGTGTCTCTCTAGCTGCTAGATGTACTAGCTGGAAATTTTAGGTAAATACATATTTCTAATACTCTTTACAAATGTCAAAATATATTTTCCAAAGCTTTTAAAATTTAACCTTGGTAGACCCCATGATGTTCTTAAACTCCATGGAAGTACCTAATTACTTTAAGATGAAATTGCTACTGATGCTTATTAACTTTCCATGACCGGTTTCGGAAACTTTACCACCTAACACGAAAATCCCATAACTGTATGGATCCTCCCTTTATTTGACAATATCTTGATAGTCATATTTTAATTAATTTTCTAAATTGTACTGTCTAATATGCAAGCTCCACGTACCTATGGTGTCGCTTTTTATTTCACCATATTTCGGTAACTGTTAGGCGTACCGACTTGCAGTTTCGGCAAACACACACCTCTAACGTTCTTTAAAACGTTATTAAGACATATTTTAGAATATTTAGAAATGAGAGTTCTGCGAATATCATGGTACCCGAAAAGCCCCATCAGGGCGTGTGTGTAGTGTATTTAATTGAAATTACTTTTGAGGTTGTTGTAAGCCCTCGTAATTACATTTCCGAAACTGCACCATCTAGTACTCAAACCCCACACTTCTATGGTGTCGCTCTTTATTTTCCCATATCTCAATATCCATAAGGCTTACCGAGTTGAGGTTTTCGGTAAACAGATGTCAGTTCCTTACATTTTAGAGACATACATTTCCATATATCTAAAAAAAATACAGACATTAGATACCCCATGGTACCCCGAACACCATTGGGGTACCCACTTACTTTTGAATAGTAATACATTTTGAGTTGTTATTCAGCATCAATAAACACTTCGTAATTTTTCTATGTGCAACCTAAAAGTCCATACCTGACCGAACAGATTTTGTCCATTTAATCTCAAAAATGTTAAGATACTTTGTATTGTTAAGTACAACCAAGTTGAGCACACCGAATGTAACATTTTAAATGTTTTCTGATTTTTGTTTCAGGTATTTCGTGCATCAAACCAGGATTCTGCTTGAAAGACAGTGAAAAGAAGCAGTGTAGGTTGTGGCTAAAAGTACGTCCTTTCTGAAGACAGACCCAATTGTACTTACATTCTTTTGTACGAACATATAACCCTAATAAAGATACTGTACTACAAATTATTTCTTTCTTCCATAAATTAGAATAAAATATTGTCTCTGTTTAAAGAAAATGTTTGTTACTGTTAAGTCATTTCAACTCTTTTTCTCTGTAATAAGAACATTATCTTTCGCAATATTTTTTTATCTTCGTGCTATTACGTTTGAATGAAGTAAAATTCTATACGAAGCACTATTATTTCAGACATGCATTAATAACTAATGTATTGTTCTGTATGTAAGACAATGTGTATACTGAACATGTCTAGCAAAGGTGTTGTTTTAATACAGAATCTGTAACTCAGCTTTTCAGTAGTCAACTTTATTGGGAATCCGAAGAAAGAAGTAAAAAAAGTTCGACTTACCAACGTATATGTGTTCGAATTCTGGACTAATCCAAATTATCCAGAGAAATCATATATTTTTTGTTGCAATTTCAGATGTATCCTTTATCCAAGTCGTATGAAACGGAGACTTCATACATCGCTATACTTTGTATGAACTATGTTCCGTATTTACTTAATCACTTTGTAACTTTCTCTAGTGTTGACAAGGCCGCAGGTGTCAATCGAATAGTTTAGTGTTTCACTCATGTCACCTTGTGACTAAGGTACGTCCTGTCGGTATATATATATGGTACTGGGTTCAAGTAGCGATAAAATACATTTTTAGCATTAAACAAATGCAAAAGTCTACACGAAATGAGATACCATGATCTCTGACTTACGGATAACACCATGAACTAATGGTACTGAGTGTGATTGAGTTTACTAGTTACTATCTGGCTAAAATCAGTGTTCCTTTAGCTATAGTTCTTTTCGTGCTCTGAATTGCAAAGTTTGAAATAACAGTTTTAAATTATTGTATATATATATATATATATATATATATATATATATATATATATATATATATATATATATATATATATATATATATATATATATATATATATATATATATATATATATATATATATAATATCTTCCGAGTAATTCTGAGAATCATTGCTCTTTCTTTAAGCAATGTATGAGACTGTTAATCCGCTCGTTGCTTAAAATGTTGCACTGAGAAGGATGCACCCACGAAAATCCAAATTTGCAGAATGTCTAGAGCAGGGAAGGATAAATATGTTTAGTCGATGGCTGCACAACGCTTCCGCTGTCACCACGTTGTCGCACAGCGAATACGGCGGACGTTTAAGCGTATTCTGCACTTACTATTAGGTATCGGCCTGGGAACTTTGGCGCAGCTACCCAGCCTCCTTCTTGGTGTTGCATTTTTATGGCGAGTACTGAGTAGAAATTATCTTGTGAGCGAACACGTTTTCAGCTGATACCATACTTTTAATTGTTGCGACATTAAAAAAAAAAAAAAAAAAAAAAAACATACCTGTTAATTAAAATGTACAGAGAAGTTGTTTGAGTTTGAATATAGGATTGTATATGGCTGTGCATTTTGCATTATTATTAAAGTGCTGGAACTAACTAACAACAAAGCATATGATAAATTCTTACAGTAATATATCACATATTGATTTACTCTGTATGAAAACGAAAATAGTTTAACATATGGTTAACCTCCTTTGTGCCCATAATTTTAAAATTAACGCTTGTGTCACTTTTCAACACTTGGCTTTGCAGTAGCTTCCCAACGAATTAGCAGGAAATCCAAACTTATAGGACACCCTGCAGGTAAATACATTTCTTTGGACACTTTCACTGCTCCAAACTAAGATTGTTAATTTTATTATTATTGGCACAAAGGAGATCAAACATATTTTAAGCTATTTAGTTTTCATACAGAGTAAAACAATATTTGACAACATTACAGTAAGAATGTATCATGCATTTTGCAGTATGTTGCAGCACTTTAATAATGGTGCACTATACGTACAATCTAGATCCTGCATATGTCCAATCCATATATTACAAGAAGGCAATACGTATGCGATACAGGTAAAATCCGTATATTTCATATGGACAACCTATTAGCTATATACATCCAATCCATACATTACATATGGCCAACCTGTACGCGACATACGTATAATCTATATGCTGCATGCATACAGTCTGTAAGCTACATATATGCACTCTGTATGGTGCATATGGATATTCTGTATGCTGTATCTGGACAAGCTGTGTGCGACATAAGGAAAATCTGTATAATACATACGTACAATACGTATACTGTATCTAGTCGTACGTACGGGGCACAAGTACAATATAGATGCTGTCTTGGGGTTGAACGAAAGAAACATACGTAAAGAACGTATATTGCATACTTCTTGAAATTATGCTCCGTCCTGATAGTCAGTGTGTGTCGTCATTATTAACCCACATGCTACATACGATCCTGACGTCACAAAGCTAGATATCACCTCCGTATATATTTGTTACTGCAGATGACGTCACACGAATGACGTCATTGCACTTATGCAGACAGTGCGTATAATACATACTTTTTCAGCTATACGTTTGCTGCAGGATGTTATATACGGTTGTACGTTAAGTCCAGAAACTACAGGAATTACGAATGTAACCTACGTTTTTAAGTATGCCACCTACATTTTTTTTTTCTCAGTGTAATCATATGATTTATTAGTCCCATTTCCATTTGCACTAAAATGCAGCAAAGTACTAATTTACAAATGATGAAAAGGAACCAGTTTGTAAAGTAATGTAGAAGTTATGTAGAAATAGAGATGATGTACCCTACTATGAACATTAGTAATAGACGTCGGTCTGTCTCCTGTCTCTGACTCGATTTTCTGAAAAGGTCCTCGGACTTCTCTTACATGTGAATTAACGCATGGAATTTCGAGAAATAGGTAGGAAGAAAGGTCGTGTGTGACAACGTTACGTGCTAAATTATAAAGATAAGTCAGTATCTTGCAAATATTGTGAACATAAACATGTATGCACAAATGTTGATAAAATGGTGATATATGTGTCTTCTGGCAGTTACCCAATCTAGTTTGTTTATAACATTTAAAACTTTAATATGTCTATAATATTAGTAGTAAAGTGAAATTTAGAAAATCCACTTGCTTATAATTTAAATTGTTTAGCGGTGTAAAAAGGTGGGCTTACTATACCATTATTTCCACATATTTGCTTCCATAGAACATATTGTAACTAAATATACCTTTATGCGTATTCTCTAAATGTAATAAAATATTAATAAAGTAACATAGTACCGTTCAGAATATACATTTTAAAGAATTCT
This sequence comes from Thermobia domestica, assembly GCF_964235325.1. Taxonomy (NCBI): domain Eukaryota; kingdom Metazoa; phylum Arthropoda; class Insecta; order Zygentoma; family Lepismatidae; genus Thermobia; species Thermobia domestica. Next base: position 202,312,810 of record NC_137458.1, on the reverse strand, counting down.
CTGGAGACAGCTGTAATGATATACTGTGATAAAAAACGAATTTAACTTTAAAATCATAATATAGTAAAACAATTCAATTTTCTTTGTGATTGTGAATAAATTCCCGAAAAAATTCCCATTTTAGGAATCTTCCCGGGAATATTCCCGAAAAATACCTTCCCGGGAATTTACCCATCACTAAGTCATGTACTTCGGTGCAGAAAGTTGGTTGTATAGCACAAAGTGTAGTCTGATTATGAAACGATGATCATGTAACTTTACTTGTGGTTTATCACAATTTAGTCTTATAAGATCAACGATTCTTCTCACGTAGAGCTTATTGCCTGAAGAAGTACACATCGAAAGGTTGGCAATATTTTGTAGCCTTCGAGGCAATATATTGAGTGTAACATCCTTGTTCAGAAAACTTTCGTCTGACGGAGTGTGATCTTCATGGACTGACGAGGAATCACACAGCAACAGGCTCTTCACATCGTTAGAAAACTTTTCATATGCTCTTTCATCATTTAGCCACTTTTGCTTACCTCCACATGAATGTTTCGTCTACATGTTGCTTCAAGTTTCTTTGAAACATTTGGACCAAAAGTATCTTGTGGCTCTTAAAAATATATATAGAGCTTGTTAGATAATTTGCCATTCATTGATAACCAGGCGCATCAATTGTATAGCTGTGTGTAGTTATGCACAGACTGCAACACACCAGCTGTAATTTTCTTGCCTCTGTTGACAATGAAGACATTTTATAATTAAATTGATTTTGGTCACTGTCCCAAACATTTTCTTTCTCCACACCTCCATCTGTTACATAATTGTTTACTTCCTCCACAAACTCTTATGCTTTCTGAGAAATACTATGATCTTCTATGCCCTTAACCCGCGATCGGGCGAGCCTTAAGGAGCAACACCATCGGTCGCGTGTATAGATTTTTTCTAACACACAATTTTATCTTTAATGAAACAAGAAATCCATTCAGAAAAAGAAGGAATGTCACAAAAGTGCATTTTCGAGAAAACGGCGTTTTAATATTGAAAACTGCGTACAAAATGAATAGGGTTATTCAAATCTTTTGCTCTTTTTAGATGAACATTTCTACATCTGCGCATGCATGGTGTATACAGGCAAATAACACCAAGAGTCATCAACAGATAGGACAAAGCACACATTAAAGGACACACATGGACATTCCTTGTTTTTCCCCCTTACCCTTCATTTATTAATTAACTCATATACAGAGAGAAAGAGAGATGCGGGCGCGTGTGTATATACGTACAGAGAAGCAATTAATTCCTACCACAACCTTTAATTCGGCGAGTATTGTACATAATTTTGAATATAAATCATGACTATCGAATTACAGGTACCGAATTTACTCGTAATTATGCACTTCCTTTGTAATTATCTAACTATGTAACTTTGAAACCAGATTACAAATCGATTTTTTGAAAGGAGAAAATGCTTTGTTTTTGTACAGATTCGGAATACACACAAGGAAATAATAAATGAGAGATAAAATGTGTAATTGCCTTAAAACTATAGTGAAAATTTAATGAAGGAATAAGCCTAATACGTAGAACATAACTCTTCCAACCTGCTTAAGATAAAGAAAGTGAATTTAGTCAGTTAAATTTTTTATATAGATAGAAATATTTTTAAATTGTGAATTTTTAAGTACCGCAATGGACTGGAAGTTACCTACTAAGTCTGTAAGTTGACTCTTAAAACACACTATACCAGTTTCTCATTCAGGTTCGGAAAGTATAGGTGACCAGATTATCGACTGCTTCGTTAGAACTTATGAACTAATAGGAGAAATATAGTGAAATGTTGCACTTGAATCTATCAAAAAAGTTATCGGATTTGATTCTATAAAGGAAAAGGTGATAACATACTGAGGAAAAACTTAAATAATACCCATCAGTATGAGTAACTTATGCCCAATGCTCGAGCAAACTATGTATGGATTACATGTGGTAGAACTAAGAAGAACATGAACCTAAAGAGTGGTGTTATATGTAATTCAGTTTGTCGAGGGTTTGTAACTTTCATACTCAGAGATAGTTGTCATATGAATAGAAAAAATAGTATCTGAGGAATGTTGGGAAAACATTTATATTTCACAACTAAGTCGGATAATCTAACGCAATCTTTATAAACGTGTTGTTCTGAAGCAGAATAACACCTCTCAATCTCTGCACTCCCAACCACTGACTTCATGATTTTTTGATCCTCGTGCACATATTTCAATTGCTACATAATTTCTTTGATTATCTTGTCAGTTCAAGATGCGCGATACTCTGAGTACTTTGCGAGAGACAGAGCATAACTTTCTATTGGTATAGTGATTGTTTTAACTGTGTGGGAATGGGTTCATGCAATGCCAACTGAAGTGATTTTGCCGTGGGATATCGTAAAGAACTAACTTTTACGTTAAAGAACTTAAGAGCTTATAAAGAACTCGTCGCACAATAGCGCTGTTCAGAAATTGACCCAGCACCTAACGGGACAACGAACAAACACATGCCTCTTTCTGAGCTACAGTGAACTCATTTGAGAACACTTCATGTCATTACTTAAACTTGTCAAGGTGTTGGAGAAATATTTCTGCATTCATACTCAGTGCGTTTCTCACTTGCTTCGCTGTTATCGGATTCAGTATCCATCTTGAGTAGCTCGTTGTTACGCCTTGTGGATGTCCACTACGAAGAAGTCATCAATGTTCCTACATTTACCACTCTGATACTATTCGTTTATTTACTATATTCCTATCGAATGCTTGCCATATTTTTCTACACATTTCATTAGTGTTTATTTCCCACCTTACATTTATAAAACATACACTTCCCTCTAACGTTGTTTTAGTTCTCGTCTTTGGCCTGCTCTCATTGACGTCCCAGTCGAACTGTTGTGATCACAATAATCAGACTGCAAGAGATCACCTATATCTTTCTCATGTGCCACCACTAAACAAAAGACATAGGAAGTGCATGTAGTGCTTCATGTTCAAATTCAACAAAACTTTTTAGATGCCTGGTAAGTAAATAAGGCAAAAAGAAAAGATAACATCTTGCTAAACTTTATGATTCACGTACGCATTAAGCTTGAGACAGTAACATTTTGTATAAATAAAAATTAATAGATCAAATACATGAAAATATTTTGCCTTCCCTTAAAGAAATGGTCAGAGACCGACAAAATACATACTCCTTTTTTCTAAAGTTTAACATCCGTTGACTGTGTTCTGAGATGATGATGAGATGGATGAAGAAAGTGGGAAGAAACGAGAGCACCACGAGAAAAACGAGAGTACCTACGCACACAATCTAAAATGCACATAATATCAAATGGTCTGTCGAAATTACGAAGTATCGAAACCTCTTTTCTACTATGTGTTCCTGCACAAAAAGGAACTGATTTTACATTTATCAAACTTAAGTTACAGTAAGTGCCTCTGAAACAATTTTGAAACTGTGTTTTAGTTTTGAAGAATAGTTGATTATACTTATTGAATAACTTATGTTCATTCTCATATTATGGAACCTTAATTTAATGACACAATTGACATTAGGATTGAAAAATGTATGTATTTTGTTTTTCAGCTGTAAGAGTGGTTCTTCGTGGAAAGGCTCATGCAGAATGGAAAGTTGTAGTAAGCGGTGACAGACGGACGGTGAAAGATGATCAATATTTCATTGATGATAGAGCCATCATTTGGGGAAAAGGTAAGTTCTTATATGTTATTATTAATTCTTTTCTTAAAATAGGAGTACGTTAGATGCCACAACAGTCTAGGAAAAATGTTATTGAACCGGGAACAAATTGAAACAAATTTATGTTAACAGGTTCTTATGGAAAAATACCTGAGGAAAACGATGGCGAAAAGTCTACCACGCTCCAAGGTAGGGTAAGGCCGCTATGGAGAATTTTCCAACATGGCCGCCACGCGCTACTACTATTCGCAAAGTTTCACTTATGCGCCTCCTGTGCCCCTCCTAATTAACATAAAGCAATGTGTAATACAGTTTTGTAAAGTTTATAGAATGTAGATACCAACGATGTTACATTGTTTCCCTTTTGCCCACCGACTAGAAGAAGAAGAAATTTTTAAAAAATCACAAAAAACACGATTCATTCAGAAAATATTTCATCTCTGGCAACTAGTGCTCTCAAACGGGTCGGGTTGGGTCAGGTCAACTCGGGTCGGGTTGTCGGGTCGGGTCAGTCGGGTCAGCTCGGGTCGGCTTGCCGGGTCAGGCTACTCGGGTCGGGTTGTCGGGTCGGGTCAGTCGGGTCAGCTCGGGTCGGGTTGTCGGGTCGGGTTATTCGGGTCGGATCAATCGGGTCAGCTCGGGTCGGGTTGTCGGGTCAGCCTGGGTCAGGTTATCGGGTCAGGTCACTCGTGTCGGGTTATCGGGTTGTCGGTCCGGTCAGTCGGGTCTGTTCACTTTGGTCAACTGAGTTTAGGTTGAGTTTAAACTCGGCTGGAGTTGAAAGCTGCTGTTTTTCACTAGCTGCCTAATTAAAAATAGGAATTTTCAATTGATTTTATAGAAACCATTAATCTATTTTGAACACTTGCAGCTAGTGTTTTTATGGTAAATGCTTATTTTTGTACTTGTGTGTACTTTAATTTTTAAATGTGGAAGATTGATTTTACCAATCGACTGTAATATTAATATCTACGCCAATATGGAGTCTGGATTTAGAACACTAGAAATTGTTTAAGCAACACCAAAAGAGATATTGGATATGGACGACCAAGCCCAAGCAGGGCCGCGGTGGCTCAGCGGTAGAGAATTCATCTCTGGTGAATGGTGTCCATGGTTCGATCCCAGCTTGTGCTGAGTAGGCTTTGTGGTGGAGAAACGCCGTATAGTGGGTTTTCTCGGGGTCCCCTGTTTCCTCCCACTTTCTTCATTCCACCATTTCATTCATTTCTCATGGTCACCGTATCCCTTAGCCTCGGTGCAGAATCGAGGGACCTTCAACTGAATATTTCATTTTATTTCACCAAGCCCAAGGACATCGATACAAGAACAAGATAAAGATTGGATATGCAAGACGAATTGCATAGTCTCCTTGCTATGCTTGCAAGGCGAATTGCTCTTGGCCTTGTTTTGGTGATCACCAAGTAGCGATGAGCATATTTTCTTGCTTTCCGTATAGTATGAAAGACCATAATCAAAATCAAACTTGCTCTTCATTTGTACCGATGAGGCGAGCATTCTTGGCTCTTGTATAGCATGAAAGACCACCACGACTACGAAATGCAAGACCAAGACTTGACTTCAAGACAAAGATTAAGATGCAATATTGATGACCAAGACCCAGGGACCGAATTGTTTGAATTTCATTTGTTGGGCTGAAAGTGATGAAATAAAATTAGTACTTTACAATTAAATATCATACTGTATTTTTAAATTTTAAATTACAAAATTCATATTATGTATCTTCTTACGTGCAACTATATATACTGTAAAATACGTTTTAATTACCGAGAAAGAAAAATCAAAGTGACGCGGATCCCGGAACCATAAGAAGTTATTTTGGAATGAAAGTTGTAGGGTTGGAAAAAAAATCACAGGTGTTCTCCCGTTTCCTCAACCCTTATCATTGTAGTTAAACGATTTCCTTTTTTCTCCGCCAAGAGACTCTTGCTACTGCGTTCCGAGAAGACTCACTGCCTTCCGAGCAGGTGAGAACACTGACCTTGAAGAAAAATTTCGTCACATAGAACTAAATCAAGAAAGAAAATAAATTTCTCCCACTTCGGACATTAAAATGAATATATGCTACACAACTTAATCTACATTCATTATGTTGAATATAAGAATTACATGTACGAGTATAATGTGTATACAATTATGTTAAGTTCTGTTACATGCAACTTTAAATCACCTAACCAATGTTAAACACTAATAAATTTTAATTTTTAATGTTAATTAAAATACTTGGTAATATGTCATAAGGAGCTATAGCAGATATATCTTCGCTTATAATATCACTTTTATCTTAATCGTCATCCATGTCAACTTCCACAGAATGACAACTTGCACCTCAACAATGAGTAGAGCATTTGTACATATCATTGCTTGCCTTCTGCGTATGCAATGCAGGGTAACACATTGTGTTTTGCTGCATTCTCATTTCACAAATTTTAATTAATAATAGGGACCTGGTGATTGAGCCATTTTAACTGGTGTCAGATGTTCGTGACGCAATCCCCAGCTACATTTCATTAGCCATCCACTGTTGACTGTGCTGATACACTCGTTGACTATGAAATTTGCAAACATCTATTGGGGAATTTGTCCTTCCGGTTTCACCTGAACTGTTGATTTAGTCGCTCGTGATGTAAACATTCGAAACACCATTTCGTTTAGTGTATAAGGTAGGCCAAAATTTCGTGATCAGCAATGTTAACTTCTTTCGATTTCCCAGCTGTCTTGATATCAGCAGCATGTTTCTTAACATCTAATTCCTCTTTAACATTTTGATAGTGTCACATTTTCTTAGGACGTATGACTTTGATGTATCACTTTTCTCATTGGGCCTGGACTACTATTCCAACGCCTGTTACTCTGTGCTCAAACAACTGACTTTGATTTGAAAAAAGTGTTTCCTTACAAGCTCTGCTCGTACCCTCCTTCATTATTTGATAGATGCTGGCATATGAGAGATTCTAGAATGGCTCAACTTGTTAAAGTCATACGTGAGCGAGTAATAATGGAAGTAAGTTTGCCTGAAGATGTGCAGTATGTGATTGATGATGGGCCATGAACGTCATGGAAGGTGTTGCATTAGCCCGCAAGTATCCTACTGACATTATAGGTGATGACACTGTTATTCTAGTCCTGTGAGTACATCACTTCAGTAATGAGTGTCATGATATTCTTTTCTGCCTGCAGACAAAGCGAACTGCAAAAACAGAGTGTCTATGAGAATAATAAAATCAACCAAAAACTTGATGATGAAACTTACTCTCGCATTCTATTCGCGCGTCGTACGTTAGGGCAAGATGCAACATCAAAACCGTACGGTCTAGGGAAATGTGACTCCATCAAAATGTTAAAGAGGAATGAGAGGTTTAAGAAACATTCTACTGGTTTCAAGACAGCTGAGAAATAGAAAGAAGTTGTTAACATTCATGGTCACGAAACTATGTTGGATATTCAAAACGATATACAAAACGATATATGGTTTCGAATGTTTACATCAAGGGCGACAAAATTGACAGTTCAGGTGAAACTGGAAGGATTGCCTCCCTCAATAGATGCCTGTAAATTTCATAGTCAACGAGTGTATCATCACACTCAACAGTGGATTGGTAATGAAATGTAGTTGGCGATGGGAATTGTGTCACGAACATCTGACAGCAGTGAAGATGGTTCAATCACCAACTCCCAATTATTTATTAAAATTTGTGAAATGCGAATTCTTGCGAAAAACCACAACATATATAATTAAGTGCGACATGTAAACCTCTACCTCGGTAGTCCAGCCTTAGTTCCTACCTTCAGAAACTTTTTTTAAAGAGGAACCACTGGATAAACCCACCGAAATACGAGTTTACTTTCGCACTACGTGTAATGGAGCAACGGATATTTTCCATTAAAATTCCTCGCAAATTCCGCTTCAATTATCTTTAACCTTAGGGCCAGCCCTACCGAATTGGTCTAAATGGAGTAGCCAGACGAAGAGTGTTCTGGGAGAAGGCAGCAGTTCTCCAGTAGCCAAGTTGGCGGAAATCATAGTGATTGGTACGGCAACTTGGACATTAGTCCCAGGCGTGGTCAGAGTGACTTTAACGGTTGGGATATTGCGGGGTGGAAGGCAACGGGAAACCACCACTCTATTTTCCCTAGTTTGCTGACAGCAAAAAGAGAACATATGAACAATGGTCTTTCGCAGGTCAAAATGTAGTTCCGGAGGTAAAATATCCCCCCATTCGGATCTCCGGGAGGGGGATGGCTTGGGAAGGACTATTGGACGAGAAAGTAATAATGGGGGAAGACAAACAGAGAAAAAAGACAAGGAAGAGCAAAAGGTTTAGGATAGGAACATGGAACGTACGTACTATGTTACAGGGAGGAAAATTAGAAAATCTTAAAGAAGAAATGAAACAAAATAATTTAGATTTGGTAGGAGTTTGTGAAGTTAGATGGGAAGGTAATGGGGTATTGAATAGCGAAGGATATAGAATGTTTTACTCAGGTAATGAAAAGGGCGGTCATAATGGCGTAGGAATAATTCTTGGAAAGCGCTTAAAGGAGAAGGTAGTGAAAGTAGAATTTATTGATGATAGAGTTATGATGTTAAGACTTAAAGGGAAAACGAAGGATCTAGTGGTGATACAGACATATGCACCGACGACTTCGCATGCAAATGAAGAAGTCGAGGAAAATTATGAGAAAATAGAAGAAATTATAGATAGGGAGAAGAAAGGTGCATGCATAATTCTAATGGGAGATTTCAATGCAGTTGTGGGAGAAAAACAGGAAGGTAGTATCGTAGGCAAATATGGTTTAGGCGAAAGAAATGAAAGGGGAGAGGGACTGGTGAATTTCTGTAGACAGAATTCACTAGTAATTGGGAACACTTGGTTCAATCAGCACAAGAGAAGAAGATATACATGGAAATCACCAATAGACGGCGGAAGATATCAGATAGACTATGTTATGATTCAGGACAGGTATCGTAATAGCTTAAAGAACGCGAAGACCCTTCCCGGGGCTGATATTTTCTCTGATCATAATCTTGTGCTGGCCGAAGTAGATATTCAACTGAAAAATGTAGGCAGAAGAAAAGTAGGTAACAAAGTGTTGAATACTAAAAAGTTGAAAAACGAGGAAATAAGAAATCTTTTCGCTGAAAAATTCGAAGAAAAATGTTCAAACGAGGAAAGGATAGGCGCAGGTAGTAACGCACGGTGGGAACATATTAAATGTTGCTTACAGCAGGCGGCAGAAGAAGCAGTAGGTTACCGCGAACACAAAACTGCTAAGAAACCATGGGTTACGGAGCAGATGTTGCAGAAAATGAGGGAGAGGAAGATGTGGAAACAGGTTGATACAGAAAAGGGCAGAAAGATGTACAGAAAGTTAAATAATGAATTACGAAGAGAAACAGACAAAGCGAGGGAAGAGTTTTACAAAAGAAAATGCGAGGACATACCGTAGAAGAATTAGAAAGAGTTGGGAAATATGAGGAAATGTACAAGGAGGTGACATCTATGGAATTTCGGAGGAAACAAGGGAGTATTATGATGGCAGTAGAAAATAAGAATGGGAAGGTAGTCAGCGAGAGAAATGAGGTCATAGGAAGGTGGAAAGAATACGTTGAAGACTTATATGAGAGTAGGGATAGACCGTGTAGCCTAAATATTGAAGTGGAAAATGAAGTAGGCGAGGATGATAAAGGATTTAGTATTCTTCGGGATGAGTTTGAAAAGGCTATATCCAAGATTAGGAATGGAAAGGCAACAGGAATAGATAACATACTAATTGAATTCATTAAAAATATAGGAGACAAGGGAAAGAAAGAATTGTGGCGACTATGCAGTGAAATATATGAAACAGGAGAATGGCCAAGAGACTTTCTGAAAACGATCATGATACCGATGGCTAAGAAATCGAACCCAAAGAGATGTGAGGATTATAGAACTATTAGTCTCATATCTCATGCAGCTAAAATTCTGCTCCGAATACTGAACAGAAGGTTATATGGAAGAACAAATAAAGATGTTGAGGAAGAGCAGTTCGGGTTCAGAAGAGGCAAGGGCACAAGAGATGCTATTGGATTATTAAGGGTGATCGGTGAAAGATTTATAGAAAAAGGGAAAGAGGTGTATGTTGTATTTATTGATCTAGAAAAGGCTTTTGACCGCGTGAATTGGGAATTGTTGTTGGGAGTTCTAACAAAGATAGGGTTGGAATGGAAAGATAGAAGACTCATAAGAAACTTATACATGAACCAACAAGTAAGTGTTAGGATAGGGGAAGAACTGACGGAAGAGAGTGGAATTGGAAGGGGAGTTCGACAAGGATGCTGCCTCTCGCCAACACTATTTAATGTCTATCTAGAAGAAATAGTGAATAAGAGCCTACATGATGATGATGGCATTTCGGTAGGAGGTAGAATGATTAGATGTATAAGATTTGCAGACGATATGGCGCTTGTTGCAGAATCTGAAAAGAAAATCAATAAAATGTTAGAAAAAATGAGAAAGGGCTTTGAAGAATATGGGATGAAAATAAATGTTAGAAAGACAAAAGCCATGGTGATTGGAACGAAGGGGTCTTTGTCAAATATAAAAGTAGGAGGGGAGAAAATAGAACAAGTGAATAGTTTTCGATACCTGGGTAGTGTTCTTAGTAATGACATGAAATGCGAACGTGAAATAAAAGCAAGGATATGAATGGCGAAAGAAGCCTTTAAAAGAAAGAAAAGTCTGTTTTGTGGGACCCTGAACAAAGAGTTGAGAAAAAGACTCATAAAATGTTTCGTGTGGAGTGTTGTACTGTATGGGGCGGAAACGTGGACCTTACGTAAAGGCGACGAAAATCGACTGGAAGCCTTCGAAATGTGGGCGTGGAGAAGAATGGAAAGAATTAGTTGGGTCGAGCGGAAAACGAATGAGAGAGTGTTAGAAATGGTGGGTGAGAAAAGAACACTTTTAGATATTATTAGGAAAAGGAAGAGAAACTGGTTGGGACATTGCCTAAGAAAAGATTGTATCATGAGGGACGTCCTAGAAGGTATGGTGGCGGGAAAGAGAGGGAGGGGGCGAAAGAGAGTACAATTAATGGATGATATTAAAACAGAAAGATCATACGCGAAGACGAAAAGGTTAGCGGAGGACCTTGGAGCATGGAAGCTTCTCAGCTGCGGCAAGTGACCTGCCAATAATGGCAGAATACCTATGATGATGATGATATAGGCAAAAAATAGTTTTTTCAATGAATACCCAAATAATGAGGTAAAGATCTAATTTACTCTCTCAAATTCTAAATCCCCAAAATTCCAAGGCAGTTAACAATGCATTATAACAAAATTATATAGCCAACAATAACGAATAAATACTTAACAAATAATCAATATAGGAAAAATTGATAAACATGGAAAGCTTTAAATAGTTCAAAATATTCACAGCCTTAAATTGCGAACGAATAATTTAGTGACATTCGAACCAAACGAAGTTTTCACTCTCTTATTTTTTTTTTTTTTTTACAAAAAATGTTTACCAAATCCGTTCCTACTTTTTAATATGAAACCCTCCTTCAAAATTCCAAAATAGAAGAGGGTTTATGTTCAAATTTAAATATAATTACTTCTTTAGCTCTACTTTTACCTCTTTCGTTTGCTGCCATTAAATTTATGAGACCAAATGGAATCTTGACCTCGGCAAGGAAAGTGAATACCGTCAATGACCGAGTCCTCTATAAATTTAAAATAAAAACAAAATTCCAAGAGAGGATAAGTATAGAGAAAATTTCCATTAACTCACTCATTTTTCCTTCAATCGCTCATAAATATAGTTCGGGCCTAAAAGGCTCTCAAAAATGGTAACAACTTACTCTTAATTTAGAAACCAAAATACCTGGTACTCCGATTATGCATTAATTTTACCTTCATTTGCACTCTTTCAAGTCTTCCAAAGCCATCAAGTCACTCAAAACTAATTCTCAACTGTTATTCCATTAACACATACTATTTTAAGTTCCCATATTCTTATCAAGCTCCGCTATTTTCTTCCCTACATTACACTCACCGCATCTTCCAGTCAACAGGAAGAGCTTTCGGTGGTATGCGAGGTGGAATCCTTCGCTGTGAGGTCAGCTACTTACTCGCGCAGCAGGTCTCGGCAACAAGCTAACTACGTAGTAGCGTGACAATTCAGGGTTGCCACCTACTTTTGCGGAAGCCTTGAAAGGGGATTATATTTACAAATAAGTTTTCATACAATTATAATAATTAATCGTGTCATATAAAGCTTCCTGGGGTCAGGGGACAAAATGTTTATACCAACCAAACAGAGATTAATTATTAGAATTTTTTATTACCCCAATTTTCCTTTCTTTCCAAACCTTATGATCGTTCGTTCTTTACAATTCTTCCCTCCCATTCTCAGATGTACAAGCATTTATCAAAGACGACTACAAAACGAGAACAAACACAATGATGAAGGATGATATACTCTTCCTTCAGGAAAAGAATGAAACACAAAAAACAAACACCAAAAGTTACAACAAACATTTTTAAGTGCATATTAAATATCTCATTTTACCTAGGATTAGTTGACAATTTTAATTTCAATTACTACCTATAATTTCAACATTTTCAGCTGGTATATACTTTGTGGAAAACCTAACATGGCGTTTTATTCTTATTTGCGGGTTCCCAATTTTCTCTAGCCACACAGTATTGGGCCTTGACTTACTCAGGACACGGAAATGCCCGCCATAGATTGCCGTGATTTTTGGATTAAAATGCTTTTCAGCACATAATTTCAATGCCTGTTTCACCAAAACAGAATCACCAATTTCAAGGTTTACCGGTACATGTTTTTGGGAATAAACCTTTTCGCTGTTTCCAGGATCTTTCAATATTCTTACAAATATTTTCAAATTTCTGTTCTGTATTTTGATCTTCGTCCAGAACTTCACGATCCATTAACCATTCAGCATCCAAAGGATGAAAAAAATTCCTTCCCATAAAAGCTTCACATGGTGCGAGGCCAATACTTTCACTTTGGCTCATGTTGATAGTAAACCCTATTTTCGATATTAAGTAGGCCCAATTTCTTTCATTCTTATCAATATATGCCCTGATCAATTTTTTTACCGAACGCACCGTTCTTTCTGACTGATTATATGGGAAGGTTTTTATCCCTTGAATACCATAGGTATATAGGAATTATGTGAAGTATTCTGAACCAAAGTAAGATGCTCCGTCATGGAGGATTTTCCACGGAAAACCGTACTGTAGAAACAGTCCAAGTAACTTAGAACAAATAATTTTAGAGGATAAACGCCTCAAAGGTTCTAACATTCCAGATCTGCTGAATGAGTCAGTTACGACTAAGATATATTCATAACCTGAGCTTTTAGGAAGGCGACCGGCCGTGTCAATATGCCAGGCATAATTTGGATGTTTGATTTTCCTAGAAAATAGATTCCCATTGGTTTTGAAACACTTTCCTTACAGGTTTGACAAATATGGCACATTTTTATATACTCTATTATATGTCAACCATATGAGGACATGCATAACGGGAAGACGCTTTCGCTATAGTCTTTCTCACACCGATGTGTACACCATTAACTAAGGGTTGGTGGTATATTCAATAATAGAATTGATTAAAGTTGAAGGAATAAGAACTCGAAAACCACTCCCACCTTTCCCTTTTGTTTTCTTCAAGAGGATATTTTGTTGAAGTTTATATTGGCTTACCTCCTCCTTTCGTTCTAGCTTATCAATTATCTTTTTCAAATGTGAATCCTTACGCTGTTGTTCTGCTAAGGGATCACTGAAATTAGGATACTTCCAGAAATTGAAAAATGAAACCACGATCTTTTACCACTTCTAGAACATTCTCGTCTTTAGTATAAAACTCTAAATGATTTCCAACCCTGGAATGATTTCCAGCGACTGAATTGACTAAAACTCTAATGTGGACAATTCGGAATTTATAACGAGCTATTTTCTCGAGTAAGGTTCCATAGCGTCTCTGGCGCTTATGATTTGTTATAAGCCAGGTTAAACTTTTCGAATCAGAATAAACTACAAATGGATTTTGCAAATAGTATTCAAAATTTTCTAAGCAAAGGCATAAAGATTTCATCTCCAACTCGAAAATGTTCTTAATCCAATCTGATGGACGAATAGTTTTTGAGAACAGGGGAACTGGTCGTAAATTCCCTTTTTCATCATATTGTGAAAGGACCCCAGAAAAATGACGGAGACTAGAATCGCAGTGAATTACGAAACGAGTTTATATCCGGGACCTTTAATATTACAGCTCACAGAAAGCTTGTTTTAATTTTTGAAGAGCTTGATCATGAATCTTTGTGCATTTAAAAGGATGTTTAGTAGACCTAAGTTCTTGTTGTGGTGCTATTAATTCTGAATAATTATATGTAAACTTTAGAAAATAAATTAAAGAAGGAACAAATTCTATTAACTCCTTTTCGATTCTTTGGTCGAGGAATATCTTGAATCGCCTAAATTCGCTCTGGATCTATACTCATATTACCGTTTTGAAAACGGAAGCCCAAATACTTAATACTAGTTTGAAATAGATGAGTTTTCTTAGGGGAAATTGTAATACCCCATTTCCTAAGACGGGATAATATCTCTTCAACTAGTTTTTTTATGACTTTCAAGATCCGAACTGAACAATAAAATATCATCAAAGAATATTTCAAGGTTTTTACCAATAAGGTCATGGATCACTTTATTCATTATATTACTCAGAACGAATGGAGAAACCATCAGTCCGATAGGGCAGTCAGTAAAACGATAAACCTTATTCTTTGTTACAAAAGCAGTATAATTCCTACATTCCTCCGACCAGGATAATTGATAGAAACTACTTCTGATATCGAAAATTGAAAAATCGAATGATTTGAAATACTAGAAATTACATTTTCCATATTCGGAGACGGAAAGCTCTAAGCAATTATTCTCTTATTGATTCCACCAAACGCCACTACGAGCCTTTTACTTTTATCAGCATTTGTAACTAAGAAACAGGGAGACGTAAAGGGGTAATGATCAATTTCTTCAACAATCCCTTCTTTAACTAAATTCTGAATACATGCCTCAAGTTTCTTTTGTTTATTGGTGAGCATCTGGTACGGCTGTTGACGAATAGAAGTATTATCAGATAAGTCAATATTATATTGAAAATTTTTTAACTTTCCCTATCTTAGTAGTTACAAAATCAGAATATTTTTCTACTAAATTATCAACATACTCTTGCAATTCAGGAATTTCCTGTAAAAGTTCTGATGAAACTTTATAATTACCTTTTCTTTCTTCCCTTTCGGACTCCTCCGGATGTAAAAGTGAATGATCAAACTGCACCTCCAGTTCAGGATAAAAGGAAGCTCCAACTGCAGCATCTCTCCTGCATACACCTGAAGCCACAGTAGTGGCAATGTTGATGTTGACGCCATCCCCATCGTGTTCGAAATGTTTGGAGTAATACTAGTGTGAGTAAAGTTTTTGGGAGCCAAAGGAGCGTGCTGGTTGCTTTCCACTGACCTCTTCCGTAGAAATAGATAGAGAAGAGCGACGAGTAACTGCTAATAACGAAGTTTCTCGTATAGGTACAGTTAATCTTCGAGATTGGACCTTATACACTCCATTGGATATATCGATCACTGCATTATATTTAGAATGAAAACTGTTCTCTAGTAAGATGTCAAAATCCTTGGCTTCAAAAATTTTAAAGGAGTTCGGAAAATTGCTGCCTTCCCCTTTTGAAGTAGATTCTAATACGCTGATTTACCGTAACTTGGATATTTCCTAATCCAGTAGTCTGAACACTGACATTTTCCACTTTAATTTTGCACTGTTTTTGCAATAGATCAAAATACCTTATACTAACGTAATTACACGTACTCCCAGAAACAACTTACACACTCCCCTTTTATGTAAACCTTAACAGTTATTAAGTTTTGAGAAAAGGGGGTATTCTCCCATAAGATCTTACTCTCCCTTGACCAATCACAAAGTTGGACACAATCCTCTACACATGTCTGAATATTCTCACCAATATGTTCAACACTCTTACTTAACAATTGAGGGGGATTATAATAACACCTTTGAGTTGGTTGATTGCATGATTACCTGATCTTTAGTATTTTTAACACCTACCATGGCAGACGATTTCCGGGATGGTACCATATCCCGATTTCCCCTAACAGGTGTTCACAGTTTATAATAATTTGACTTATACCTATGCAACATATAATACGAAGCTGACAAAGACATTAATTGCTCAAACGTGTTAGGCATCCCATGTTCTACCAAAAACATATGGGCAGAAGGACAGACCATGTTACATATAAGATCACAAAAAAATTCACTAAATGACATGTCAAGGACGTTAATAATGCTTAATTTAAGTTCTACAAACTCTAAAAGTGTTTAATCTTCACTCTGCATTGTGTAAAAATATTTTGACATAAACTGGGTACGGGCAACAGTTGAAATAAATCGGAGCATAGTTCTCCTGCAAATAGTTTGCCATGAATAAGAACCACCGATAAGGACATGTATCATTTCCCGAATTTCACCTCTATAACGTGAAAGAGAGGCAATGAGAACCAAATCTAAGGGTAGACTTTTACTCCTCACAATACTATTCAATTTCAATAGAAATTTAAATGTTAGCTCCGTATTAGAACCATCTATAAGAGGGAGTGAGTTTATTTCATTAATTCGAGCTCAATAAACACCATCCAAAGCTTGTTTACTAAAATTTAGGGTCAAAATATTCGAAAAGGAAGCATTTTGAATAGTACTCCAATTTCATTACAACCCCTGGATCCGCCACTGAAGGTTAGTTGGGTTAGTGGTTGACTAATTCCACCCCGCGCCTTCAAATATTGGGTTTTCAAATTCATACGAGTACACCAAAAACTCATCACTACTTGTACTAGAGGATTCACCCTCATTATTATGTCCGGAAGGAAAATTTAAATCTCTGGCTCGCCTATTGTAATTCTGTGCCATATTGCTAACGTCCTCCATAATACAAAAATATATCAATAATACTATAATTTTATAAAATGACCCCAGTGTTAGGCACATGAAAGTTTTAATCCTCAACCGCTCAATTCCAAACTTTACACAAAACAACGGGATTCTCATACTAATCTCTATTTTTACAAAGATCCCTTCCACATATTCAAATCTTAGAAAGTATATCCTGTTGACTAGAAGATGTTTTTAAATTATACACATTGCGAAAAACCACAACATATATAATTAAGTGCGACATGTAAACCTCTACCTCGGTAGGCCAGCCTTAGTTCCTACCTTCAGAAACTTTTTTAAAAGAGGAACCACTGGACAAACCCACCGAAATACGAGTTTACTTTCGCACTACGTGTAATGGAGCAACGGATACTTTCCAAAAAATTCCTCGCAAATTCCGCTTCAATTATCTTTAACCTTATAGGCAAAAATAGTTTTTTCAATGAATATCCAAATAGTGAGGTAAAGATCTAATCTACTGTCTGAAATTCTTAAGCAAAATTCCAAGGCAGTTAACAATGCATTATAACAAAATTATATAGCCAACAATAACGAATAAATACTTAACAAATAATCAATATAGGAAAAATTGATAAACATGGAAAGCTTTAAATAGTTCAAAATATTCACAGCCTTAAATTGCGAACGAATAATTTAGTGACATTCGAACCAAACGAAGTTTTCACTCTCTTATTTTTATTTTTTTTTACAAAAAATGTTTACCAAATCCGTTCCTACTTTTTAATATGAAACCCTCCTTCAAAATTCCAAAATAGAAGAGGATTTATGTTCAAATTTAAATATAATTACTTCTTTAGCTCTACTTTTACCTCTTTCGTTTGCTGCCATTAAATTTATGAGACCAAATGGAATCTTGACCTCGGCAAGGAAAGTGAATATCGTCAATGACCGAGTCCTCTATAAATTTAAAATAAAAACAAAATTCCAAGAAAGGATAAGTATAGAGAAAATTTCCATTAACTCACTCATTTTTCCTTCAATCCCTCATAAATATAGTTCGGGCCTAAAAGGCTCTCAAAAATGGTAACAACTTACTCTTAATTTAGAAACCAAAATACCTGGTACTCCGATTATGCATTAATTTTACCTTCATTTGCACTCTTTCAAGTCTTCCAAAGCCATCAAGTCACTCAAAACTAATTCTCAACTGTTATTCCATTAACACATACTATTTTAAGTTCCCATATTCTTATCAAGCTCCGCTATTTTCTTCCCTACATTACACTCACCGCATCTTCCAGTCAACAGGAAGAGCTTTCGGTGGTATGCGAGGTGGAATCCTTCGCTGTGAGGTCAGCTACTTACTCGCGCAGCAGGTCTCGGCAACAAGCTAACTACGTAGTAGCGTGACAAGTCAGGGCTGCCATCTACATTCGCGGAAGACTTGAAACAGGGTTTCATTTACAAATAAGTTTTAATACAATTAATAATTAATTGTATCAGAATGCAGCATAACACAGTGTGTTACCGTACATTGTGTACGCAGAAGGCAAGCAATGATAAAAAGAAATGCTTGTACGCATTTTAGAGATGCAAGTTGTTGTCATTATGTGGAAATTGACATGGATGATGATATTGAGATGAAAGTAATATTATAAACGAAAATATATATCTGCTATAGCTGCCTATGACACATTCCCAAGTATGTTAATTAACTTTGAAAATTGAAATTTATTAGTGTTAAACATTGCTTAGTTCATTTACAGTTACATGTAACAGAAATTATAATAGTTGTATACACATTATACTCGTGCATGTAATTTTTATATTCAACATAATGCATATAGGTAAAGTTGTGTAGCGTATATGCATTTGTATGTACGTAAGTAATCTGTAACACACAGAAACTATTGAACACTGTACTGGATATAAAACTGTAGTGTACCATGGAAAAGAATATTGTAATATAAATATTGTTTTAAAAGACTTGTTTAAGAGTTTGCTTTCAATTGATAGAAAGAATAATGATCCAAATATTGAACAATCCTCATCATATAATGAAATCAAGTATTAAATTATACATTACAAGAAGTTCGCGGTTCAGTGTTTTTTTCTACCTAAATTTGTTAGGTTGTTAGGGCCCATATCCACTTCTATTAGTCAATTTTCCAGTTGGAACAAATGAGGGCAACTATTACATTGCATGGTGTTCTCATACAATGGTATACTTCCTCCAGTAAAATCCGCGATACAGCATGCGTATACAGCAATTATAATTCTTCAATACTAAATAAATCGATAAATAAATAACTTATTTGAATTTTTCGAACTTTCTTCTTCTTCTTCTTCTATCTTGTAGGTCAAATAGGTATCAATTCTACATAGTTGAAATCTGCTGTCTATAAGCTTTACAACGATGTACGTCATGACACTGTGGTAGTTAGGATGGTCGTAGGTCGCAGGACGTTCTTATATATAATGGTCTATTTCCTCCATTATAATCGGTAATACAGCTCATAAAAGGTATTTCATATTGGGACACCTTCCTCGGTCTAAATCTTAGTGGCTGTTGTACATCTTACATACAAATGTGTAAGTTATGTAATAACGAATTTTTATTATGCTGCTGTACACACAGCGTTGCCAGAGATGAAATACTTTCAGAAAAATATAATTTTTTGTGACTTTTAAAAATTTCTTCTTCTTTTTCTTCTAATCGGTAGACAAAATGGAAAGTAATGTTACATCGTTGGAATCTGCATTCTATAAGCTTTACAATGATGTAAGTCATGATACTGTGGTAGTTAGGATGGTCGTAGGTCGAAGGGTGTTCTCATGTAGTAGTCTATTTCCTCCTTTGAAATCAGTTATACAGCCTATAAAGGATACCCCGTATTGGGACACCTTCTTCGGCCTAGATCTCAGTGGCTGTTGTACATCTTACAAACAAATATGTAAGAAATTTAATAATGAATTTTTAGTTGCACTGCTGACTCAGTGTTGCCAGAGATGAAATATTTTCTGAAAGAATCGAGTTTTTTGTGATTTTCTAAAATTTCAATTTCTTCTTCTTCTTCTAGTCTGTGGGCAAAATGGGCAATAATGTTACATCGTTGGTATTTACATTCTATAAGCTTTACAAAACTGTATTACTCATTGCTCTATGTTAATTAGGAGAGGCACAGGAGGCGCATAAGTGAAACTTTGCGAATAGTAGTAGCGCGTGGCAGCCATGTTTGAAAATTCTCCAAGGTGGCCTTACCCCATCTCGGAGAGTGGTTGCCTTTTTGCCATCGTTTTCCTCGGGTATTTTTCGATAAGAACCCGTTAACATACATTGTATCGCAATTTGTTCTCGGTTCAGCCATTTTTTGACCTTTTTTTTCTAGTCTACAATGCAGGTACTAAGTTATTAGGCATATTTATCTATTGATGCATAAAATATAATTCTATCTTGAATTTTCCATGGTAAGACTAAGTATTTGAATTAGCAAGGGTGTTCTCTTCCATGCTGTTTTTGAAATGTCAAAATTCTTTAATAATTAGTAGTTATATTTTTCAAACAGTATTGTTATGACTGTAACATTCTTAACATGTATAAGAACATTTAGATGCGATGTTTTAAAATTTAATAGTTTTACCATGTCTTCCTCCCAGCACATCTTAAGGGACATAGATTCCTAAATATTCACATGTCGTATTTTAATCCTTTACATTGCTATCTCCGGTTGAAAAATCATCAATTCCTAAGATTACAGGACAAAGTAAAGGCTTTATCTGTTATTTGTTTAAATACACTCTCCCCTAGGCCGAGAGCTCTAGGGGCCACGTAGTCAACATATGTGTCTTTGTCGGGGGAGACCCTGATTCGATTCGCAGTGGGAGCTCATGTCCTTTGGACTGTGCCTTAAGCTGTAAATCCACGTCTCGTATAGCATCGCTTCTGAAAGGACGCTAAACTCAAATCAAATGAAAACCATATCATTCCTAGGTTATATGATCCTCCATTTAATGGAATATAGAAAAGCAACGAACAAAATCTGGAGCAGTCAATGCAGCTTGGAAGTTCTGATTTCAAACTGAAAGGCTCTCTTTCAGAGTCATTCTTACAAGATTAGCGGCATACTAACACATGAATTATGCAGTAGTCAAACCATTAGTATAAAGCTAATCACAATCAAAAATGACTCTGAATAGGGCCTAGAAATTTTAATATTATAGTGTGCACTATATTGTATTATAGTGTATATTTACAGTGTATACGTATTTTATACTGTCAGATTGGATAGTATGGCTGATTAAAAGTATTAAAGTATTATTCCTCTTTCTTTCGTACGTGTTTGTGTAAGAGATTAACAACTGCAGATTTGGGTCGGAACTTACGGACAATTGGCAACAGCAGCCCGATACTAAAGTAAGGGATAAATGTAATGATATTTCGACTAGTGGATAAGAATTTGAACATTTTGCTTAATGATAAACAATGAAAACTTCCAGATTAGTGCGGAATGATACTAAACTTATTTTTATTGTGACCGAGTTACAACTATTTAAATATCTGAAGATACATAATATAGAGTTTATTTTTAAGTAAAATTTATCACTTGTTTGATATTTTATAGATTAAACGCCAAACGAGAATAATTAGAATTGTATTCTAAAGTAGCCAAAACCAACTTTTACAAAATCATTGTTCAAATGCAAAAATCAGATATGCTTAGGAATTGTTACGCCATTACTGTTAGTTATGTAACCATATACAACTCTATTAGGTAGTTGTGTTGGAACAATAAGATTTGGGTACTACGTCATGCCTTTACATGCATGTAGTTAATTAAACATAGGTAATGTGCAAGTGACTTATAATGGACCAAAGGCCACGTCTATCTTCTATGAATGATGTAATTCACCTCATGTAAGGTTATAAGTAGATAAATCTGTTTATAGAAATTCGAGGGATATATCAACTGTTTAGGACAACATTTTATTGCAGCTGAAATTGGTTTTTACAAATACGTAAATAAATACAAAGAAATAAAAATTAAATCAGTTGAGAATGCTCCATGAACATTGCCAGAATGAACTTAAATCTTTTTGTCCGCAACTTCTTCTGTTTCTCGTAAAAATTAGCAAAATATCATCTCTCTATGAATTACGGTTCCCGAGATATAGCTCCTTAAGTCTCCCGAAATAGGAGCTATTTTTTTTACCAATATCTCGGGAACGGTAAGTCATAGAGAGACGATATTGGTGTTAATCAATACCTAAGAAGATGGTAAGGTTTTGGTACCAATATAACTGGTGGCCACTGGCCAAACCACTGGCCAGTTAAACAGTGGCCACCGGTTAATATTTGGTTCCAAAATGTTCATCATCCTCTTAGGTATTGATCAACACCAATATGATCTCTATATGGCTTACGGTTCCCAAGATATGGCTCCTTAAATCTTTGGAAATTGACCATTTTTTTTGCCAGTATCTCGGGAACGGTAAGAGTAACGCGAAAACTTCCATCACTTTCTCAGATAAATTTTGATGCTTTATCGAATGAAGTGCTCAAAAATAAAAACTTGTAAATAACAGACAAACAGACACACACAGAGAGAATAGAGAATCTAGTAACGAACATTTAATTTCATTGAAAATGTAATATAAGATAAGTATACTTTTTTTAAAATGGATAATGAATTACGAAATAGAATGGAAACGCACAGCCCAGAAAGTTTTCCCTATTATCTGATTCTATTGACATTAGTGGCATATTGTGGTCAAGTTGATTCTTTTGTCTCATCTATTGCTTATTTATTTTTCGTAAGTTCATACAATAATTTTGGGTATTCGAGATTACAAGGTGATGTTAAGTCGAGTTTGTGAAGTGTGTGTGGTTCTTTAGTATTTTACATTTAAAAGAAATTCTAATATAATCCAGCGGTGTCATTTGGGAAGGGCAGTAGGGGGCAACTGTCCTTGCCATGAATTTGAGATGTATAATCATTCTAATTAATAGTATAATATTATACTCTTGAAAAACGTAAAACCGAATAGTCTTTCCCGCAAGTGAAACTTGAAATGACGCTACCGATCTAATATTAACATAATCTAATTAACAATCAATATTTACATAATAAGTCATAACATCATCATCAACAACTACCTAATACAGCAAGAAAACTTCTTATCAAGATAGAAGAAGAAGCTTGTCGAGAAGTAAGGAAAATATTTCAAGATGCTAAACAATCCTATGAAGACCTTGTCAACTTTATAACACTATTAACTTAGAACAGTGATAATGTGAATTCACACAATCAATTTCTAACATATCAATATCAATTCTTAATAACTCTAAACGTCGAATATGAAAGGAAAACTGGAAACATTGTTTACCAATGGTGGTCGGAGACACTAATTTTTCTTACGTATTTTGTGACTCTTTTTAAAAATATTGATTGTATATGTGCAGCCTATAAACAATAAGTTAATTTATGAAGAAAAACATATCAAGGAGTATATATTCCCCAAAAATCTAACCTATATTGTAATTCAATAACACTTGAGCAGACAAATTGGAGTTACATACTCATCTTGTGGAACATAAGGACTCCGTACAACGTATGCCTTATCTATAATATATATTCGTCTACCTTTTCATTACTAATGTAAACAAGTATTCCTCCACCACGAGTATAGAGGAATCACTGATTCAAATAATGCTCCCGGAAGTAAGACCTAAATACACGGTTCTGATTGGTTGAGGTTATCCGTTCTGCTGCTCTTGGTCCTCGTAGCCGAATGTGTTAGCGCAACAGGTTAGTTATGGAAGTTTCTTTTCGAGTGGGTTCAACTCACGAGTGGGTCTCAATAGTCGTGATTATAGTCCCTACATGCATAATACTTGTTATAACTGTCAATATTATAGAATTCAATTTCATCAAAATACAACCATGTCTCAACAATAATTACAATTTCTATTATATGAATTATTGCTAACGGTAGTTCTCATTAAGTGATTTTACTACGTATTATACTTCTAACATTCAGACTTAATATGGAAACGTTTCCCTCTTGTTTAGATCATTAGCGTTTTCAGAATAATTCTTTATATTGTCAAAACTATATTCATACAATTTGGTATGTAAATCTACGTGTTCTTCAATCTTCTTTATGATTCGGCGATGTTAATTTTGCTGCTTTTGTTTTGTTTCTCTGGTTTACTGTAACTACTCTAAATATGATTTCAGCATAATATCCATAATCAAATTTTAATATTTCCCTTCCATACGACATTTTGTACGTTGGGAACTCCTTTTCGTTGCAGGCCATATATCTCTTTCGTTTCAGGCATGGTATACACATTTTGGGTTTATCTTTTTTCGGCTAGCATTTTTCTCGTGATTATTCTGTCCGCAAATCTTATATGTTGGCAGTGTTATTTGCAAAAACTTTGGAAGTGCTCCAAGTCAAGGCAGTGGATGTATCTAGGAACTGAAGTGAAATTCTTGACTGTTAGAGCTTTATAAAAACGATATGTTTTATTTCTGTGCAATATGTTTTGCAGGTTTCACTTGGATCTTCAATAAATCAAATGGCATTTGGTATCATTCTTTGATCCTGTTCTGAATGTTGGTCTCACTTGTTTCTTTATCAATTCCACATCATTATCTTCTAAGTTTTCTTATATCATTGTAAATACTATATCTATGTGTTTCATTGCTGCTGGTACATATGACAACCAATAATATTTTCTTCATTTTTCTTTGTTCTTGAAGAAGTTTTCCATCACCTTTGTGTTTCTTGATATTTTTACTATATATCTTTTACAGAATGAAAGAACTGAATATTATGGGTATATATTTGTGACATTTTATGCTTTAAAAATGTTGTCAAGATACGATTTATTGATTATGTACCCCTAACATATTTACTACTAGCTCAAATGCATATTCTTCGCACGGGGAAAATAGCTTTGTGAAAAGCATTTGAACCCTCATTCCTTTATTAGGATTAGCATTTTAATGAAAATTTAATGATAGAAATCTGTAACGTCATACCTTCCCATTCCCACACTTTACCCCATCTGTTATGATAAGGAAATGCTAGGAGGGCGAAAAATGTCTAACATATTGCCACTAGCTTCTCAGATAGAGATTTATAAACTATATAGTGATTTAATCAGTTATACAAAAGAAAATATCAGGACATAAAAATATTAAAAAGAGTTGGGAAATATGAGGAAATGTACAAGAAGGTAAAATCTATAGAACTTCAGAGGAAACAGTGGGTATTACTATGGCAGTAGAAAATAAGAATGGGAAGGTAGTCAGTGAGAGAAGTGAAGTCTCAAGAAAATGGAAAGAATATGTTAAAGATATACCGTTATCACACATATAACACATCAGTTCCAGCGCCGTAACTTAGATTTTTCTGGAGGGGGGGGGGGCAAGCATTAATGTTTGGGGCCCCTAGAAAAGTTGTTTTGGGCTCCCTCCATTTCGGCCCCCTCTTACTCTTTGTGGGTCTCCCGGAGCCTGTGGGCACGGCAAGGTCTGTGGGGTTGTTAGTTACGCCCCTGGACCAGTTCCATACATGACAGATTAATTAAGGAGACAATATTGACAAATCTCAAAGCCGTATGAGTAAATATTATTTCTAGGTCCCCTAATAGTAGACATTTTTTACTGAAACTGGCCCACGACTAATTTTTGTTTGTGTGCTGTTTGGTTTATGTAATGTAGGATTATAGTTAGGCAGCGGTACTTCCCGTTTACGGAAGGACGAGAAATCTCATACTTTTAGGAATTATTCATTGACTATCTAGCTTCTTAAAAAGTAGGTAATAGACTCCTTCTAAGTACTTAATCAGTTATTGAAGAGAAAAGAAAAACGTACCTGTTTTCAGCTTTGCTGTTTGTTTTCGTCGGTTTGTTTACATTGACGGGTGGTGATTTTCAAATGTTTGGGTTGAGTGGAGTAGTATCAGCTCAAGCGTCATTGCTTAGCGGTTTTTTTGCACAGAAAGCAGAGTTTGCGTTTGTTTGCCGTAGCAAAGTTTAGTAGACCGCAAACAAGTAGTAATATAGGCCTATTTCTGTGCGGGTCCGATGACGTGTTGCTATTGGAGCCACAGGTTGTCTTCATGCAGCTGCCATATGTAGTGAATAGTGTCGCCGAATGGAACTTGTAGTGGGTCTGCGCACATTGGATATACGTGGAGGCAGCAGCTGGAAGGAGACATCATGGCGTGTTCGGGAATTTAGAGGCACGTTTAACTTAAATTGTAAAAAAGAAAGTACGATTTTAATATGTTTATTTATTTTGGTTGTTACAGTGTTTTCTATGGTAGGTAATGAAGGTGCTGATTTCCTGGGTTTCCTCATTTCCTGTGCAGAGAGTGTTGAATATTATATTAAAAATGTTGACTTGCTTTATGTGCACATGGTCGTCAGTGCACACAGTTGTACGGAGAGATTCTGAAATTGGTTTTGTTAGTAATATTTTTTATACAGGAGAAAGTACATCATTCTTCACATGTTAGGAATTATTATTTTACGTGAATAAAATGCAAACAGCATATCGCATTTTGAAATTTACAACCTCGTAACGCTAAGCACTTGTATGCTCCTGAGTAGGTTTTTCTAGGCGTTAACTTACAGGTGCTTTATATTGGTTACAATAATATTTCCCTAGCACTTAATCTGTTAGCGTTTCCCCCTGGCACTTCCTCTCTTTTATTTCATTCTTGAAATTTGCCCTTGTACTTAAAGTGTTTTCCTCGGAATACCTGTTTTTTCGTATGGTAATAATAATGTGCCCTTATACTTAGTGTGTGAGTAGGCCTATGTGTAGGGGTATTTGAAAAACACGTATCTCATGCCCCGTGCATGTGGATGCTTTACTGTTGCACTACCTACAAAAATGATTGTATTTGATGTGCAGGTGGTAATAGAACGCATAGCAAACGCAGATCACAGTATATTCACACTCCATGTTGGAGTGTGAACACAACATGATCTTGATTTGTTTTGTGTTCAATTTCTACTTGTACATGATATACAATAATTTCTGTAGGTAGTGGAACAGTAAGAAGTATCCTCATGCACGGAAGATGAGAAGTAGCTGGTCTTAACTATTAGACCCTACCTAATATAGTGAACCTGTTTGATGCTTCATTTATAATTTCATGTTCGTATCGTATGTGGAGTAAAAAAAATTTGTCTTAAAGTGGGCTCCCCTCGAACGATGGGAAACTTCCCTGGGAGGGCAGTTGCTCCCCTGCACCCTCACATGTTACGGCTTGCTCAGTTCGTAAATATATTCGCATATATTTTAGTTTTACGCATATTAAAGATAGCTTGAAGAAATACACCAATCTAGAATGCACACAACTCTATATTTGACGATAACGTATTTTACTGCACAATTCAAAATTATACACCTAACTATTACGACGACTCACACAATTACATATTACAAACATTTCCTTGACAACGACTGACATCACTATAGCATCTTCTTCTTCTTCTATTTTGTGGCTAGTGCTTGAGCACTGCTGCCCTGATTACTGTGTTAGGTACATAATGACAACATAGGGGTACAATGTTATCTTTGTAAAAACTTGTATGATCGAGGTTAGAAATGAAAAGGCAACTGGCATAGATAATATATCATTCGAATTCCTTAAGAATATGGACAACAAGGCGAGAAAGTATTGTTCCGATCCTCAATGATAAATATGAAACAGGAGACTGGTCAAAAGATTTTCTGAATACGATCATGATATCGATGGCTAAGAAATCAAGCCCAGAGAGATGTAAGGATTGCAGAACTATTAGTCTCATATAGCACGCAAGAAAAATACATTCGAATACTGAACATAATATTATATAGAAAAACAAATTAAACAATTGAGGAGAAACAGTTCAGGTTCAGAAGAGGTAAGGGTACAGCAAATGCAATTGGATCATTAAGAGTAATTAGCAAAAGGTCTATGAAAATAAGTAAAAAGGTGAGTGTTATATTTTTTCTTCGAGAAAAGAATTTTGATGGCGTAAACTGAGAATTATTATTGGGAGTTCTAAAGAAGGTTAAGTAGAAATGGAAAGATCGAGGACTCATAACAAACTTATATGTGACTTAACAAGTAACTGTTAGAATAGCGGAGGAAATAATAGAGGAGAGTGCAATCGGAAGAGGAGTTGGAGAATGATGCTGTCTGTCGCCAATCTTACTTAATATCTATCTAGAAGAGATATGAAAAAGAGTCTACGTAATGAAAACAGCATTTTGATAAGACGTAGATTAATTAGGTATGTGTGCAGGGGCGCCTGAAGAAAATTCTCTAGGGAGGGGCCATCTCCATGGTTGCTATGGTTTGCTATATTACGTATACATTTCCGTAGCCAGAGGGACGGCCCGGACCCCACCCTGCCCTCACCTTCGCGCGCCCATGCATGTGTGTTTTGCAGATGATAATGGCGTTTGTTGCGGAATCTGAAAATAAAATAAATAAGATGTTAGGAAACTTAGAAGGGTCTGGGAAGAATAATGGATGGAACTAAAGTTAGAAGGACAAACAAAATGCTGATTGTAATGAAGCGGTTGGTGTCAAATATAAAAGTAAGAGGGCAGAAAATAGAACAGGTGACTAATTTTCGATATTTGGGTATCACTGTTAATGACGATACGAAGTGCGAACGTAAAATAAAAGCAACAATACGAATAGTGAAAGAAGGCTTTAAGAAGTAAAGTCTACTTTGTGGGTCTTTGAATATAGAGTTAAGAAAAAGACTCATAAAATGCTTCGTATAGAGTATTACACTGCATGGGTCAGAAACATGGATATTGCAGCAAAGTGATGAAAAACGACTGGAAGCTTTCGAAATATGGGCGTAAACAAGAATTTAAAGAATTAACTGGGCCAACCAGAAAACGAATGAGAAGGTGCTAAAATGACGAGAGAGAGAAAAGAATAATTTTAGATATTATTGAAAAAATGAAGATACTCTGGTTGGAACATTGACTGAGGAGGAACTGTATCATGATGAACGTGCTAGAGGGTATGGTGGCAGGAAGTGAAAGAGGAGGTAAAGAAGGCTACAGTTGATGGACGGTGTCAAACCAGAAAAATCGTACGTGAAGGTGAAAAAGTTTCTTAAGACCATGAAACATGGAAGCTTCTGAGTTGCGTGAAGTGACCTATCAATAATTGCACAACGTCTATAATGATTATGATAACAATATTATTGTTTATGCTGATGAAAAGTATTAATTCTAGACAATAAACATGTTGTAAGATTGTCGATGAATGTGTTTAAAAATGTAAAGGTATATTAGGATTAAAGAGCTTAAATAGTTGTAGAAAATCTTTGATGCTTTACGTCCCACGCTTATGCCGGCTAACTGAGACGGTGTTGATGAGAAATGAATGAAATTGTGGAATTAAGAAAGTGGGAGGAAAGGAGAGAGCCTCGAGAAAACCCACACACATGGTGTTTGTCCACCACAAAACTCACTTGGCGCGAGCTGAGATCGAAACAAGGATCCCATGTACCAGAGGTGAACCCTCTACCATTGACCGACCGTGGCCCAATAAATAGCTGTAGATTCAAGCAACAAATTCATATAATAGAAATATCACGGGTGTAAGAAATGGAAGTATGCCAAAACAAGAGAATAGATATAGCTTTAAAAATTACTTCAGCAACTTTTTGGTTAATACCAGAGCAGCAGTGTCAGCTATGAGTCTAACAGTTATTTAAAGCATAGACAGTGGTTGCCCTTCAACGAAATTTTGCGTAATGCAGACAAATCTAACATTGAGATTATACGTAAAGTATATTTAGAAATAGCTAGCCAATATACTAATTATCAGTTACCCCTGACACTTTTACGACAAGGAACCTGAGGACCTATTATAGGGCGAGCTTGGCTAGACTGCACATAATTCCTACCAGCTTGCGCAAAAGATAACTTTCACCAAATACTTTAGACAATGAATTTTGGATACAATCCTAAAGTTCAAAGTATGAAAATGCTAATCTATGTAGATGAGTTTTAATAATTATCTGCAAGGTTTTATATCCTAAATTTCGATTGCAAATTCAAAATTTATGTCAATCAAAGGAGTGATCAATCAACCAGATTGTATCAAACATAATTTTTCGCCAAAGACCTTATAATATGAGTCATAATTACCAACCCTAAGATTCAAAGTGTTAAATTGCTGTTCTATATTAATTGGTTTTAATAATTATCTAACAGGTTTAAATTCCAAAATTTTGATAAGGGGATGATATTGTTACGAATATCAGATTAGATGAACGCCAGACGCTTCTATACCATATTTCAATTCATAACACTGCACAGTGGTCCAGACACCCTGCAAACTTGGCCAAAATATTCAACATTCGTAATTATCACAAATATGAAAGACCTTACACATTTAATAAGGAAAGATGTAAGGTTTTCGTACATTTTCGTGCAGCACCTAAGAGTTAGGCCTACAGCTAGTGCCAATGTGAAATATTAAAGTCGGTGAAAGAAGGTCATGTATCTACCCCGGCAGTAGAAACAAAATTCATGATGTGAAAACAAATAATGTTCCGTTAGGCGTCAACAATGATTGTGCAGAACATTGTTATACATTCATCGTTCACGACACATACATAGACTCTAATATACTTTCATGTACCAGTCAATATGTGAATAAATAAAATTAGATCGAAAACCAAAATTGGTATACTTGATATTGAATTTCATGTAGATTTCATTTTGAGTCCAGCTCTATTTTGTGCTGGATGTGATAGTAGAGAATGTTATCTGTTAGAGAAAAAGACCGATTGTTGCCCGTTTTTGCACGATCTGGTTTGAAAGGCATATTTGTATGTGAGAAGGGTAATATTTTTGCGTGTAGTATTTTGGCTGATGACTTTTTCCTTGTCATTCTCGAAATGTCATACAAAACAACATGAAGGAGACTTCTACAAGTTTTGCGGAATGTAGAAGGAAACAAAAGGAAACAATTGATTGGTTTCCTTGAGAAAGAAACGTCCACCGAATATACTCGTACGAATTGACTAGTAAAATACATTATACTAGTCAATTCGTTACACGTTTCTTTATCAAGAAAACCAATCCGTTGTTGCCTTTTGGTGTCCTTGTTTCCTTCTACTAATACAGTCCCTGTCCATAAGGCCCGTTACACAGTCACGCGGAGCTCCGCGCGCGGAGTCCCGCGTGGCAAGATTGCTCTATTGATTCTTATGGGTGCATACATAGTCACGCGGAGGCCTCCGCGTGGCCCTATCCGCGCTCCGCGAGGCAGATAAGGCCATTGAGCAAATGGGTGCTTACATAGTCAAGCGGAACTCCGCGCGCGGAGCAGCCACTTCTCTTTAAAATTTAAAAAGAAATGTGCATGGTAGCAAAAGCAAAATGCAAATTGATCCAGATTTCTTTTCTTATTTTTAATAGTGAGTTGCTAAATAATATTTTATACTGTTCTATAATACTATTTTCATATTGTTTAGTGTTATTTTTAATTTAGCTATATTGTCTTCGTTTAATTGGAACTTTCAATTAATGTCTTTGCTTAATTGGAACTGTACATGTGGTGCCTCTAATATACCACCGTTAACTGTGTACGTGACTATTGTAATTTTTGGACTTTCTTTGAACAAATTTGTTTCAGTTTCAATTATCACGGTGGTTAAATTAACACCATGTTAATGGGATCCCTCTTGTGAGGAACACAAAAAGCGTGACATTCGTGAACAGGCATGGAACGAGATATGTAAAAGATTTTTTTTTTTGTAAAAATGAAGGTATGGACAATGAAAAAAGATAAATTGAGGCAAATAATTTATCTCTACTATTAAATAGTTGATTGGATGTGAAGTTCTAACCAAATGTACAAACATAGGTTATTTTCATTTGTTAAAAAACAGTATCTGTTAAATGCTGTATTTTAAGAGCGTGCATATGAATTTTATTTAAATTGCATTTTTATAATTTAGATGGATTTTTTTTCAATTAGGTCATCGAACGACTGAATTGACGTACGGAAATTATTGAAGTACTTCTCGTCTTCTCGCAAATCTATATACACAGACGTAAAGCTCCCTTCAAACTTCTTTGAGAAACTAAGGGATGAATCTTGAGACGTTTATTTTTCTGTGTTCTTCGTTTTCTCTTCTTACAGAAATATTAAGATGCCATTATTATCGTTTCGAACTTTTTATGTTGACTCGAACTTTTTATGCTGACTGAGAAGAATCCTGTATATAATCACGTGACGCGTAGCTACGGATGACTGTGTAAGCACACACGCGTAGTGCGGAGGGCGGAAGACGGGACGCGGAGCGCGGAGCTCCGCTTGATCGTGTAACGGGCCTAAGACCCGTAGGAAAGTCATGTCTGACGGCTGTCCTCTTCAAATCCTGTTAGTACATGTCTAAACAAGTGCAAATTACGAGGGTAGACTTTTTGACTTATAGGCAGTTTTTTCTACTGGGGCGTAATCCTAGGGAGGCGGCGCTCCTTTTGAGTTGTTGCCGACTTTTCAGAGAATGATTGTAGCTGCCATTGTGATTGTAGCAGCCATTGTGATTGTAGCAGAACAATGAATGAGGGTTGTTTTCTTTCTAAATAGTCCACGGAATAAACCTAGATATAGATTTTTGGCGGAGTCGTACAAATAGAGGGGAAGAGGGGGCAAAGTCCAATTTTGGCTAATTTTTGTAATGTCTTTTTTTATTTTCTTTCCGTAATGTCCAAACGGTGATCTCTTGTCTGACAACGATTTTTGGCCAAGACTTACAACAATCCTCTATACAAGGACGCAATTTTTGACAAAAATTTTCCAATAGTTATCTCCAAAAAAAATGTAATATAGTCAGATGCGCGAAAATTTTCAGAATGTAAACTTCCGTGGTTTCGTGTTTGCTTCACCACGTACGTTGCAATTCTAATAGAAATAGAAAATCATTAATACATGGTTGTATTATTATTCATGATTCTTTGAATAAACAGCACTGATAACGTTCTGTGTGATATTCCTACTCCAAAAAGTACATGATGTACAAGAATATTTCTAGGTATTAAGTGGCTTTATTTGTGAACCTTTTGCTAACTGTGGATAACTTTGTTTTCATTTTGTGCAGTAATAATTAGTTTCAATGTGAAATGGTCTCGAATTTCACCTCTAAAATAGAAATTTTGTCGTATGTGAATTTTTTCGGGTTTTCTTTACAGCAACTGCTAGAAAGGATGGAGACAAACGTACTGATTTAGTGTGCCTTACTGCCTGCTATCTCCACTTCAAAATTGTTTATGCATTTCAGGTGGTGATGTTACCTTCGCTGCAGGAATAATTTTGAATGTATGCATGTCTAGTCTAGTAACAATGGACTCTCTTTTTTCTTGCAGATCACTGATGTAATAATTTACTGAAAGGATTTGAAGTTATTTTGGTGAAGTAGTTATGGCATCAAGTGTGGAAAGTTCTTTACGTGGAGTGAAATTAACACAAGGAACTAGTAGTGATTTTGACCGTACAAAATGTGTGATTTGCGAAAAGATAGACAAAGATCACAAGACTACAACTTCAGCAATTGGTAGAAATAACATAAAAAATGCTGCTGAAATCAGGCAAGATGAAATGTTGCAGAGACTTCGTTCAATGGTTTCTGAAGTGGAATTTGTGTACCATTGCAATAATACCTGCTACAAGTCTTACACACTGAAAAAATCGTTACTTAAATTACAAAGAGATAGTGACGCTACGATTCAAGACTGTGAGAATGAAGAATCGCCAATTAAACAATCTACAAAAAAGCTACGTTTAGACACACTATCCCGTACAGAACCGTCATGTCAAAGAAATCCAGTATACGAAGTAACATGCGTAGTGCGTGATCTCAATAAACACGCTGGTGGCAGGGAGAAGCACAGGATTTGTGAAAATAACCGATCTCTTGTCTTCCTCAAGGCAGCAATGTTTTTTAAATACGATGTGTATACGAAAACTTGTGATCTAAAAGATGAGTGATCAGTTTTTGGAGCAGACTTATACTATCATAAAATATACTTAGAAACATACCTTACTACATTCAGAAGAATTTCACAGGAAAACAAAAGCACTGAAAGAAAGTCACCTAAAGAAGAAATAATGAACTTTCAACTGTAATCAAACAGCTTCTGGAAGATGGCTGCGGTGTGACTGTCAGAAATACGAGGTTACTTAAAGGGACAGGAATCATGATAAGCAACAAAGAGGTCAAGCATTTTTTACTGAAGATTTTTGGAACTACGATTAAATTTTCTAAACCTACTAAAACCAACGAGTCTCTTATTGCCTATTCATCAAATTTGACTACCGAGAAACTAACACAGACCGTCAGGACCCACAATGCTATAAGAAATGCAGGAAGATTAATAAGAAACTCCCTTAAAAGTTGCAACTTTGACCTTGACAAAACAGTTGGTGATGCTCAAGATCTGAAGAAGTCATGAATCACTACCCCTATTCCACAAACGCTGCTTGATTTTTCATCAGAACTTTTCCAAGTAGGACGATTGTCTCTTATGTCAAGCTCCACGGAACACGTAAATTTACTTCAGGACGATGGAGTCGTTGATGGTGAGACCACTGATAAAGCTGAAGATGACGTACTGACAAAAAAAAATCTCTTTCTTGTAGAATAAAGTCAATTTTTCAGATTCTCTTCTATAACACACATAAAGGCAAGAAAAAAACACCTTTACATCTCATGACAGCTCATGTTATACATGAAAAATGTAAAAGTAAAAGTTTGATAACATCTTTCAATAAACTTGGTGTACCTGCAAGCTACAATCAAGTTATGCATGCATTTGCCAAATTAGCCAAATACACTGTTGAGTCTTGTTCTGATGGTATTTCACTTCCAAGTCACTTTGTTAGTAATGAATTCACAGTGGGTGCGATGGATAACTTTGACAACGAAGAAGTTACACTTTGAGGTTTGCAAGGAAGTCATGACACTCTTCTGGTAGTATTTCAAGAGAAACCTAAAGAGGTAACAAAAAAGTCCTATTCACTGGATATTGTTGAGAAGAATTTCTCCAAACGTGTGACGTCTCAACTCCCATGCCAAACCCGCAAAACTTGTAGAAGTCTCCTTCGTGTTGGTTTGTATGACATTTCGAGAGTGACAAGGAAAACCAGTCATTAGCCTAAATACTACACGCAAAAATATTACCCTACTCACAAACAAATATGCCTTTCAAACCAGATCGGGCAAAAACGGGCAACAATCGGTCTTTTTCTCTAACAGATAACATCCTCTACTATCACATCCAGCACACAGTAGAACTGGGCGTTGCTGAACTCAAAAAAAAAAAAAAAACTCTACATGAAGTTCAATATCAAGTATACCAATTTTGGTTTTCGATCTAATCTTATTTATTCACATATTGACTGGTACATGAAAGTATATTAGAGTCTATGTATGTGTCGTGAACGATGAATGTATAACAATGTTCTGCACAATCATTGTTGACGCCTAACAACGAAACATTATTTTGTTTTCGTATCATGAATTTTGCGTCTGCTACCAGGGTAGATACATGTCCTTCTTCCACCGATTTTAATCTTTGACATTGGTACTAACTGTAGGCCTAACCCTTAGGAGCTGCACGAAAACGTACAAAAACCTTAATCTTTCCTTATTAAATGTGTAAGGTCTTTCATATTTGTAATAATTTTGAATTTTGAAGTTTTGGCCAGGTTTCAAGTTTCTGGACCACTGTGCACTATCATAAGTTTTGCTTTGAAAAATAGGCATTATGTCAGTGTTCCACTTTTTGTTACATCAGGTTGTTGATTACATAATACAGCAATATGTAATACGTCAGAGTAACTCGAGTGGTAGAGCGTTGGCTTCGCATTCTGGAGGTCGCGGGTTCCACTCCCGCTGCCGACCATCCTGATTGGGGTTTTCCCAGGGTTTCCCTCAATCCTACCAGGCAAATGCCGGAATGGCACCTACTAAAACAGGCCCTGGCCGATACCCTTCCAAATCCTTCCATTGTTGTTCTTATTGTTATTGTTATATATCCAGTATAAAATGGCCTCAGAGCTGTATCTGGTAATTGTTAAATAAATAAAATTTTATTTGATTTTACATGTTTCACCATATCCTTCATTGTTTGATTATTATAATAGGTCACCTTGTAAAAATTTTAAAATTTTAAAATAATTAAAAACACTAAATTTGAACTTTAATATTGTTGTAAAGCAGGGATGCAAATAAGCAACAAAATTTTATTCGCCCAAGAAAAAAACTACTAGCCCACTTGCCACAATAGAAATAATTTATTTACCTTTGGTATGATACTAGCCCGCACCGATGAACCACTCGCCCCGGGCGAGTGGGCGAGCGGTAATGCGCATCCCTGTTGTAAAGTAAAACGTTCTGGGACTAATCAAACAACGCCTGCCAAATATTTGAAAGTGGAACCCTCTCAAATTTGTCTAACTCTCAAATACATATGAAGATTTACTTATACGCTTCAATAAGTTTGGTTCCTATTCTTTTTGACAGAGGTGTTATGGGCTAGGTAGATTCTTGTTCAATAAAACTGGCAACCCATATCTATTTGAAAAGTTTTGTATTCTAACCATATTTGGAATTAAATCAAGCAAATGTTAACTTTCTTAGACTAATTGAGATCATTATTTAGATCCAAAGCATTTGAAATTCCTACGGTTGCCAGAATAGCCTTTGAAAGCAAGATAGGCGGCCAATATTTTTTAAACAAGAAGGTGCATGTTGTGACAACTTAACTTTGAATTGTATTTAAGAATCACTAAACTTTGACATACATTCAGCAGAACCTAACATTTAATGCAGAATATCATACAAAGGTACCCAAGAAAGCTCTGTCGCTTTTTGTGCAGATCTGTGTTCAATTGGCTCTCACACCGTTAGCTGAATGCGAATGGAGATAAGACGAAGGCCAGTTATTGGTGTGGGTATATCCAACATACTAACCGGTTGTGGTAGTTCAGTTATATCGTGAACGTGCGTAAAGACAGAGTGAACATGAGACCTCAACAGAGCGTCATAAGGGAGTGTATGCTGTACGAATTCAAACTGGGGTCAAACGTCGCTGCAGCGGGGCGGAAGATACGCCAGGCCTTTGGGGAGGGTGTCGTGACTACGCGGACAGTGCGGCAGTGGCTTAACAAGTTTAATGACGGTGACGAAACACCCGAAGACACGCTATGTGCCGGAAGACCAACACATCTACAAAATAAAGATCTTCAGACAGAAATTGAGTCGAACAGTGGCCAGACATACAAGGGCTGGACAAAAAATCTGAAAACACTTCATAGAGAACACATAAGATTTGTCCTCCACTGTACAACATGTATTGCGGTTGCCGATCGTTTTTTGTTTTCAATGTGTCATGTGGACCTTTCTCTTCCGTCAGCAGTAATCAGTTCACCTGTGAGTGTCGTGAAAGTGGTGCGGTAAAATGGGTGACCAGACAAATTTCGAAAGAGGCATGATCGTTGGTGCCCGGCTGGTTGGAGCTTCAGTGGCAACAGTGGCGAACATTGTGGGAGTATCGAAAAGCACTGTGTCCAATGTCACGAGGGCATATACAATTCATGGGCAAACGACGTCTGCAAAGCACAACAGTGGTCGAAAAACAATTCTGTCAGATAGGGATCGGAAAGCATTAAAACGGATTGTAGCAGCTAAAAAGAAGACCGCTGCAATGAAAATTACGTCTGAACTTAATTCCGGCCTACAGAACTCCATTTCATCGAAAACAGTGCGATGGGAACTTCGTAAAATGAAAATTCATGGCAGGGCCGCTATCGCCAAACTTCTGGTCACAGCAGCAAGAGGCGTATACATTGGTGCAAGGACCACAAGGCGTGGACTCATGAGCAGTGGAAACACGTAATGTGATCCGATGAATCGACCTTCACCTTGTTTACAACAACCGGTCGTGTTTGCATATGGAGAACATCGTCGCAGGCCTATGATACAGACTGTCTGCTCCCAACTTTAAAACATGGGGGTGGTTCTGTTACAATATGGGCAGTGATATCGTAGTTTTCTGCAGGCCCCATCATAGTCCTGCATGGAATGGTGAATGCTAAGGCGTATGAGGCCATTTTGGGGAACCAGGCTCTACCCATGGCCCAAGTATTGTTCCCTGATGGTGATGGCATTTACCAAGATGATTTGGCACCCTGTCACGCTGCAAAACCTGTGAAATCATGGTTTGAGGAGCATGACCATGAGCTATCATAGCTCCCCTGGGTCCCACAATTACCAGATCTGAGCACCATTGAGCCATTGTGGTCTGAGTTAGAAAGGCGCGTTCGGTCTCATTACACTCCACCAGCATCCCTTAAGGAACTGGAGCATGTTTTGGAGGAACAATAGTACAATATTCCACACACCACGATTCAGGAGCTGTATACGTCCATTCCACGTCGGATCCAAGCTGTTTTGGACGGAAAAGGAGGCTCCATACCATACTGGGTATGATTTTCACACTTTTGCAAACGTTTTAGATTTTTTTGTCCAACTCCTGTATGAGAAACTAGAACTACAATTGAATTCATGTGGAGAAACCATTCGGTAGCACCTCCACCAATTTGGGAAGCACTAAAAGTTGAGTTGATGGGTACCACATGATTTGACTCCTGGCCAGAAGGCAAGCGAGGAGACACCTGTGTTTCTTTGCTGTCTCGTCCGAGAAAGGAGCTATTTCTGGACAGGTTGTTGACATGTGATGAGAAGTGGATCCTGTACGAAGCTCCACAACGCCGTCATCATTGCTTAGCATCCCATGAACCGGTTCCAAAGCAGCCGAAACCAGCACTGCACCAGAAGAAGGTCATCCTGTGGGTTTGGTAGACTGCTCACGGCACCGTGCATGGGAGCTGCTACCAGTTGGTCAGAGCATCAATCCTACTATATATTGCCAGTAGTTGAGCCGTGTTCAAGAAAAACTCAAACCTCTGAAGTCAGCACTTCTGAATCGCAGAGGGGTCCTACTGTTACAGGACAACGCTAAGTTTCACGTGACTAGGATGACCCAGAACACTATTCTACGCCTTTGATGGGAAATATTCTTGCATCCGCCATACTCTCTAGACAATGCACTTTTCGATTATCACTTATTCCATTCATTTGACGATCACCTTAGAGGACGCCAGTTCAATCCCTAGTAGAGGTGCAAAATGCACTTGATACCTTCTTCGCTTTACGGCCCACCGAGTTGTACCGCGATGAATCAATTTCCTTCCAGGACGTTGGCACAAGGTCGTCTATGTTGATAGGGCTATTTTTTATCTTCTAGGTTCGTCTTAGGTGACATATCGGTGTTTGAAGGTGGCGGGTGAAAAAGCAACAGAACTTTGTTGGTTACCTTTATGTAAAATATAAGTGCCAAATACTTAAAAAAAATTTCAAATTCCAAATTTGTCTAACTTTCAAATACTTAAGAAGACTTACACCTTCCATCAATGTAGTTTTTTATTCTTTATGGGAAAGGTACCATGGACAAGATACATATTGTGATCGCCTAAGTTTCAAATACATTTCAAGATCTATACACTTTTTGACGTAACATTCAATGTACTATAATATGCTGTATAACTCTAAAATGATATTTGAATCACAAAGTACCACTCACAAATAACAGTTTTGGCGATTTTTTCTCATTGATGAGGATAGGTTGAGCCGCACAAATGTATAAAAACTTTTTTCTAGTAGATAAGTACGAGGTGGACCTACTGTAGGAAAACCGTTTAAGACATGAAGTTCGTGAAAGCGGCTGGTAACGTTGGAAAGGTCCGGGTCCTTTCAGTACAACAGTGATGTTAGAAATCGGACCCGGTTCCGAAGCCAGTTGTTGGACGTGAATGATAGCGTTGAAAACGTTCGCGTCCCCTGAGTTCGGCAAGGATGTCAAAAATCGAATCCCCTTGGAAACACCAGAAATTAGATTCAGAAGTTGGGCCTTTCTATTCGCCTATTAAAGATGCAGTTGTTAGATGCGGGTGGTGGCTTTGGAAAGATTCGAGCATCCTAAGCGTTAATATCAGAAATTGTGTTTGGGCTCCAGAAAGTGTTCCGAAGTTCTGGGCCCGATTTCCTTCTATTAGTCTATTAAGCATAGAGTTGTTGGCAGCGCCGGAAAGGTCTGGGTTCCCCGAATACAGCAATGATGTCAGAAGTCAAGCCCTGGCCCCGAATCCCAAAAAAATCGGGGCCTAAAGTTTTCGAATGTGTCGCAAACCATGGCTGTGGCTTAAGCTCAATACCTGATTGCGCGAGATAAAAATCATCAAATGAGCTATAATAACAAGATACCACCAATTGAAAAGATCTATCAGGTGTTTCTTAGTAAGAAGGTAAATGTGCACAGATTAGACGCTCTCGTTTTGCTGAACAAGTTGGAATAGTATGTAGTTTGCTGCTATGTAGGAACTGTTGCACTGACTGATATGACACTTTTTTTTTTATCACAATGCTACCTATAGTTCTCTCTCATTTTACCTCGAACATTCATCCTGTTGGTGTAAGCAATCGAGCATACATCTTTC
This sequence comes from Thermobia domestica, assembly GCF_964235325.1. NCBI lineage: Eukaryota > Metazoa > Arthropoda > Insecta > Zygentoma > Lepismatidae > Thermobia > Thermobia domestica. The sequence continues at coordinate 202,272,470 of NC_137458.1, read as the reverse complement.
CAATCGATTTCTTCTGGACGCTTTTCCAAGCAAGATTTGTATCTGATTTAGCGAATTCTTCGTTTCGTAGGAAAAAAAAATCCTTTCCTTCGTGTCCATTATGTTACCTTTCCAGAGTTGAAAATAATGTTTCGCGCTAAATGTATCGCATGCAGTACGAAGAAGAAAAGCAATGTGTGATACGATCCGTACCAATCTTGCCTTCACATACCAACCTTCTTCAATTATTACCGCGGTAAAATAAATGTCGCTATGAATGATGGCCGTAAAAGGTAACTCCAATGGGTAAATTCTGAAAATCCACTCACCGACGGAAGCCTTTGCAAGACCTGTATCAACATTTATCAGGTTCCCAAATAACAAGTTAACCCTTAAACAGTGCAAGGTAACAACGTTGTAACAGATGTTCGTAGAAACTTACTGTTACATAATCCCATGGAGATCAGCTACAATGATGACAAATACGACTTGGACGACGGCAGTGATCACATACTGGCGGTGAAGTGGATCACAGTCAGTGTAAACAAGAGCCCGAGATAGAATAAGGCGATGGTTTTGGCGACGAGCCCATTCCTAAGCCACCTGAACCTTATGTAGATGATTTCTCACAGTACCCTAAAGGTAGATCTGGTAATTCATCATGCACATTTGGATGCAAAAGGTTACTGTTTCCAATGTTCTACAAATGTTGCTTCTTGTCGACTGTCGCTTCTTTGTGCCTCAAGATTTGTTCATCTGCTTCTCACACACAGGCACTATAGGCTGGAGTAATTAACTGATTCTGGGCTCGAATCCTATTATGGGCGATCAACTTAGCCAGCAAAATCTCCTGGCCATGAACGAACTCCATTGCGATTATGTCGTATTTGCAAGCCGGTAGTAGTAAGTGCTTCCTCGATATTGATCGCCTTGACCTCTTGGATGAAGACTCTTGTGAGATCTGGTTTGGTTACAACAAGGTTCCATTTCAGGACATCTTGAAAAATATCGTCCCTTGCTGCATTGTCGGAACTAGCCATGTTCCATGCAAGATCAGGACTGTCCTTACCGACAGAAACACCAGTCCTCTTGGTGTACACCCGACATTGATGTCAAACAACTAAATTGAAACCTACACAACATTATAGGCTAAGGGACCATACTTTTAGGAGGAAGTACCTTAGCCCGTGGAACTTAACCAAGTAAGTTAAATCTTCAGGCTTAACCTTACATGAATGATTCTGAGACCTTGAATTCTTTTAACATGAGTTGGAACATCATAAGGGTCCGACAAATATTATGTTAGGAACTAAGGTGTGATCTTCAGTGAGTTGTTATCTCAAAAATACAAGTGACTCAAACTTCGAAGAAATCTTTCTTGAACCAAAACCACTTACGAACAAATCGACCTCGAAACAAAGTCAAAAAATAGGGATATGGTATTTTTAGTCTTTCAACTCAAGTATTGATATCTCTCAAGAACGCGGTGTGATTTAACAATTCCCTAGATCACTCTTTTCTAGGTAGGGCACGGTAGTTTAGTGGTAAAGCGCTCGCCTCTGGTGCTAAGAATTTCTAGTTCGATCCCAGCCTGTGTGTGTTTGTGGTGGACAGCATTACATCCGTTGATTTTCTCGGGGTTCTCCCGTTCCTTCCACATTCCTATTAAGACAACTGTTACATCATCATTCACGTTTACTCATCACCCGGCTCATTTACCCTAAAAGACATAATGGTTGTACGTAAGACTAGAAATTTCATTCCATTTCAGTGTTTGCAACGTTTTGTTCCAAATATTAATCTGTCTACTGTTGTATCTCCTTGAATATTTTACTACTACAAGTAGTAATGGTGATGTACAATGTACAATGTACAGTAGAAATGTATAATTTCCTTGTACTAGTATTAGTATGCCTCCATTTGTTAGAAAATGTTTAAAATATATATGCATGTGTGTATTTATGTATGCAAATGTTCAAACAGTAGAAGTAAAATGTCTATTTTAAATCCAGTGACGGACACGGAATTTCATGAAGGAAATCAAGCACACAATTTCATATTCTTTTAGGCAATTTGATTTTCGTGTAAATATTTAATTCTGCATATCATTTTGCTCAACAAGGGGTTCAAACACCGGAACTACCTTGAGTATTCCATTACTTCTAGCAATAATTACCTTTTCTATTTATGGTTATTTTAAACAACGTAATTTTATTTAAATACGTTTTCTACTTATACATTTCATAGAATACATTTTCAAACAGAAAAAATGAAAAGTAATTTATGTAAAACGTTATAAGAATTTACTTATAAACTTTTACATTATAAAAGTAAAATTATTACTAAACACATTTATCATTAGGGCCTGGAAGTTGAGGAAAAATCCTCTTTTTTACGAGTGCCCAAAGACGAGGCTTAACATAATATATGTTCATTTTGGGTCATTGTAGACCAGAAAATGGTGAGTTTTATATGTTCTTTTTGCCTTTTTCGGCGTTATTTTGTTTATTGGTCTTTTTAAGCTTTTCATAAGTTTTAACGTCTATTTTGGCATTTATTCTTTCAACAATAAATTTACTGGCCATTAACTCGAATTACCACCACCTCTTAACCCGCAAGTGCTCGCGTGGGAGTCTCCTGGACCCCCAGCAAGTTTCCTTAGTGATTTTCTTGAAAATGAAGTTGGTTAATTTTTTTTACATAAGAGAAACATCAATATTTTGCCTTTTATTAATCACTGAGTCGACAAAGAAAGGTTATAAGGAATGTCTCTAGCAATTCTCTCCGCAATATTTTAATTAACAGCTAAAAAAAAAAGATATGGGGGTCTGTGGCACCCCCACGCGAGTACTTACGTTACAAAAAATGGCGCGATTACTTACGGTTAAACACCTTTTCTTCAGTAAAGGAAATTCAAAAGATAAGCCATTCTTCAACAACTGGACTGATAAGACCAGATTTGCAACAAACACAAGTCAGATAAGGAGGCATAACGATGTCCTCCAGCAGTGAGGGTGAGGGTGGAGGGTGAATTAAATATGTTATTCTAAATAAATTGGGTCTTATTTTTACGTCCTTTCTTCCAGTTTTAGATCATTTTTTGATATTTTTAGGTCTTTTTTATAGGTCATTTTTAGGCATTTTTTAGGTCTTCAAAGTATTAATGAATATCGAAAATTTATTTTGATATAGCTGAAATTTCCACTATATTTGTCTCATTTCATTTTGTCACAGTCAATTGCTAACGACTGGAGCAAAAGTTATTTTTGAAACCAATGACAGATTTGGCATTCCATTTGATATTGTTTCGTGGCTGAGTGTATTTTAGTTACATTCTATTGGATTTGAGTTTTCTCGTTTGGAGGGGTGTAGCCAGCAGGTTTGTGTAGGGGGGACGTTGTTCTTGAGGGGGCCAGCTACAATCTACAATGCCAAAAAATGTGTTGCTGCTAGTGTTTTTTAGGACTGAAAGAAAGGAAAATTTTGGTTTCCTTCTGGAAAACTAAAAACACTATATTAGCTTATTATTATTATTATTATTATTATTATTATTATTATTATTATTATTATTATTATTATTATTATTATTATTATTATTATTATTATTATCCATAAATTATATTCAAGATAGTTTTTATTATGCATAATCAAGAATTACTGCCCGGGACCAAACGCTATACTTTTGTGCATAACTATAAAGTGGAGATAAGGCGAACGTCAGTTGTTGGTGTGGGTACATCCAACATACTACCTGGTTGTGGCAATTCAGACACACTGTGAACTTGCGTAAAGACAGAGGGAACATGGGACATCCACAGAGCGTCATAAGAGCATGTATGCTGAACGAGTTCAAATGGAGGTCAAACGCCGCTGTAGCGAGACAGAAGATATGCCAGGCCTTTGGTGAGGGTGTCGTGACGACGCGGACATTGCAGCGATGGTTTAACAAGTTTAAGGACGATGACGAAACACCCGAAAACACCACGTGTCAGAAGACCAACACATGTACAAAGAGGAACTGGGACTACAATTAAGTGTGTGGAGAAACCATTCGGTAGCACATCCATCAACTTGTGAAGCACTACAAGTTGGGTCGATGGGTCTCACATATTTTGACTCCGGGCCAGAAGGCAACGCGGCAATCGCCTGTGTTTATTTACTGTTTCGGAGCCATTTCTGGACAGGGCGTTGACATGTGATAAAAAGTGTGCCATACACGAAGCTCCACGGCGCCGTCATCATTGGTTAGCATCCCATGAACCGATTTCAAAACAGCCGAAACCAGCACTGTACCAGAAGAAGGTCCTTCTGTGTGTTTGGTGCATCGTGCATCGGGAACTGCTACCAGCTAGTCAGAGTATCAATGCAACTATGTAGTGTCAGCAGTTGAGCTGTGCTCAACAAAAACTCAAAACTCTGGAGCCATCACTTCTGAATTGCAAATGGGTCCTCGTTTACGGGACAACGCTAAGTTCCACGTTGCTAGGATGACTCAGGACACTATTTTCCGCCTTGGATGGGAAACAATATTGCAACCACTATATTCCCCGGGTATTGCACCGTCCGATTATCACCTGTTCCATTCTTTGGACAATAACGGAAGAGGACGCTAGTTCAAATCCCTAGTAAAAGTCCAAAATACACCGGCCCACCAAGTTCTACCGCCATGGATTCCATGGCCTTCCAGAACGTTTTCAGAAGGTCGTCGATGCTGATGGGGACTATTTTTGATCTTCCAGGTTAGGTGACATATCGATGTTCGAAGGTGGTGGGTGAAAAAGCAACAAAACTTTTCTTGGTTACCTTTATATTTAAATTTAAGACCTTGTATATAGAACCTATTACAACGACTAAATCACTGGTTCCTTTCGTAATAAATTTGAGCCATTAAATAATACACATGTGTCCCTTACTTTGATTCTATTTATTTATATTTTTCTATGTTGTCCTGACAACGACGTTCCAAAGTATTATTTAAACGAATTAACATTATCGACAATCATATTATTTGAAACATTTCTTTCTCTTCTTCTGCAGCCAGCCTAGTACATATTTAGAATGACTTATTACCAAAAATTACAAATATACAATGTGCTGTTGTATTATCTACACAAGATTGATTTTCTTTGAAATTTCATTAAATTTCTTTACGGTTTCCGACAAAAATATTTATTTATTATTCGTGATTAAAAAAACATAATTATTTTATTACACTGAGTAGAAATAAAAGAGACAGCGAATGAAATCCAAATTGAATAAACGCATTGTTTCTCACCAAATTTTCCATCCTCTATATCTTTTAAAACACTTGTTAAAGCACATAAAAATATACTGTACTTACAAATCAGTTTTTAGTACCTTTGTTTTATGGCTGTACTTGTAGTACCTTGTTAAAACGTTTGTCTTCAAACTGTCAAATATAAATCGCAGTAAATTGTGTAATCTGCTGTCACAAAAAAGTATCCTATTTTTCGATCGGTATAAGAAAGAGATACTATACTATTTTTCGATCGGTATGGAAAAACAATATTTCTCCATACTATTTTACCATAAATTATTAATTGTCAATAAACTTTGTTACTTTTAAATGAATGAAGCGAGATAATTTTTCTATGATGTTATAAAAGCTGGTCATTTGGGGGGCCAGGAAATCATTTGGGGAGCCTGGCCGCAATGGCACCCCCCCTTGGCTACACCCCTGCTCGTTTGTCTGTAGAAATTGATGAATTGACAATTTTATATTCTACAGTTCTTTCCATTCCAACATAGTGGAATGTAAAGCTTTTCAATATAATACATCGTTTCGTTCATTCTAATTCATTTGAATTAAGGTTTTCCGGTATTATGAGAGCGTACTTTATAGCACATTCTATTGATCACTGAGATAATGAAGTAGTTTTTTAACTTCTGCTGTTTTATAGAACTAAAGTTTACTTTTATAGTATTCATGTTACATTTCAATCATCATTATTATCAGATCATAGTAATTGTCATGATTTAAAAGATTAAACTGTTTTGGGTTTAAGTGAAGTTTTATGAAAAGTTACAAAAGTTGTGAAAGCCAGGGAGTTAACTGAGAGTTTAAGTCCCAAAAGTGGGATGAAATTAAGATAGAAAAAATGTATATTGTTTGATTTGGTTTGAAAAATAGTTATTTTAGCAAATTTAAAAATAATAAAATCTAAGGCAATTGAGATCGATATCCACTGTTTTATGCTTCATTCACAAAGAATGATCTTCATGTTCCTTTAAAGTTCTATTTCTAATTCGTCTTTGTTACATCCATTCCTGAATGTAACTTTGAACCTAAAAGTTATGTCAAAGTTATTTTAATACTTATACTATCTTCTATGGTATTTGAAAGGAAGTTTTAGATTTCCGTTTTGATATTTAATGAGAAACGTTTTTAATAACTGATAAAGATTTTGAATTTTCTATAATCACCATGTGTTAGTATGTGAGTACTAGTTATGTGTTACTTATATTTACGGTGTTATCTTTCACAGACAAACCAGAAGGAAACGTCCCGATTTTACTTCGAGGTCTTCATCAGTTTCCATTCAAATTTCAACTTCCAGAGAGCTCACTTCCTTGTTCCTTCGAAAGCAAATCGGGAACTATTCGATATTATATTAAGGTATGTATGTTAACACATTGATAAATCAATTTAACTTTGGGTTTTACTATTTATTTCTCGTAGTTACTGTTGTATTACAAAGATTTTCATCCACTGGTTCACCATTACTTTGCTACTGTACCGAGTTTAATTTAATATTCATTATTTACAAGAGATAATTCTACAATATACATATATACAGTTTTGAATAACAAGTCATGAACTAATCTTTCGAATAAAATCAACGACACTGCATGCTACTGTAATCAATAAAGTATTATTCATACAGTTGAATTTATTTATGTGAAGTAAAGTCAAATGCTGAGTATTAAGTTGTTGTTCCTAATGCAAGGTCAATTATAAAATGTTTAAAAGTAACAACCAGTTTTGAAATATTTTTCTTTATGAAGAAGATATAACCGAACCTAAAGTTGCAAACTCTATTTTTCTTTTTACTTCTAGTGTTGGTTGATTGCAACTTATTTTCTTAGTACAAAATTCAGTAATTTAGATATATTTCTCTAAGAATCAGCATTACAATAATGTGTGAGATTGAAGTATGTAAATGGATTAAGAGTGATTTCTTTAAAATAGTTTCCGGACAACCAACATTTTTCCATATATTGTATGGATAGATAAGATTCTTGTGACGATATATATATATTCAATATGACCTTTCATAATTAAGCAATCAGCTCGGAATCCGATGAGTTTCTAATTGAGTATTGGAAGGTTTATTACATGCAGAAATAATTGTTTAATATTTACCTGAAGAGGAAGTTATGGTGTACTTTACATTAACCCACGTTTTTAATACACAAAGTAAGGTAGATTTGTACGCAAAATAGGAAAGAATATTTGTGGGCAGAATGATCAAGAACTACATATAACTTGATTATGATCTGAAGTTATAGTTGTAATCCAAAGATTAATATTCCAACAAGAAATATGACAACAAATGTAAATCGATTAAAGAAAGGAGGCAACATTTATTAACAAAATGTACATAATTGTTCAAGAAAGAACACTGTATTTGAAGCACGATCGGAGAGCAAAATAAGAGGGTGGTATATTGGAACAAGGGCAAAAAACAAAACGTAATCCGAATACTTCCATTTCGGATTGGTGTGGTATCTTATAAAGACAATAGTGATTCTTAATATATAATAAAATAAAGTAAAATAACAGTATTTTGGAAGTGTAATGATTGCACCTTGTTTTAGAAAGGTTTTGATTGCCATTGACAGTAATAATTATTTGAAACAGTTAACTCATCTTTTGCTCCGACTGTTTTAACCTGATACAAGTCGATAAAGTCGATATATTGAAGACTTGTACAGAATTTAAAATTGCTCTCCAAAATTACTTCGGAAACGATTTTATTCTTGCGAATAAAAATGCCCAAATAAGAAATTGAATTAATGATTCGTAGAAGATAAATTCAATACAGAATTCATCGTATCCATGTATAATAAACTAAAGTTGCCCGACCCACATCAGCCGAATTCAAATGGGGTCTTGAATGGGATCCTGCCATTTTAGTATAATATTCTTCGAAGAATAAAACGTCAATATCCAATTCTTCTATTAGCTTTCTATTTTCGTGAAGAACAGTGATAGATCGTCCTGTATTTAGTTTAGCACATTTTATATGATCTTCCACCAAGGTCGATGCGTGGAAATGTAGCAGTTGGGCCATGATTGTGATGAATTAAACACTATGGAGCAAAATGCGAAATTCTGCGAGTGAGGAGGAATTCTCCTCACTTAATATTTTTGGAAGCAACTTCTCCCTCACTAAAAACTAACTGGGAGAATAAAACTATACTATTGTCGAAAACTTGCAAATTAATTAGAGTAATTCATATATATGACTTATTAACATGTATATTCACATGTACGTCAAACTAATGGATGGACTAATAGTTAAGGTATCCCTAATCTTACATAGTATTGTAAGTATGGATGTTGAAATATATGAAGTCTCCATGTCGAAACATTCCAGTGTGAAGATTTTTCTAGTCTTCTGTCTCCTCTCCCCTCACTTTGACTATTATGATTTCGCACTTTGCCATGGACTACCATTCGCTTTAACCATTTCTCAACTGAATGTGAAGATCTTATTTTCTGTAGTAAAAACTTGTTCAATTAAGTTGAGATTTTCTCTCAGATTAGATGGAAAATTAAAGTCTAGTACCTACTTCAATGTGAGGGAATGAATTACATTACCTTTCTTATACTACCGTTTGCTTTTTCCAATTGCTTAGGTATATTCTCTATACTTGATAACGTTCCCCAGAATCTACTGCTTTCTACGTCAGATTGCTTCAATAGTAATCCCAGATCAAAATGGATTAAAGAAATCAGCGTTGAATTGGCCTTCAAAATCTTTTGTTCCAGTCCATTTACTATGTTTGATAATTGCAGATATTTTAATAAGACATACCTTTGTATGTAAGTTAGACTTTAACATTTACACTGATCATTCATAATTGTTTTATTTATCTTTTATATTCCTCAATGATATGACCTTTACTTGATCTATTGACGGGTTCGATTGTTACTATTGTAATTGGAGACGGTATTATGGTTGTTGTATGTTTTTTCAATGGTTTTCTGATTTCATTTACATTGGAATGTGGTGCTTTTCTTCGTTGCTTTCGTTAGATTTCTTGATTTTAGTTCCTTCGCAAACCACGACACTTCATGTGTCGAAGACACGCCATAGGTTGTATGGTCGCGTCACTGATATTGGACATATACGCACGACAAACGCTAGATCTTACCTCACGTGTCTCGGGAATGTGACAACTTTTTAGACAGAACAAGAGGACAATGCACTTTAAATAGTTTGTAAATATGCAACTTTTAAATTGCTATATTACTAAACAATCTGTTATATTCTTTAACGACAAAGTGCAAGCACATCCACAAGGAGTACTATGTAGCCTGGAGATAGCGGTTCCCCTTGAGCCGCGGACTAAATCCGGGGCCTAGTCAGTATGTTGCTAAATCCACCACTGAATGGAAATTCATTACCTTATAAAACATTATTTTCGTACAGTATACATACTAAATACACAGAACATATAAAAGATTAAGAAATGTTATAAGATTACGCCATAGGTTGTATGGTCGCGTCACTGATATTGGACATATACGCACGACAAACGCTAGATCTTACCTCACGTGTCTCGGGAATGTGACAACTTTTTAGACAGAACAAGAGGACAATGCACTTTAAATAGTTTGTAAATATGCAACTTTTAAATTGCTATATTACTAAACAATCTGTTATATTCTTCAACGACAAAGTGCAAGCACATCCACAAGGAGTACTATGTAGCCTGGAGATAGCGGTTCCCCTTGAGCCGCGGACTAAATCCGGGGCCTAGTCAGTATATTGCTAAATCCACCACTGAATGGAAATTCATTACCTTATAAAACATTATTTTCGTACAGTATACATACTAAATACACAGAACATATAAAAGATTAAGAAATGTTATAAGATTACATATTGGTCTGAGGGATTGCAGTTTGTGAATGTGTAAAATATATTTGAGAATATCTGGTCATTTGTGCTATTTTTTTAAAGTCTAATTTGAAATAGTAAAGTGAAGCAACAAACAATGTAGTTTTATGTTCTTCTCTTTCGATGGCATATCCGTGAATCCACTATGGAATGCAAAGGCACTTTTCCCCGTGCTTTCGTCTTTTTTATTTCTGTTGCTACAGGTATCACTGCTGGAGTTCCGTATACTAGGTTGTCTAGGATGTGCCAGAATTTCTGCAATGAAAGCGTCTGTATCTGAAGCTTCCATTGAGCTCATCTTTCAGAATGAGTATCTGGTTGCTGAAAACATAAATTGTGGGGTGTCTTCGAAACACGAAGTCGCGTAGTATGCGAAGGTCTTAGCTTAGGTTCCCGCGACAAGCCTGCGACAGTGGTGCAAGACGTAGTCGGATCAACAGCGAACCGCTTTGTTTTGCCGTAAAAAGTTTTCTACCCGACGCGGCGGTACCGTTACAAAATTACGTGAATGCCGCAATTTTACCGCCATGGCAGTAATAAAGCGGCATCCGTCATTTCTCCTCCTCTGGAACGCTAGTACCGCCATTAAACCATCACATGGCCGCTTTGTAACCTCCAGTACCGCCATTAACCCGTCACATGGGCTCTTCACTGCCGCCTTTAATCTTCTACTCTCAATTTTGGCAACAACGTATGGGTACTTAAGCACTGAAACCTCTGTACCAATACATAGTTAAAATTCAAAATAAGTATTACTTTAACGTGGTCCTTTTATGCTCATTTAACACCAAAGATTTTTTTAATAGTAAAGGGTAGAGATTTAGGGAATGTTTTATTCATCATTTGAATTTAACAGAATATTTATAACCCTGGCCATTAGAGAGTTACGACAAAGATTTTTTCTTTTTTTGTCGTTTACCCGGTTAAAGGGTTTTCCCCTTTCTTCGGGGGAGTGATGCATAAATATTTTGGATGTCATAATATTGTAGTGGATCTAAGTGATTTGTCTTTATTTCATTAATTATTAAATAAATAAGGAATTATAAATGAACAATAACAAAAATAACAAAAAGTGATATGTGCAGTAAACGAGTATATAAGTGAAAAGAACAACAACAATATATGTGCATGAAGGCTAATAAACAGGAAAGAACGCAAGTAACGAATAGAGAACATAATATATAAACTGGAAAGAATGATATGATGAAATGATAATGAATGAATTACACTAGACGCCACATCACTAAGTTTTGTTAGCAGACAGATGAAGTTATCTTCTGTTCCGAGACTGTACACTCAGAAACTGATGAAGACAGGGGAGGCCCATATTAGTTGGTAATCACTGTGCGTATGATGGATAAACATGAGGTAATAAATGACGTAGATGATAAATGGCATCAGGTCTCTGTTGGCAGATCCAACTGGAGGTGATACAGTGTCATATAATGTTGGAGCGGAGAGTACAAGTATCGTGGCGGAGCATCGTTCTCTCGATTGTAGAGTAGGATGTCCTGTGACATTTCATGGTGTAACTCAAAACGTGTATTAATGTAGCAGATTCGCAGTCGTTCCAAATGTGGGAGTAAAGGCGGAAATTCAACAAGATTGTACACGAGTCTAGTTGGACTTGGTAACCTGATTTCATATGCTAGCCGTAAGGCATGTCTCTCCACGATACACAACTTTTGATAATATTTGTCACAAGCATAGACCCAAGCCGTGTGACCATAAGTTAAGGTACTTCTCATGAAGTCTTTGTAGGTATGGAGGACCGTAGATGGTTTTAAGCCCCAACTTGTACTAACTAGCCATTTAAGCAAATTGAGTCTATTCTGGGCTTGACCGATAACCTTCATAAGATAGTTTACTGTCAAAGACGATGCCAAGGTAAGTCAGAGTCGAATGAACCGGAACTGGTGTATGTTCTACATGGAGACAAGTAAATTCGGGTTTCGGTACACTCTGGACCGCCGTCCTGGTGGTAAAAATACAATTGAATCTGTTTTCGCACAGCTAATACTCAATCTCCATACATTACACCAGTCGGCAAATCTATCAATTGCAGGTTGCATAAGTCGATTAATTTGCTGAATAGTACGGGCTGTTGAAAGAGAAGCTGTGTCGTCAGCAAACTGATAGATTTGGATGTTGTCTGGTAATCTCAGATCGGCAACGTATAACAGATAGAGAAGAGGCGACAAAGACAAATCTAGAGGAACTCCAGAGTGTAGAAAGATCGGATGAGAAAGAGCGCTGTTCATGGATATGTATGCCAGATTTTCTGTTAAGAAGGAATTGATGAAGACTATATAGGAAACACATATTGATGTAGTTTATAAATAAGCCCAGGATGCCAAACTTTATCAATTGCTTTCCCGAGGTCAAACTTGACTAAACAGGAAGGAAGGCCTCGGTTATATTGGTTATAGACGGCGGTCATAAGACGAAATAGCTGATCTAATGTGCAGAAATGAGACCGGAAACCAGCTTGATGGATCGGCAGAAGATTGTGACGTCGGATATGATCATGAAGTCGGCGAACAAGAATCGGTTCTAAGATTTTACAGAGGCAGCTAGTTAAATGAATTGGTCAATGTGACTGAATATCCGATGGTGGTTTCTTTGGCTTGGAAAATAGTAGAACTTTGGAGTACTTCCAATCAAGTGGAAACAAACCAGTTCGGAGGATGAAAGTATAAAGATGGCTGAGAAATAGAAGAAAAGTAGAAGACGCATGATTGATGAGCACATATGTGATACAATCCAAACCAGGTGTAGTATTGCGTTTGTTTCGTAGACTTGTGGTGATATCATCTGTTGTTATAGGCTGCGTAAGCGAATTATTTGTTTCGAGTGGATGATTATCCGACGGTTTTAAGTGAAATGATATCGGATCAGTTTGAAGGTTGATGATGGTTTGAAGTGGTTGTGGAGTGTGCCACCCAGATAGCGGAGGGAATATATGTTGAAAAAATAATGCAAATGTATTTGCCTCTCAGTGTCAGTAATTATTAATGAAAGGTATCGTGGCGGTAATGTAGGTTTATGAAGATGTGCGGTTGTAGTAGGAATGGATCGATCAGCCGCATTTTGAACGGCTTCAGTTAGGGGAGTGGTTATTAGATCGAGGTTATATTTTAAATTAGGCACAGTGAGCGGAATGATAGCATCGTAAAGTGCTGAACGGTATTGATCCCAATCAGCCTGATTGTAACAGTAGACTTTCTTGGCTGGCAATGGATGTGAGGATTGTGGTGTGCAGCGTAACTCTAACTTAATAGAAACATGATCATTGCCTATAGAGTCCAGTATCGAAATGGTGCTAAACTGAGTCAGAGAAGATGAGGTAATAACAGCATCAGGAGTAGTGTTACTAGCTGGCCGTGTAGGTTTAGGTAGAATATGAAATTCGCCGGTAGTGGTATTTTGAACAAAATAAAAAAAGTGCTGCTTGTCTCGCTGGGTACGACTAATGGAAATTTATGTTTGCCATAATGATGTAATGCTTAGAGTTGGAGTCAATGAAGCGAAAGAAATCATAGTTGAGTTGTTTTCCGGGACGAAAATAGATTGTAGCAAAGGTGACGGTACGACCTCGAAAGTAGATAGTTGTTATGTTCAGGAAGAGTAATACTATGAGGTGCTGTTATGGATCTATATGGCAGGCCATTGGAGATACCAATAGCCGTGCCACCATAAAGACGTGGTCCTGGAGGGGGATCGTGACGGAGTATGGTATATTTCGGTATGTAGCAATTCAGGTAAGGAGCTAGATATTTTTCGTTCAATGCAAATGCTGATATTCGTTCTTCTTGTAGTAATTGCGTGGAAAACACTTTATGGGTCAGTAATGAGCGGATGTTCATAAAAAGTAAGGTATAAGCCATAATGAATACACAGAAAAAATTAGGGATGAATTTCGCCATATTAGACATAAACTTCAAGGGGTTGGATTTGAAAGTGTATTGTGGGCCCAGAATAGGTGGCATGAAGCTGAATATTAAACAGTATTTTTGCTGCGTGAATGATTTGAGTAAGTATGTGGGACCAAAGAAACGGTTGAATATTTTGTAAAGTAATGGTGAGAAAGCGTAGTAAGTCTTCAACAGTAACTGGATAAAGTAATGAGTTGGCAGGTGGAGTCGGTGGATCAACGGAGCGAATAGGAGCAACAAGTTCCGGTTTTGAAGGTCCAGTTTGTGGTTTGGCTTTGAATTTGTAGCTGTATGTCGGATGTTTTTCAGGGCATGTACTACATTGCAGTGGTACCTTTTGATTAGGGCATTCCCTGGTAGGATAGTGCATGGAACAAGAGCCACATTTAATGATATTAGTGAATTCCGACATGGGATGTGAGTTATACTGCTGGCATCGCTCACAGCGCAATGAAAGAGGTGCGGTGTACGGGATTGCTCGACCTTATAGCATCTGCGATAGATATACGCTCCTTTAGACAGAAGTTGATCGATTAGTTGTGGTTGGTCTGTAAGCACTCGTACAAGATAGGTTGCTCCTAAGTTATTCTTTATTCCGATGCAACGTTTTACAGGAAATCCTTCTTGATGCAGTTCCTCGTAGATTTCTTCGTCTGTGAAATCTGGTTCTACTCCGCGTATTACCACCGATAACATTTGTGGACGTTCAGTAGGCGGAGGTGTTTTACGTGTGGTAGGAGTTAAGGCAGAGTTTTGCTTTTGGCCCAAAGATTTCAAAAGTGGCCTATTTCCGGACATGCGTCGCAAAATTAGGCCTTGTTGATTTTATGATAATGCCTTTACGTGTTTTGATTATTTCACGGATTCTTAGTCGTGGTACAAATTTGATTAATTGTTGAAAGACGGCACGTACCGAATCGTATTTGGTGTCAAAATTGGTTAGTAAGAAGTTGTAGATGATGTCTTGAGTAGAGGTTGTTGACGTATATGATCCATTAGTTGTTGAAGCCAAATCCATGTTATTTGTTTGCTGGTTGTCATTACTAGTGCGTGGCCGTTTTGGAGGATTAGAGGTAGAGTCACGCCAGTGTGGTGATCTAGAACGAGTTCGTTGATCCCTAGATAAGCTGTCGCCAGTATCAGTGTTGTCCCCTGTTTGTGCATTACTGCTTCCCTTAGTGCCAGTAAAAATACGGGGATGAGTTTTCTGACGTCCGTTCGGTCCTCGAGATACACTGGTCCGGAAGCGTTGTCAAGTCCGTCATGATGAGAATAGAGCCTAGGGCTGAAGCCCAAATGAAGACAGAAGCGAGATGAAAGATGATTAAATGATGTTCGAAAAACAAGCTTGCTCTCCGAAAGTGAGAACTTTAGTCAATCCTCTAAGTTCGTAGGTGTGCTATGCTCACAAGTACGTTTTGCAACACTTGGTCCTCGCTGGCACAGTAACTAACACAAGAGAGGCTAGGCTTCTTGGTTAAGTATGTATGACACTTTTTTTTTGTCCGCTAGCAAAAGCTAGCTACTGCCCGAAGAGGGTTATGCCCTCTGTAGGGGAAGAGATTCTGAAATATTATGGCAGTCAGAACAAACATACAGATGGGATATGGGTGGTTAAAGGAATTACTTTATTGATAATCAATTTATAGGTCATTATGGCCTTTAACCATAATCATTGTTAAGGTGCTATCGGTACAGATAGAGGAGAAGCATCAAGTTTGGATGAAAGATGAAATGAAGTGCAGATCACATCACAACACAGAGGTTCGGTTAGTAAGACGAATGTGTGTTATCTTCTCGCCTAGGGGCGACGCTAGGCATTAATGAAGACAGGGGTGCCCTGTTAAAACAGTAGGTGTTACGGTGCATATGATGGCCAGATATGAGGGAGATGAGCATCTGAAGAGTATGGTGCGTAATATCGGCTGTCAGGATGGTCAGGAGGAATGGTGTAACGGTACAGAGTAAGCAGTAATGAAAGCGGAGGAATGAGAGTAGCAGAAGGGGGGAGCTTACGGGCGTGTTCTTCAAATGTTTGCTGGAGAAGTGGATGATTCGATTGCAGACGGCGGGTAATATATTTGGTGCGAAGTGTTTCCAGATGGTATAAGGTATGCGGAAATGTGAGTCGAGCATAGAGGTCCCGAGTTGGACTGGGCAGCTTAATGCGAAAAGCTATACGCAAGGCATGTCGTTCAAGAATGCGTAGTTTCTCATAATATGATGGTGGTGCAGATAACCAGGCTGTTAGACCGTAGACAAGTATAGGGCGCAGAAAAACTTTATAGGTATTCAGGATAGTAGTCGCAGAGAGTCCCCAGGTTGTTCCAGCAAGACTTTTCAACAGATTTAGACGACCATACGCCTTTTTTGAAATATCTTGTAGATGTGCCGACCAGTTAAGGCGGTGATCGAAAGTAAGGCCAAGATATTTAACAGTACGAGAAGGCTTGAGTGGTACATCTTGAACAGTGAGATTTAAGAGCCTGGGGTTACGGTGTATACGGGAACGGCATGTTGGAGATTGCAATACAATAGCTTGAGTTTTCGTCGGATTTATTTTCAAGCGCCAGTGAGAGCACCAATTGACAAAAGTATTGATTGCTACTTGTAAAGCCAAATTGAGTTGGTGGATAGTGTTACCAGTGGCGAATAAAGCAGTGTCGTCTGCATACTGAAATAGCTGTACTGTGGCTGGATGTATGACACCAAAGACATCGCCTTCCATGCATATCAGAAGTAACTAGTAATTGTCAGTGACTACTTTTGGAGTTTATTATATGCGATGAGGAAAGCTTTAGGCAGTATATTTGACATGTTTACCAAGTAATAAATAACGTAACATGTTCTACTGTAATCGGTCACGAAAAGAGTTTTGTAAGCTAACGAACTACCTGATAGTAGTTACATGAGTACAGTGCTGCCACCTGTTGGTCTTATATCCTAACTCAGTGGACGTTACCGAGTTCTCACAATCATTCATCTGTCATTCATCGAAAAGTATCTATTAGGGGCGATCGGGATGATCGCTCCCCCCCCCCAGAAAATGAAACTCTTATTTTATGTATAAACGAAACCCATTCCAGAGTTTGGAGCTTTTAAAAGTAGCCCTAAGTACCAGTAATACAACCCACTGCCTCCCCAGAAGTCCGTCCTGGATTCGCCCCTGGTCTCTATAACACCACCTAGCGGAAAAACGACAAAAACCATCTAACATTACGAGGACGGTAGCCGCTTTGGTGGATTTCCGCTTCTAACCGTCATTTTTCCTTCACTTCTTTTCTTTTCTCATATTTGTCGTCTATTTGTAGTGATGTTTTTATTCGTAGAATCAGTTTTCTTCCTATTTGCGGTTATAACAAATCCCTTTTCACCACTTCTCTGTGGATAATGTTAGGTAGTTTTCTGAACACTTTGTACTTGCATAACATGGCTCGCGTTGATAGAAAAAGAAAAAACATTGACGCTTAAGATACTAACCCAATTAATGGACTTATTTGCCCAGCTAGAAGATCACAAGCCTTGGTCAGCAGGCCGAGACCCCTTCTTGGAAGTTAACCGTCATATAAACTTTGGTGAGAATTCGGAGAAGTAATGAAAATTCTTAACAAAACAGTAGCATTACTATTGCAAAATAACAAATTACACTGAAGTCAGGGGCGTCATTTAGGGGGGGCAGGGAGGGGCATTTGCCCCCCCCCTGAGTTTAAGATGTATATGGATTTTATCAATATAGTAGTAGTAAGTCAGTGAAAAACGCGAAATTTTACTTATATCAAGGGGTCTTGCCCCCCCCAAGTCAAATCTGAAATGACGCTACTGACTGAAGTGTCTCATATTAATTGTATTTATTCTCTTTGACTTTATTGAGTTATTAATTGCAAACACGCAGTCTAAATTCAGGACAAGCTTTTTCCATATGGTTGAGTAGCTAAATACATGTAGTCATTACAAACATGGTTAGTAGTGATAAGGACCTAGAGTCATTAATACAACATAACATATTCTATAGGTTATGCAAGACAAAAGCACAGAACATAGACAAGATAAATTACATGCAATATACTCCGTTGCAGCAGCTATAGAAATTCAGAAGCAACATTCATACAGTCAGTAAACACACCAAGATTTGCATCAACCAAATCGTCGAATGACAACAGACCGCCCCGGTGATTAGTGATTATTCATTCAGTAATTAATAATTCATTTTCATTATCATACGTAGCATTCACCATTGTTCATTTCACAACATTATATTGCATTTACTTATCATGAATTCATGCAATATCACGATGTCGTAAATCTAATAATAATCCTCATATTTTAGCAATGTACATTTTGTCACTCGATTCAGGTATTGACGTTATTACGTTGAGTATTTCCTCGTCTTGCTTACAATCACATAGAGGTAATTAGCTATTAAAAGTAAGTGCAGAACCATGGAAAGCCATGTCCATTAAAACCTTGTCAGAGTTTCCGTTCGAGTGAACTTCTTTGGAGCTCGTATTGACTTATATTAATGATAGTTTTGTTGTTGTTGTTTAGTCTGTGTTATGTGTTTCTAAAGGGTTTGAATCTATAGAGGGAAAAGTCGAATTAGAAAGGAACATAGTCTCTCTGATGAAAATAGTTCCAAAGATGGTTATACTAACCTTAAGTACAAAAAAACATACACTGACCCAAAATTGTCAGAATATAATAATATTTCTCAATAATTGTGTCAAGAATATTTTGGATGGAATACTTTCCAAACTAATAGACCATATTACATTCTTCATATTAAAATATTTCAAGCATACTGTGCCGGTGCTGTACCATCAGTTGTAGCTCAGAATACTTATTAAATGAACGCAACGAAATGGGGATGAAACTGATGCACAGCACGGTACTTAACTGTAAAATTATGATTGAATTTAAATGAAATTCAAGTGTCTTAATTTTGAAAATGACTAGTTGTGGGAAATAGGTGAGAGAGAGAAAGGATATAATTAAGAAATAAAGGAAGAGCACTAGCCCGACATTCCGTTATGACTGGTGTCGTCCTGGTCATCTGAATGATGATGAAGCGTTTGCCCTGGAGGAACCTGGATGTACTGGAGTCAGTGAACAACTGGAACTCAATCCTGCTGGACTGCTAGCGGCGTCGAATTCTCTCTGCGATGATACGTCTTTTATGATGATATTCTTCTACATCTTCATGCCACTACTCTGATGTCAAACTCAAAATGTGTCTGCGGCGATGAACCGGCAGAATGGTATTCTCGGGACATGGAGTCCGTCGTCCTCCAATGGTAGGATCTGCTTGCCTCGTCGATGATCCTGCACCTTCCTAATCTTCGTGACGAATACCCCTTGTCGATCTGTCCTGCGTGGTTTTGTCTGGCTATAAAGTGATTACTTTGACGTTCAATGAACGGGGAAGTATTAAGCAATGCTTGAAAGTATGCGGAAAGGCAAGAAGGAAACTAGTCGAGTTTATTGACAATTTTTAAAGTGAGAATTAACAAATATGTGATTACAGAGGCTGTCTGGGAATGTACAATCTTAATAAAAGTTTTTATTCCTTTGGATTTTAAAGAGAGTTCATGACTCTGTAGAACATAGCAGCAATTTAATAAATAATTGAATTTGGCGAAGTAATTTAAAAGTTTACACAGTTATCTCACAATCATGTCACTATGATTACACTGATACTTCATAATACAAATCATAGAATATCTGAATGAATTAAACAAAATAATGGTCATAGAGTTAGGCCAGGAAGAGTGGGCGATGTGAAAATCACTAAAATGAACTTCGTTTACCAGTTCTCGGGACGGTCTAGTGTTTAGACTACCGAATTCCTACCTGCATGTTAGAATTCTAACCTTACCTGCTGTTTTCCTACGTTTGGCTTTGCCATTCGGGAAAAATATTGGACAATAATTGAAAAGTTGATATGCATGTGAGATATCGTCAAATGTTAACATCAAACAAATATGTAGTGTCAAAGTAATGGGTTTGTTACGTCGTTAAAAAAGTAACGATTTTGCTGGGGACATTGCTAGAGCCTTGATCCATATACTAAAAAGTTGACAGTTTCTCATTAAAGTAGGTCTATAGAGAACTATTCTAATTTCAAGTACAAAAAAAGACATATTGACATGTTGAGCAAACAGTGCTCCTAGTGTATAAAATTGTATTTGAATGTCTGTAAATGAATCCGATCTGAATAATTCCGATCAAGGATCAGGGCTAGAGCAATGTGTCTTCAAATACAAATTACAAGTTTGCAACACTCCTACGTATTATACAGATACTCTAGTTCACGTTGCCTAGTCACCCTTTTTGTGCATTTGAAGGAACGAGCTGAAATATTTGGTCGTGTTTAACCAAAAAAATTAAGTAACTAGGTGCTAAACTTCAGAAGATAAGGGTTGTTCGTATCAGATACGTAAAACAAACAATGCATTGGTTGATATTTCAATTACGCCATGCTTTCTCTAATTCCTGTCTCAATGGAAAGTGTAAAAGCTTATCTTTCTTCTTTACTCATGGACTAGAGATTGGAATGAAGAGACTTGGGAATAAACCAAATCTATCGAAGGACTTCGATGTTTAAAAACTGAAACTCCCAGAGAGTTCACTGCTACATTACAGCTATTAGATTTTTTTTTTTTTTTTTTTTTTTTTGGCGAAATCCAGTTTACTACGTTGCCAACAAAGAAATTCCATATAAATTGTTTCGACGTGAAAGAAAGTTGTTACTTTGGTTTACACTGAATCATCTTCTGCCTTTCAGTTACTTACCTGTATAATTCTAAACTTCACGTTGCTATTTTTTTTTTTTCAGTATTTAGCACTTACATAACATTTATGAATACTGTTCAATTTATCATTTGAAGACTCCCATGTTTAGTTCTTAGTGTGAGAATGTGTTCTATTGTGTATCTTATTCAAAACTTGAGCAAACATTATACTTATTTTGACATAACAATTTAGCAAAGTTATTTAATTTAATATTATTTGTTTGATGTTCGTATTTAACGATATTTCGCGTGCATCTGAAACTTTCTACTGTTCTCCAATTGTTCCCAACAGGGTTGGAAAAATATAGTTTTTTTTTTTAAAAAAAAAAAAAAGAACAAAATGTGTGCTTAAAACATGAAAAAAAAGGCGTTCAAAATGTTTTAAACATATTTTAAAACACACAAAACAGCATGTTTTAAACATTTTGAACAGTTTAAAACAAGATTTTAAACATATTTTAAAATCGTGTAATTAATAAAGTATTCATTAAGACCTTTTTGCTCTAGCAACCGACCTTTTCATTTATTTTATCCTCGTTAAGATCACAGTTGTTGGGTACAGAATATTTCAGTATAGATTACTAATTCTCAACTCATTTCATATCACGACCCCCTTTTATCACGACACCCTCTTGCTAGTGACTCTTATAAGTACTTTCTTGGTTCTAATAAGCTTTTTAGGTAAAAAAAAAATCTACCTACTATACAGATTTCACACAATCTATCAATATACATGGCAAAACAAAAGTCCTTACCATCCTTGTGTATTGAGGGAGAATGACGAAACTTGGAAGTAGTCTGACACATCAGATGGTGCTATCAAGCATCATGGCGGACATCTTTAATTGGTATTCGAAATTTCTAATGCAAAGGAAGTCATGTTATATGTTTTAAGGCTAGAATTTTACCAGAAATATGGTTGTGCGGTTATTTTAGCCCTGAAGCAAGTCATTTCGGAGTTACCGCTTCTAAAAATTTTATAATTATGTATTTAGGGGCTAAGCTCGCGTCTCGTGGAGGCGGGTGAGATTTTTGTTACAAAATTTGATTACTATTTCAGTACGCTGATGCCAATAAAATTATATTAAAATAATAAATTTTCGAAAAGTAATATTTCAAGCACACTTCATGTTATGCTAACTTTAGAGTATTTTCTGCAAGCCTATGTAATTGGTTGTTTTTGAGTCAATAATTTATTGAAGAAAGGTAATAATTGGGGCGTTCAGAGCACAATGGATCTAAATTCATTTTCAATAAAGTTCAGTTTTGCTCAACAAATGAATTTTATTTCAAAACGTAATATCTTTGCAGTCAAGAATCCAAAACAAATATAACTCAAAGCATGCGAAATGACATGAGGTAATTTCATACGACAGCCGCTAGACAGGGGCGTCAGTGGGACAGGATGGCAACCGCCCCCATTCCCACTCTGGATTTCAGATTTTGGGGGCAGTAAGATTGTTTTAGAAATCTTTTGATAAGCAAAGTCTACAATAAGCGAACAGAATAAGCTTTAAGTCTTACACCAAATAAATACGGAGAACGTACAGATGATTAAAACTTGAAAGATGCTTAGGCCCAATTTCCAGAAATTTAAGCAGGTCCGAAACTCGAAGGTAGAGCCACCTTTGGAATTCTTGGGCCAAAAAATACACAAGAGAGCAATACAGGCCTATAGCTCCTTACGGCCATGGAAATTTACGGACTGATTATAGCTCCTCACGGATTATAACTGGTCAAAATCCGTATTTATTCGGTGTAAGGACTTCAAATTTTTTATGTTGACTTTGCTCAGCAAAAGGTTTCTAAATCTGCATTACTGCCCCCAAAATCTGAAATTCAGCGTAAGGGGCGAATGACCTCTAAACAAACGCCCCTCTCTAGCGGCAATAATATAAAATTCTAGATTGCATTTTGTCATATAGTTTTTCTTTCTTTCATCTCGGATTCGTGGTTGTGAAAATTTGACGTTTTCCGTCGGTGTATTCTTTGGACACGCCCAGCATTTATTTAACAAAATTATGCATCATTGGCTGCGGCATTCGGAGCTTGATTTATGAGCAAGGAGAGGGGAATTAGCCCTCCTCCCCCTATTCCATCAATGCCCTGTCTAGCGGTAGTCCTACGAAACTCTACTCCACACTGTTTCGTGTTGTTTTTGTTTCATTTATTTCGTACCCTTGGCTATGAAGATAATATGTTTGCTGAGCAAAAGTGAACCTTTCTGAAAATGAACTTGGATCCCTTGTGCTCCGAACGCCCTATATCTAAAAGTATTTTATAAAAACTGAGTTGGAGCAAAAATTTATCCTGCAACTCAAGTTTGTTCAAAACGCATAAAATTAGTTTGTTTAGTTTGATTGATTAGTCTTGCACCAGTAGCAAGGCTATATGAGACAGGGCTTTTTATTTAAAGTGGGATCCGAACCACTAATTTTGAAATTTTATGTCGGATCGCAGTCAAAATCTGTATAGTAAATTCTGACGTCTCCTGCCTCTACCCTCAAAATTTAATGTTAAAAGACCGAAAATTACGCCCTGTAGCGTAGTGTATACATACAAACAGATGAACAAATTGAGATCAAATTGTCCCAGACACTGACATTCGGCACTGATGTTACAATAAGCATCACGCTTTAACGGTTAGTTACGCGAGCGACTGCCATACCTTGCGCTTTCCCGCCTGGTCCCTTCATACAATCTATGCCAAGGTGTAAAGTTTTTAAGAAAATTTAAAGATTCACGAAATAAAACTTTATATAATATAATGAAAAATATATTGTCGATACAAAATTAATTCTTAGCTGAAGTTTCCAGTTCCATCTCAACCACATCACTATACTGATGTTAGAATCATCAGAATCAATTTTCGGATCAACACTTTTACCATTTGTTTGGATTTCCAGTTTTTTCACAGCATTGCATTTTTCATAATTAATCTTCATTCTTTGAACTAAGCCAATGATTTCTTTCTTACATGTTTTGCAACAAGCTCGTATGCTCATTTTCTTATCTCATGGAATTTGAGTTACTTTAATAAATTTGCTCCAAATTATGTCCTTTTTTCTTCCCGTAAAACTAACGTTAAATGATTCCAAGTTGTACGGAGACTGAGAACCAACATGTACTGTATAAAATGTTAAGTTGTTTAGTTTGTGAGATATAAGATAAGACTTATTTTCACAACAAAATAAGGTTTGACGTGCGATGCGACGCTCTCTTCTCTGTTTAAATAGATTTAACCAAGATTTATGAAAATAACAAGATTTTATTGCTTTTGAGCGCAATTGGTTGCTGCCCTCTCTTCGTGGCATCTTTTCGATAAAAATTTAAATTTAGTTTAGTAACGGTACAAAGTGGGCTTAGTGCAAGTGCACTAACAACGGCTGCTTTTCAGTTAGTTATTGATTGGCAGGATGCTGTTTTAACGCTGTAACAATATTGTAGAAAACCAAAAGTATTAAATTTAATAATTTGTAATAAATATAAAACCATTTAACTTAGCAAAAATAAATAGTAAGAAATTAAGATGGAAGGTAAATAGAAAAGTGATGAGAAAATATAAGAAATTATAGAAAATGGAAAAAGGTGTTGATGCTTTATCGTTTTTTAAAAAGAATATATTTATGCATTAACTAATGCTTAAAATTATAATTTTTATAAAAATAATGATTTTTAATAATAATAATAAAATTCTATACAATATTTTATAAGTAAGCAATATTTTTAGCAAAAGTATTAACCATAAGTATCCCAAGCAACTAGTTTTATTTTTTTTTTCAATCAAAAATATTTAAATAACGCAGCTTATTTAAATATGCAACACAATGAATGCCTATGATATTTTAATTTCAGGGCCGCAATTTAGCAAAGAACCTTTTGTTTGTTTTATGAATACAACACAAAAATTTGTTTCCATAATAATTCTTTTATTTATTTTTTTAATATCTGTTCTACAAGTAGTCCAACCTTCGATTACGACACTTTATCGCAAGTTAATTGAGAAGTATTTAAACAATACAATATACGTTAAAAATAAGGGGAACAAAGATAAAAAATAAATTGTATATTACCAGATTGACCTGCTGTAGCTACGAGAAATCAAAACAATCACATGGAAAGAAAATAATTTTTTGAATGGGGAGCACTTTTGGACAAATTCCTTTCTCTGGCAGATTTTTTTTTACAAAAATAAAAGAAACAAATGTTTAAAAACAAGTCTTAAAAAATACACGTGTTTAAAACAAAATGTTTAAAACGTATACAAAATTTGTTTTAAACAAACACAATTGTTTAAAACAAGTTTTAATCATTTGTTTTAAACAAAACAACCCAGGTTCTCAAATGTAAAAATTAAACGTTAAAATGTCAAAATTAAATAAAATTGGAGCGGATAAGATAGGAACCCCAATGTCTCATGGAAATTTGCCACATTAATCAGCAGATCACACTGGGAATTAGTAAACGGAATTCATTTTAGTGATTTGCACCTAACTTTCTCTTCCTGGCCTGATTCTTGATAATTATTGTGATTAATTCAATGAGATATTCTATCATTTATATGCTGGAAATACTTTGATAATGAGAACAATGTTGTATTAATTTGGAAAACTGTTCCGTTCGGAATATTCTTGACAAAATTATAAAAAGATTATGTTGTGTTCTGACAATACTTTTGAGTCAGTATACATATTTTTGTACTTGAGGTTAGTGTAGGCCTTCATCAGAAGCCATTATTTGTTGTCATATTTTTCAAATTATGCACCAAAACAGTAACAATAAATCTCCTTAAATAACTTAAAACTTGCCGTAGTGTTATGTATTAGACATAATTTTTGTTTATCATTCTAATTACCTTAATGTCAAATTACAAAGAAATTTGAACCGAAACGAAGTGAGTGGACTGTAGCGAAAACGCATGTATATATTTGTTTCGCTTGTCGGTATACTATATTGGTATCTGTATATTAATGTAGGAGTAAAAGTGGATCTGAAAAGGTAGAGGAACATTTGATTTTTTTTTTTTTTTTTTTTTAAGAAAGTAGGGGAACATTATAGATGTTTTTGGTAGTGGAAAGACGACGTCCTCTCGCGTTCTCCTTCACTTTTACTCCTGCATTACTGCACAAAAATTTGGCGCCCAGTTTTCTTGCCTTGCGATAATTTCAAGGAATTCTGCATAGCAGGAGCAAACGTGGATGGCACAATGTCTTTCAAACATATACAGATTCTGTGAAGAGTGTGGTAACGGATTTTGGCTGATAAATACAGTAGTTAAAAAGATCTTTGACAAATAAAGGAAACTAGGGGTAAATAAGTTAATTTACATCATACCGACAAATATTGACAACAATATGTTCCATCATTGTAATTTTAAATTAAATTATTAAAATTCATTCTATACAGGGATATTTTTTAAATGAGAAATATGTATTTCCACGTATTGATAAAAGTGAGGGGAATGGGGGGCAACGACGTCAACCCACTCCCGTAAAATATTTATTGTGTCTCCCCACTTCCTAAAGCATTACATTGGGTAAAGACAGGCAAGGGGGACGGCGCGACGTCACGCGCCCCCCCAACCTTTTCAGATAAACTTTCACCCCTGTTTCCACGTAGTTTCCTGTCAATGCTACCAGAATTATTGTTGTTCAGTGAATTATATTTTGTTTTATGTGCAAAAAAGGTGGCAACTAACTTTTAGAAGAAGTTACGAAATTCTCGACGGATGTCGTTTCTTTCATTGTATTGGGCCTCATCACTATGAAATTAGTACCCGCATATTTTAGAGTGTCTTCTGATACTACTATGTTTGTCACCAACAAATTTGGAAGGTTTTGTAAACATCTTACAAATTAGTCAGAAGGAAATATTATATTGATAGAAAAGGGAAGGTCCGTTTTGAAATATTATAACCCAAATGCAAATACTGCTTTCCGATTCATATGAGAATATGTCAAAAGGGAAACAATAAATATTTTAAAGACTAAACCGTCATAGATAAACGCACCGAATCTATTTGTTAACCCATTCTTTTGTTTACAATGTATCTTCACATATACATAGGTCAGCAAATGCATCAGCCTTTAACACAAGAAGCTAGTTCGACGAAGCAATATACGAGTAGTAGGTTTCTTCCTACCGTATAACATGTGATAGTATATGCATCTAAGAAAAAACTTTTCAGCTAAAATGTAGCTGTTCGAACTACGTAAACATGATAAGGGATGGTATGCTATATTAACAAATGGTATCGCTGTATTGTTCTATAAGCCTGACCAATGAGATTCGGCTAAAATATTTTTTTTTGTTGAAAAACTTTATATTTTAGGTTTTAGCTAGGTTCGTGTTTCCACAATGAAGACTAATATTTCTACTTACCAAATTGGAAGGACGTTTGAAAACAAAATTTAGTATTAAATACTCTAACGTTCCATTATAAAAGCTATATTACATATCACAAGAAAGGCGACAAAACTGACTTTAATAATTACCGAGGCATTTCTCTTCTGTCAACGTCCTATAAAATCCTCTCAAACATTCTATTAGCAAGATTGATCCCATACACAGATGAAATTATTGGAGATTATCAGTGCGGATTTAGACGAAATTGATCAACTATCGACCAAATATTTACCATTCGACAAGTACTCGAAAAGAAGTGAGAATACAATACCCGGTTCATCAATTATTTATTGATTTTTGAAAGGTATACGACTCGGTTAGAAGAGAAAAATTGTACAACATTCTTACAGAATTTGGAATACCGAAAAAGCTAATTAAATTAATTAAGGTATGTTTAAATGCATCCAAAAGTAAAGTCCGGGTAGGAAAATTTTTGTCCATGAGCTTTCATGTCGAAAATGGCCTGAAACAGGGAGATGTGTTGTCGCCATTATTATTCAACTTTATTCTGGAATACGCTATAAGGAAAATTAAAGATAGCAACCAGGACCTAGAGTTGAATGCGGTTCACCAGGTTATGGCATATGAAGTTAATAGAGGATGATAAAACAATAGAAACAAATGCAGAGATCTTATTAAACGCTTGCAGGGACATGGGCTTAGAAGTAAATGCAGAGAAAACTAAATAGTGGGGAAATTTGTCGGGATCGTAACACGGCGAATTATGGATGCGTTAAAATATCAAATAATACTTTTGATAAAGTGGATACTTTCGAATATCTAGAATCAATATTAACAGAAGAAAGCCATATTCACAAAGAAATTAAATGCCGACTAAAAGCAGGGAATTCGTGTCATTATTCAGTTCAAAATCTCTTGTCGTTGCGAATTCTGTCGAGGAATTTGAAGCTTAAAATATATAAAACGATAATCATGCCTGTTGTTCTGTATGGTTGCGAAACATGGTCGCTTACTCTAAGGGAAGAACATAGACTGAAAATATTTGAGAACAAGATCCTGAGGCGAATATTCGGACCCAAAAGGAACAGGAATGGGGAATGGCAGAAACTTCATAATGAGGAACTACATAATTTATAAGGTTTACCAAACATTGTTAGGGTCATCAAGTCTAGGAGGCTTAGGTGGGCAGGACATGTAGCTAGGATGAAAGACAGTAGAAACATTCTCAAAGTCTTGACTGGAAGAACAATCATTAGGAAGACCTATGCGCAGATGGGAGGACAATATTAAGATCGATGTCGCAGAGATAGGAATACAAAGTAGAAACTGGATCCAATTGTCTAAGGATAGAAGTCAGTGGAGAGCTTTTGTGAATGCGGCATTGAACCTCCGGGTTTTGTATGCCATAGAGTTAGTTAGTTAGTTAATATTACATAGACACAAATATCAGTCATTACGCCACTAACTAAGCAAGAAATGTTCTATTCAACAGAATAGGTAAATTAATTGCTCGAAACATCCACGTTCTTTGCACCAAACTATAGTCCAGAACCTGAAAAGAATTAATTTTTCGTGTTCCTTTCCTGGACTGGACAACTTAGTGCAAGATCTGTATCTCACTAATTATCAACCTGAATTCTAGCACTAAAATTTAATTTTTCTAGGAACATACATGACAATTTTCAGCTCACTGTACTATAAAAAATCGCTATGTTCTTCTATAAATTCAAATGGTTTGATCAAGGCACTAGGTTTCCAATACCGCCCTGAAGAATGAAGGTGTTTACTGACATTTCTTGTCTAAGCATCAAAGTATTATTTACACCTGGAGCACTAAACTATTAATACCAGTGATATACAATTGAAAATACA
The DNA here is from genome assembly GCF_964235325.1 of Thermobia domestica. Lineage (NCBI taxonomy): Eukaryota > Metazoa > Arthropoda > Insecta > Zygentoma > Lepismatidae > Thermobia > Thermobia domestica. The sequence goes on along the minus strand of NC_137458.1, from coordinate 202,243,379 downwards.
ATATATACTGATATACAGTATTGAAAAAAGAAATAAATTAAACTATGATAGTATTGTCTATGTTACAACATGTGTTGCTGGCAAATTTGTGGAGTTTTGAAGGTTGTTGCTATAATGGAATTTTCACAGGAATAATTTAGAAAATACTAGTGGTGGGCACAAAAACCGGTTTTTCGGTTTTCAGGAAAACCGAAACCTGGTTTTGGACATTTTCAAAAAACCGTTTTTTCACCAAAACCGGTTTCGGTTTTCTTCAAAATCAGTTCCGGTTTTTCTCCAAAATTAGTTTCATTTCTGACCAGAATAGTGTTTGGTTGTTCTCCAGAAACCGATTCCGTTTCCACAGAAATACTTTTGTTTTCCAAAAGTTTTCACCGAAGCCACTTTTGGTGAAAACCGAACCGGTTTTGGAGAAATCCGAAACCAGTTTCGGTGGGAGAAACCGAACCCGTTTTTGAGAAAACCGAAATGTCGGTTTTTCGGATTTCGGTTTTCCTAGAAACCAGTTTTCAGTTTTTTACAAAAAAGGTTTTGCCCATCCCTAGCAAATGTTGTTTGCTTTGATTTTGGGACAGTAGGACAATTAGGGCCGAGTGAGACATAAATGGGCTATAATTAATTACTTTAATAATTCATTACAACGTTGTAGTATTATTAATGTCCTTAAAATGTTGGTATTCCCCCAAATGACGATAGCGTTATTCAGTGGCGTAACTAGTTTTACTGCGCCGGGGATCGATCGATCGTCGATTTACTCATACTCTCTCCCTGCCTCAAGCATTTCAGCTGCTGCGTTATATAGATATATCAATACACATTTATAGATGATTTTACCCTGGAAAATATTTTTTCACACTGAGTTGAGGAGGAGAACGTACGAAAAATTATTTTATATGGTTTGTAAAAAATGTAAATTATATTTAATTATGAATGATTACTTACAACACAGATTTATTTATTATGTTAATCAGGGTGGTTGGGACGGAAAGAGGATTTTTTTTACTGTTGCTTTTACACTTGCTTATAATTCTTAATATAAATAGGGAGTACAGGATAGTTTTATAAGTGTTAACTAGGTTTCAAACAGGCCCAAATTTCATGTTATTCCCGGGTGGTGGCGCGGCGCGCTGATTGCAATGACTCATTATGCAAAACTTTCACTAGGCAGCTAGCTAGACAAACATTGCAGTGACGATTGTCCGGGTATCGCCCAGTCGGGATCCAGAAAGGGGGTGCGGGGAGTAAGATATATAAATTAGTCCCTAATGAAGCGCTTGTTCAAAGGTGTGGATTTTTTTTTTTTTTAATTTTCTCTCAAAAGAAAGATTATTCTGAGTGCGTTCTCCACTCATTACAGATAATTTATGCGTTTCCAGTTCATAGTAATCCTGGATTCGCTCGTGTTGAACAATATGGCTTTCCTCAATTCAGCCTCCAGAAGGGCGGAGATAAATGCATATTATGAAGCACTACAGTCCACATTTTTAGTTAGCAAACCAAATATCGAAAAATGTTTGAAGTTTATTTTTCAGACCTGCGCTCTCTTCTCAAAAATTCCTGGATCTACCCCCGATATCGGTCGTTGCCAATTAACTGCTAATAGTCATAAAGTACCTTTTGAAATGTTTTCAAACGTTCTTTGAATAAGGAACAGTTTTCCGTATCCTTTTTTTTCGTACTTGCACCCTTTTACTGTGCGCTCTGGAGCAACTGCTTTACTCGCTCCATTGTAGAACGTCACTAGCGTTATTCACTGGCAACTCTTTCTTATAATCTGTTTCAGTCATCCGGTTTATTTTACATGAAACAGTCGAGTTCACCTTCATGCACACCGAAAAATAGAACTGATTTAGGTAGCTAGGATAGGATAAAGTAAAGTAGGATAGGAAAGAGTAGAGTATGGAGGATTAGCGTAAGGTAAGGTTAGTATCGATCCTTTCTGTGAAAAGTAACTCAGTGACATTTCTCGTGTCTACGTAAGTGTGCCAATTGGAGGGGCGTTATAAAGTTGACCTCAGTCATCTTCCATCCTGCATCCAATGCAGATGAAGTTCCTTTTGTATTTTGTCAGTCCTTGGCACATCTAGTGTAACGATTCATCTCACTGAAAACACTAAATTCAATTTTCATCGTACACATCATCGCCGTAAAGATCAGAGCAAGAACTACATCGATAATATTGAGTGCTTAGACGTGCATCACTAATGCCTTTAAAGCAGGAAGATTGAAACGAATCGTCAAGCACGATGTTTCAGGCGCCTCTTTCTCTCCATGCTTTTTACACTTCCTTACTTGTTACTTAGAGCACCTGGACATTTCTGTTAAACTATATCCGTCTACTACTTGTACGAATCTATGTGGCTCATAACACTTGGCTGTGTGAGATTCTTGTACTTGAGTCCTGCTTTCTTGCTGCAGAACTGCGTATCCGCATTGAAGCTATAGACTGCATTGAAACAAGTAGACTCAAATTGCTTCCCACTCCAGTAATAATGCAACTTAAAATTTTACTTATCATGCTGATTATTGAGTGAAAACACTAAAACTCCTAACTTAAGGATATGTTTGAGAATTTATGACAATACATTCATAAAATGTATATAGGTTGAAACAGTGGTCCAATCACTTACCTTTTAGACTAATTCCACCCACAAATTCTTCCAAACACAAAAATATTAACTCGAAAACAAGCAAATTGTTGTCCACTCTTCGCATTACAATGATGACATAAGTAATATGTTGAATTAGTTCCTCCAAATTATCGCTGTTATCGTTTCACAACTTCCAGTAGGGTCTACGTAAATTACATTAACCTACTCTAACAGTAATTTGTAAAAAAAACATTAATATGTTCTCATCTCGTTATCAGGATAAGTTTGTATGATTATCCCAAAATTATTCGAGATACGAAATTTCCGAGTTTGAATTACTTCAGGGGGATTTTGGTTATTTTAACATATTAGTTTATCATATGTAGGGTAATTGGTTGCATCTTAAGCTTATCATGTTTATACAATTGTTATCTTTCATTTTTAGGTAACAGTCGACATTCCATATACATCTCCACCACAAGGCATGAAATACTTTACTGTTATTGGACCTCACATAGATTGCATGGATGAACAATATTTGGTAAGTGGCAATTTCAACGTGTGTTTTTCATGCTTGTGAATTGGTTCCGTATGTTTTGAAATATTATATGTTGCACTTCTTTAATTGCTAGCCATTATCTCTGAATTTAAAGCCTTTTCCGTATTTAAAAGTCGTCCTTTTGCAGAATATTTTGTGGTAGATATCAGTAGTACCAGGTAGCTATGGCAATACTCTAAATTCAAAGTACCAGAGTTGGCTATCCCTGGTCAAGAGTTCTTTCTTTTACTGCTTCAAATTATCACATACTCTCGAATTTTATTTTATGCACTTTTCATACTAAATAAAATGAAACGAAAATTTTCAGCTTAACGTACCACGAGTATGTCCTTTAGGCTGAAGAAGACGATTATTAAGGAAAGTGAATGATGATGTAGGAATTGGTGGAATGAGAAAATGGGGAGAAACGGTAGGAAAGGCCACCGTACCTTTCATATATTCCGATCTTGATAATTTGGGCGTTTTATTTTTTCTTTTCCCTTTTTAAAATTATTGGAACTGGTGATCAAGGTTATTAATAATATGCTTAATTGTCTGCCCATCGTCTTCCTCATGAGGTTACATGCTACCATTTTCATTTGAAAACACAATCTCCCTCTCTCTATTACTCTCTCTCTCTCCCTGAATCATTTCAGCTACAATAATTGAGGCGGTCTGCGTAAAAAAAAAAAAAAAAAAAAAAGACCACTTAGAAGGAAACTTTGTTTCGAGTAAACGCAAAAAGAGAGTGGTAATACTATGTGCTGTCAATAAAATAACGGTTACTGAGTTGGCAACAAACCGCATAAAAGATACATCCTTTGCTAAAACGTAATTTTTCGATCACACAGTATTGTACTGGTATATTAATGAGTAATAGACATAAACGTGCAGTATGTTAATGTGTCCTTTTTACGCAGAATATTTTTGTAGCAGAGAATGAATGCTTGAAAGCCATATTAAGGTTCAGAAACTATCTTAGTTTTCAACATGTATTAAAACCGAAACTTACGGAGATTGAGAACTCATATGTTAAAGTCAATATCATCCTGCTGTAAAAAAGCTATACAAACTTTTAACATGATTGAAAAAAATTAAATGAAATCTGAGTTTTACGTCCCACGTTATTCTGGCTATGCTAAAGGAGACGGTGAGAATGAGAAATGAATGAAATGGTGGAATGAAGAAAGTGGGAGGAAACGGGACAACCCCAACGAAACCCACGCACACGGTGTTTGTCCACCACAAGGTTCACTTGGCGCGAGCTTAATTGATTTTTAATTGATTCACTTTGGTGTAAGGACAGAAACATACCTTGTAGTTCTTATGCTGCGAAAATCTTCAACCTCCTGAATATGTCGCCAATAAGCAAACATATCATACTGTCCAAGATAAGTTTAGAACACAGCAACACACCATTATGCAATGATTTGATGATAACATATTTCGTTAGGGGATCTTCATTTTTGAGACAGTTTTTTTTTAATAAAATTGTTGAGAAAAGACTCGAGTCATAACAACTTCAAAAGATGATGGGTTTTCCCTACACAATATCATTGCAGTTAGATAACCAATCACCTCCATTTGTAAAATTTTCTTTCTGATCACACTAAAATTTCGGTCACACTGGGAGACACTATGCCCTCTGACCGGAAAAAGTTGAAGCACATCCTTTTCTATAACCTCTTGCAAACCAACTAGTAGGCCCTAATCTTAGTCACCTAAAAATTTCTATTTTGACTCCTTGTGGCGTCAGAAAGCAAAACGATCGTGGAAATATGAGAAAACTTCTGAAGTTGCTTTTTTCGCACAAACATACAATAATAATAATAATAATAATAATAATAATAATAATAATAATAATAATAATAATAATAATAATAATAATAATAATAATAATAATAATAATAATAATAATAATAACAGAGTTTGGATTTTTTCAACCGTCACATTCAGTAAATGTATAGCAGTAACTCGAGTCGTCATTAAAGAAATATTAAAGCAATAAATCCAGAACATCCTTTATAACATTGGTTAATCACGTGTAGTTTTGGGATGGGGTAGTTTTGGGAATAGTCAAATTCTAATCTGAATACTTTAAGAGTCTGTATCACTGCGAAATTAAAATACCGTTAATTTTACGGTAATTATGATATATATTCAAATAGATAAAAGATAATCGAAAAGTGGATCAAGACCTCCCTAGACGATGTTATTTTGCATGAGGTACCGTTATCATGAGTCACCTAGTAGCTTTTCATTTGGTGTTATTTAGAAACGCGAAAATAAATGCCGATTTTCTAAAGGGCTGGAAATCGAAAGCAGATAATTGAGTCGTGATAACGGTATCTCACGCAAAATAATACTGTCTAGGGAGGTCTTGTTCCACTTTTTGATTATCTTTTATCTATTTGAAGATATATCATAATTACTGTAAAATTAGAGGTATTTTAATTTCGCAGTGATACAGACTCTTATGAAGTTCCTTTCTTTGTGCTGCCTTTCTTTTATGTAGTTCATAAATAGTTTTGGAAGGATCATGAGAATCAGCTTTTCATTTGTTTTGGAACTCACAAAAATCACAAACTCCTGTTTTGGGTTTTTGTATATTAAATGCAAATTTTGTCTTGAAGTATTCATAGTAGGTTTCGTAAGACATTTTAAAGTTCTTGTTAGTTTTTCTTTGTAGTACTCCTTAAACGTGGAATACAAGGTTCAATATTCAGGTACCAAAATAAATAGATTACTTTTGGCTTTACAATAGTGACATTCTTCATGTAGAATTGACTTCAAGTGTTCTCCCATTAAAAACTATATTTTTCGAAATATATCAAGGCCTGTTCACATGATATCCACGTTTCTCCTCAAAAGACTGATTCGAAAGGAGTTTATTCTGAACAACCAGCAACTGTTTCACCGAAATTTGAAACAAACTAAGCATAAACAGACACCAAGTTTTGAGGGACGAACATTAGGGTGAAGAGAAAAAAAATCCAATTTTCGAGTATCGAATTCTAATAGGGCACAAAAGTTGCGTATTCGCATGGTAATCAATGGAAAATTAACGAAAACAATCACACTTTGGATCTTCAGTTCGCGCAAACGGTTTAAAGTTCGAAAAAAATTACCAAAAAATACCAAATTTTACCTTTACGCGAAAGAATCAGATTTTTGAGATCGAATTCCAATATGGATCAAAAGTTGCGTATTTGCATGATAATTAATGAAATAACAACAAAAGAATTCACAATTTGGATCTTCAGTTCGCGCAAAAGGCCTAAAGTTTTAAAACAGTGATAAAATCACCAAAATTTACCTTTATGCGAAAAAACCAAATTTTTGAGTATCGAATTCTAAAAGGTTTCAAAAGTTGCGTATTTGCGTGCTAATCAATGAAAAATAACGAAAATAATCACACTTTGGATCTTCAGTTCGCGCAAACTGCCTAAAAATTTTAAACAAATAACAAAAAAACACAAAAATTTACCTTTACGCAAGGAATATACAGATTTTTTTTTTATTTCTATAGCATCTAAGTACTTTATTTTAGTTATGTGAGGGCATGCTTGTTAATAATTCGTTGATGTGAGTTATTTTATACATTTTATTTTCATAATGATTTTGCAGCTCATCGCCCATTTGTCAACATTTTTTTTTCATGAAATGGCCCAGAACTCATCACGAGAAGGTATCTGAAATTGGAGTTCCATTTACATCCTGCTCAACTCTTCGACCAACTAGATGTGCTAAATTATGTTGATTAAGTCAAGAATGTTGTCTTAAATTCAGATTTTTAAATCAAATTTTGGCATTGTGAGTCTTGAGAGCAAAGTTGCTCTAATGTAACCATCTCTGGTTTCTTGTCCACAGACTTTTCCTGTAAGCTTCGTAACAAGTTTGACACCTTTCGACTTCCTGATTATGGCGTGGAAAATTTAAGAAGTCAAACTAATGAGCAGATTTGTCATGCATAAGTTATAAGAAACTGGAGGGGGATGATAGCTTACATTTTCTCCAATTTATCAACTCATTGTAGTTTTTGGCATCAAAATTTATTGAAGTTGCCGTGAAAGTTCTAATAGAGCAATTCAGACAGGGCAGTGTGCTCCAGATGTAGCTATAAGAGATCCTAGACCTCTCAGTTTCTTCCAATGGCTGACATGTGTACGTTTCTCAAACAAATCCTACAAACGAACTCAAAGTGTTTGTAAACTACATTATAAAGACATATATTCCTATTTGGTTCGACATAAAGAGATATCAGTCAGTGAAATATGGAAATAAACATATTTTGAAGGTAGTTCAAACAATTAGACATTTGCCAAACAACAATAAAAGATTTATCGATCTTGTTATTTAGAGAAACGCGTTGTTCTGTCATCCAAATAACATATTATTAACTGTGACAGTGTATGAGAGACAATACATATGAGAATTGGGTTATGGGAGAGTGTTGGAGACAAGAAGTCAATATCCAAGTTGAAATATGTTAGAACTTTTCTGGCAACTTGAATAAATGTTGATGCCACAGACTACAGTGAGCTGATAGATTGGAGAAAATGTAAGCAGTCGCCTCCTCCAGTGCTCGAAAATTTGACAACAGAAACTATCTTATCACTTATATATGACAAATCTGCTCATGAGTTTGACGTTTTAAATGTTTCACGCCATACTCAGGAAGTTGAAAGATGTGTTAAACTTGTCACAGAGTCTGCAGGAAAAGTGTGAGGACAAGCAAAACAGAGATGGCTACATTAGAGCAAATTCGCCTTAAGACTCACAATGCCAAAATTTGATTAAAAATCCAAATTTAAGACAAAGTCCTTGACTAAGTCAACATAATTTAGCACACCTTAATTGGTAGAAGAGTTGACTAGGATGTGGGTGGAACTCGAATTGCAGTCTCCTCGTGATGAGTTCTGGGCCATTTCATGAAACAAAAGAAAGAAAACGTTGACAGATGGGCGAAGAGCTGCAAAATCATTATGAAAATAAAATGTATAAAAATCACTCACATTAACGAATTATTAACAAACATGCCCTCACACAACTAAAATAAAGTATTTAGATGCTATAAAAATAAAAAAGTAATCTGTATATTCCTTGCATAAAGGTAAATTTTAGTGTCTTTTGTCATTTTTTAAAAAAAATTAGACCGTTTGCGCAAACTGAAGATCCAAAGTTTGACTATTTTCGTTATTTCTCCATTGATTAGCACGCAAATACGCCACTTTTGAGCCCCTTTAAAATTCGATACTCAAAAATTTCTATAATTTGCTTTTCCAATAATGACTTTATGAAGCATTTATTATGATAACACCCATCAATAATAGCATGCACTTTTCCAGCAGTACTCTTACCTTTAAATGTTGTATATTCATAGCTCAGAACACTTTTTCCTTTGACTTCTTTATGATGTTTGTTTTGCTGTTTCTGTATTAGTTTCCTAGCTCTCTTCTTTCCCACAAAGTCAATACTGCTACTCTCAGAGCTATCACTTATTTTCAAGTAAATGTCCGTACACCCAACCTCACAGTAGAATAAACAAGCACTCTGGAACTATTGTACTGTACTAGAATCACTAGTTGTGTGGCAGAAAATGAAGCGATAGAACTTGGTATAACTCCTACGGTAACTGAATCAGAGAGCAAACCTCCATTCACAAGTGTGCATTCGTTTGAATCAGGCGCGCACCCAGAAATTTTGGAAGGGATCCAAGCTTTGGGGGATGAATACTACAAGCCACTACGCCTATGTAGTATTGAATGGGAATTATTATGCACCCGAAAAGATTATTTAAAAAAAAATATATTTCCACCTTTTTTTTTTTTTTTTGAGAAAAAATGATAGAACTAGATTGTTTTTATAAGAGCAAGAGTACAAATGAAGTGTAAGGTCAAATTTTCATGTTAGATCAGTAATTTCCCTGTTAAACAAGTATAGTTTATAGAGAAATTGTACAAATTTATGTTGAGTTAGTAAGTTTTTCTTTGGGGGTCCATCCTCGGTGGACCCCCGTGGGTCGCCCCTAATCTGAATATACCGGTATGCCATTGCAAAGTGCTTGTCGTTTATAATACGGTCTCTGCATATGATATCATCAACTTCAAACAGGTATACCGCCCTCTTTTTTTGAGATATTGACAGGAAAGTAATATCATTGACAGAAAGACTATGTAATCTGCGTAAAAGAAGTACAGAAGCTTATGTGCCCTTTTTACGTAGTCCACCTCAATTACTGTATTTGGTTCAAAAACTTTTATTTTTATCTTTAATCTTAAAATAGCATATTTCAATGAATCTTGGCAAATATATAGCCTGGGACTTATTAAATACTATTTCTCTAGACAACTTTCATTTAGATTATTGAATAAAGAGCACTTATATGGATGTCCAAAATAAAAAAGAAAAGTTCCTTTAGCAAATTCTCCAGTTTTTCCCCAAATTGATGGATCATGACACGTGTAAATGATGTTATTCAAAAACCTGCTTCATTTCAAAGTAAGGACGCACAAATTTTCTAAGTAAATTGAAATTTCTTTCTTAATTTCTTTCAAATTTATGGATACGCTAGAGAGATATTTTATGGTATTATTCGAAAGATTAATTTGTCCCCCTATTATTCGAAAGATTAATTTATTCTAAAGTGAATAACTCCCAAACCATGTATCTAAGATAATTAGGGAGGAGGATGTTTTTTAGTCGCTTCTCTTTTTCGATTTGTCAAATTTGCATTATATACTGTATATAATATATTCGAATATAGTTTTATTTTCATATCTGCCAATCATAATTCAATGAACCCTAACAAGTATATAGCTGAGGACACATAGTACTTTTTGAGATATATTTCTTCTATATATCTCACCTGATGCCCCAGTGTAGGTATCCAAATTTGAAACAAGCAAATGACAAGAAGTCTCTTTACAAATTCTTCAGATTTTGTGAACTGTCTGATAATGTCATTCAAAATTTTGATTCATTTTGAAGACTGACATACAAGCCTGAACCCAAATAATTAACATACTAGTGGCAGTTTCCTACACTGACTGACAAAAAAGGTTAAACAGTTAGAAGGAATGGTCAAATAGTCAATTGAATAATCCGTAAATGCCTCAAATCGAGTAAACGCAAAATGGCGGCAGCCGCTGCGTAGCTACGAGATGTTTTAAAAAGTCAATGATCCTGGTTCGAACTACCCTCATATAGGATAAACATGCATGAAAAAAGTTAGATTTTTCGGAGATGGTCGAGCGGCACATGCTTGATCACTTAGAATGGATTGACTCTTGGTCTTCAATTGTTGTGACTGGCCCTCACTCGATATCTTAGATATTTGCACTGGGACGGAATTGACGTCCGAGCTAGGGCAACACATGCTCTATTGGTAACCGATCGGAGGATCTTGCTGGCCAAGGGAGTATTCCGTCATCGTGCAGTAAGTTCAAAGAGACGTGTGGGATGCATGGATGGATGTTGTCCTGATGACAGATACTGTACTGTATAATATGTACTATATATGTACCGTACACTATACTGTACAATAAAAGATAATACATGATGACGTAGGATGTCCATGACATACCATTGTGCCGTCTGAGTTCCCTCAATCACTACCAGAGTCACGTGAAGGCATACCTGGTGCCTGCCCACTCTATGACGCCAAAAGTAACTCCAATGCGTCCTCTGCTCTCGGGGCTGCCATACTTGTATACGATGGTCATCCGAGATAGTTCTGAAACTACATTTACCGCTGAAAATGGTGCGATGTCACTCATCAGCAGTCCCTATTTCCCAGGTACTGTAGCACTCGAAATGAAACTGTGTGTTATGGTGTTAACGGTAGTCTACGCATGAGACGGCTATTCAGTAATCTAGCAGCTTGTAGTCTCCAATCAATTATGTGGAATGACACGTTAGTACTTGTGCCTAGATATCAAGCGCTGATGTGGAAGTGTTATGATGTGCTTGACACACACTATGGCGACCTTGACGACACGTATGTTTCCCTGATGTTCCCATTCAGTCCAATACCGAGCTAGTATCACATTTGCATTACCTACCTCACCACATGCGACTCTCAACGAAACCATTTCAACATCTATCAAGTGTTTGTAACGTTGTCTCACACGAACATTCGGCATTCTCCGTAGTTCTTCAGTGCTCACTAACCATCTGACACTGCGCACGCCCGTTATTTACCCTATCAGGTCTGATAAAACGGTCAAGTGGTGTCAACAATAATGGATTCTGATGCCTGTTCTAGCAGTCACAAATCATGGCAACTCTAATCATTCATATAGATATATATATAGGGGTTGGACAAAAAAATCTAAAACGTTTGCAAAAGTGTGAAGATCATATCTAGTATGGTGTGGGGTCTCCTTTTGCGTCCAAAACAGCTTGGATCCGACGTGGAATGGACGTATACAGCTCGTGAATCATGGTGTGTGGAATTTTGTACTATTGTTCCTCCAAAACATGCTCCAGTTCCTTAAGGGATGTTGGTGGAGGGTAATGAGGCCGAACGCGCCTTTCTCACTCAGACCACAATGGCTCAATGATGTTCAGATCTGCTGATTGTGTGACCCAGGGGAGGTGTGATAGCTCCTGGTCATGCTCCTCAAACCATGATTTCACAGTTTTCGCAGAGTGACATAGTGCCAAATCATCTTGGTAAATGTCATCACCATCAGGGAACAATATTTGGGCCATAGGTAGAACCTGGTCCCCAAAATGGCCTCATACACATTAGCATTCATCATTCAATGCAGAGCTATGATGGGACCTGCAGAAAACCATGATATCACTGCCCATATTGTAACAGAACCACCCATGCTTTACAAATGGGAGCAGACAGTCTGTATCATAGGCCTGCGATGGTGTTCTCCATACGTAAACACAACCGGTTGTTGTAAACAAGGTGAAAGTCGACTCATCGGACTACATTATGTGTTTGAACTGCTCATGAGTCCACACCTTGTGGTCCTTGCACCACTGGACACGCCTTGCATTCGATTCGCATACGATTCGCATTTACTGCTGTGACCAGGGTTTTGGCGATAGCGGCCCTACCATGAATTTTTATTTTATGAAGTTCCCGTCGCACTGTTTTCAATGAAACCGGGTTATGTAGGCCGGAGTTGAGTACAGACGTAATTTTCATTGCAGTGGTTTTCTTTTTAGCTGTTACAATCCATTTTAATGCCCTCCGGTCTCTATCTGACAGGATTGTCTTTCGACCACTGTTGTGCTTTGCAGACGTCGTTTGCCCATGAATTGTGTATGCCCTCGTGACATTGGGCACAGTGCCTTTCGATACTCCCACAATGTTCGCCACTGTTGCCACTGAAGCTCCAACCAGACGGGCACCAACGATCATGCCTCTTTGAAAGTCTGTCAGGTCGCCCATTCCCGTAACACGTGATGTATAGTGGAGGGCCAAACTCACGTGTCCTGTATGCAGTGTTTTTAGATTTTTTGTCTAACCCTGTATATATATGCATACTCATGGGTGTCCATCCCACCGGGAACGTGTCCCCTCCAATATTTGTAAAACGCTTTTCGCCCTCCCCCCCAAATATTCAATATTTCAACTATCTTAGGTCATGTAGAAGTTTGCTACGTTCACAAAATAGACAAAATTATATGAAAAAACTGTCACAAAAGTTTGTTTCCAATTGTGAAAAAAGGCAGTCAGTTTTTCGCGCTATGAAGGTGAAGGTGGAGCAAACTGTAAAGTAACAATCCGTGTTTGTTTAAATAACGAACAGCAGAGCAAGTTTAGTTTAGCTTTAAAAAAAATCAATTATTTTTAACTATACATTGTTGAGTTTCGTTGTAGGCTTATAGGCCTAAAATCTGTTTTCAGAGCTATTTTTGTTTCTGGGTATTTACTTCACACTACCTTTTATCATTATTTTGATTTTGGTAAACGCTTCGTATCATTTAAGTTACCTAAAATTATAAAACAATGTTGAATAAACAAACTGTAAAGTGCCTGTGTTTTTTCTTTAGCACATTTTTCAAAAAGAAACTAGACTATCAAAGGTAAAAATAAAACACAAAAAATTTTAAGTTTTTGATTGCTTTTTAAGTCAAAAGCGCTTTAAAATGCAATGTACAAAGATGTTTTTTTTTTTTAATTTTCCGGGGAGGAGCCTCAGACCCCGCTTTCCTAGGGGAATTCCATATACCCCAGTCCGCTCCAAAGTTTATGTGCTGCTGCCGTCAATGTGTATGTTGTTGCTTTGCACGCATAAAAAACTATGTCGATATCGGACTATTCCTTCCAGGTGCTGTTTTGTCACTCAATATATTAGAAATCTGTAATTACCTTAAAACCCCGTTATATTATCGGTTTGAATTAACGAGTCTACGTTTTAAGTAAAATCGAAATATTTTATTTTCCACACAAGTATGTGTCCGAACATATGATATTCGTGATTACCTTAGAATTTACTGGACTGATTTTTCTTAAACACTCAATGATACTTTCTAAAATTGGTAGCTTAAAAAGGGTTTTAAATAGAACGTTTGAAATATGCACTAAATTCTATTCTGTTGATGATATTGTTTGAATTATTCTTTATCGGCAATTGCCTCCCTAAGCGTGAGAGCAATCTTAATAAAAAAAAATTAAAAATAAGCATATTTGTTAATAATAATTCAAAGAATAGCCTATTTTCCTGTATTAATTTAATAAGTTGTAACAATTTTCTGTTAGGAAGAATTAGGAGTATATGATAGCTGTATTCTTACTTAAATTTATTATACTGTTTTATGATTTTTTTTGTTCCATGCTAAGTTTGTGTATATTAAAAAGAATGAAGTAAGTGAACAAAATTTAGAGAAGTTCTAAATATAATTATTGCGAACACAACACATATAGAGATAACAGATCAGTTATTTTGGTAAAGGTTTTTCAAGAAGTTTCAGCAAAAATTATTTTTGTGCGCCAATAATAATAATAATAATAATAATAATAATAATAATAATAATAATAATAATAATAATAATAATAATAATAATAATAATAATAATAATAATAATAATAATTAGCCATTGTGATCACCGCTAGTACTTTCGTACTAGATCTAGTTCCTTTTCTAATATTTTAATGTTCTAGTACGTTCACCAACAAATCTAGTACTTTTCTCCTCCTCTTCTTTTCTCATAAATACATTTTGGAGAGAAAAAGGAATCTCATGAAAATTTGGCAATTTACGAAAATTTGACTGTTCCTGGTAACTTTTTCTTCCTTTTTTTTAAACAGTTGTATTTAGAAGAGCGGAAGTGGGACATAGGTGCCGTCCGGTCCCCTCGTCCAAGTATTAAATGACCACAGTAAACAATATTACATATTTGGTGATCCGTTTAAACAGTAGCCTGTAAAGGAATTAAAAACTCGATTTTCTCAATAAGCCTATTTATGACATTTCTTGTTTTCTTCCGACAACCTCTATATTTGTCATACTTGTGTTACTTTAGTGAGTTCTAATACGGCAATTAAGCAAGGATTCTTCCAGGATTTTTAGTTTGGGGGTGTAAAGTCAAAATGGAGAGGGTGTAAGTAGTTTGCACGGTTTGTATCTAGTTTTGACTAAAAAAATTAAAGTTGGTTATTCTTTCAAGAATGTGGGGTCACTCCTCCACCTACAAAGGAGAGGGAACTGCTGGAAATGTTCTAATAAGATATTAATATCGTAAAATGTCATAAATAGGTTGAAACGGGAGCAGATAAAATTTTAATATTTTTCCCCAGCTCTAGAACTTTTTTTCTTCATATGTTAGTACGAAATATTTTTGCTGGCTGGTTAGTGGTTACACTGATAATAGTACAAAAAATTAATTGCTAAGCTTGTATCAAATCGAACATGGAGCAACCCCGAAAAAAATCATCTGTATATTCCTGTGCGTTGTACTTCAAATTATTTGAATCATAGAAAAATATATACCTGTGTACCCTAGGAAGAACATAATTCAAGTTAAATTATACATCATCACTGTCTCACCGGCATATGCGTGGGACGTAAAACAAAAGATTTCATTTCATTTCATTTTTTATATCTGTATAATAAAAAACTGAATCAGTTAGAAATTCCTGTGGTGCAAGAGTTCGTGAAATTGTTGGTGGAAGAGTTTTAATGACAATGGAACCTGTACTAAACACATCAAAGAATTTAATGCAGAAAGCATCAATCATCCACCTACTCCATACATTAACTATTTGTAGTAGAAAAGGGAAATTGCAGTAGAAAAGGGACAATTTTTAACGTTGTACTATAGAATGGCGTTTCAGGTTTATAGCAACGAACTCGATCGCTAGGCAGCAGGATGAGTGAACAATTCCAAGCAGGGAACAAGCGTAAGAAGAAAGGATGGTTGTTAACGTGTGACAGTGATTATGTGGCTCCAAAACTTACGATCTTTTGGGAGAGCAGCATTTTGCCCTTTTTCAACATTGTTACAGTTCTAAGCAAATAAGTAATCATTGTATGAAAAAATGTTTTCGTGTGGCAGAAAGGGGATAAATGCTGTTTTGAATCGCAATAAAGCGGACACTTCTGCTGTTGCTATTTATTCCTCACAATAATGGTCATCATAGCGACAGGAAGCCCACTTGTACACACAATGTAGTGCAATCAGTGTTGCCACAGTCCTAGCTCTGGACTGGGCTGAAAAATGGTACCAAATTGAAACAAAACGGGCTGAATTCATTATTTTATACCATCATCGGAGTAAAATTGTCGGGGAACGAAGGGGTACGCCGTCAACCCACTTTCAGAAAATATTTATAGCGTCTCTCTTCTAAAAAAAAAAAAAATTACAATGGGCAAAGATAGGCACGGGGGACGGCATGACGTCATGCGTCCCTTACTTTTTCAGATCCACTTTTACATGGCTCTATAACATGAAAGTAACAGAGGTAAAGTTCTATAACACTCCCCCCCTTTCCAAGAGTTTAAATCAAGAAAGTGTTTTTTCTTAATTTTTAAAAATATCCAAATAGGACGACTAAAATTTCTACCACACTGCTTCTTTTTCGTCTCCTTTATGCGCGGCGCGGATGCGCTCATCTAGCGTAATTTGTTTTAACGTCACAGAAATGAATGTTCAACAGCATTTTTTAAGAGTCCAACACACAGTATGAGTAACGTGAGATGTAGGAAAAGTCTTACTGGCACTTTTGAAAAAGTGACAAGTATTTGTTAAATGGTGCTGAATTGGGTAGAATTGTACCAACTTTCTCACAAAAGGGGCTGAAAATGCCAGCGTGGTACCAACGAGCCGATGATTGACAAAAAGGGTTGAATTTGGTACAATTGTACCAAGTGTGTCAACAGTGAGTGCAATCAACGTTCCTTGGTGCAGCTTGAGAACACGTCATCTCAAAGAACTATAGCCAGGGCAATACAAAGTTCCTCTGACCGTAAATTGCATAACGTAAAAAAGTATAAGGCACTAATTCACGTGCTACATGACTCACATAACATGAAGAGGAAAATAAATAGTCGACAGTTGTACCGACGCCCAGGCCTGTAGCCAGCCCAAAAATGTAAGGGGGGGGCTGAAGTTAGGGGGTCCGATCCAACCATATTATAGTTCATCACCATATTATAGTTCATTTGCCAGCCTACCGTGAAAATTTTAGGGGGGACAGCGAAACTTTAGGGGAACCGCCCCCCTAGACCCCCTGGATACGAGCCTGACGACGCCATCTTGCTACAAGCCGAGTACACCACATTGTCCAAGATGAGAAAATTAGTTAAGAAAACCAAACATATAACGAGCTTATTTTCTACCTGACGAAATTGATGGAAATTCAGAAAAAAAACTATGCTAACAGTAAGCTTATATTTTATTACACACCAAATATTTCCGTAACGAAAAGATGATACAATTAACCATTTTCTATGAATTGTCATAAATCTTGTCAGGTGAGCAACTGATGTTTTAAAAATAAGCTCGTCATATGGTCGTGAGAATCAAATAAGCAGGAGTACCGGTAAAAGCATCATGACATGAACATTAGTGCAAGGTATGTAAAGTATGGGACAAGAATAAACGACCAAAAATCCCACTAGTTTTAATGGCATTTTTGGTCGTTTATTCTTGTCCCCTACTTAACATATTTACGAGCAAAGATAAGAAAGTTCTTACTCTCAGATTGATAGATTTGAACTAAGGATGAGATGGGAATTTCCCACCATACACAACTGCAATACTTCATGTATCATTTGTGCCTATTTTACTTTAAGGTAGAGGAACCTCATCACAGTTCGATATTTGATTTTATCCAACTGCCTAGTTTTTTGTCACTGCCTAGTTTTTTTTTTTTTTTTTTATGGTAACATCAATTCAACATGATTTGTAAGGACATAAATAAAAATAAATGTTAGTGATATGCCAACCTATCATTGTTAATTTTTTACATTATTAGCATATCTCTATTATGGTGATGGTAAGAACAATCTAGCTTATCTTCGTATAACAACAGATAAATCAGTGGTGCCCACCCCCTCATGTCCATGACGCACCCCCCCTCAACTGTCTATCCGTAGGTGTTCTTCCATGAAAAAAATCTTTTCGATTAATTTTTACACCCCCTCAAACGTATTTATTTATAGATTTTAACCCCCCCCCCCAAATATTTCAATGACGCAGTTTGCATCATAGCCCCCCCTTGTGGGCACCCCTGGATAAATCTAAATAAGCATACATAGGCCTACATGAAATAATGAACTAAGGTTACACTTTCATGATAAAAGAAAAACATAATCACTTCTTAGGACTTGTTATAATATCCTAGGGGATCTCTGGTTTGATCTGAGCTCGTGCCAAATGGGGAAATATTACTATGTGTGTTTTCTTAGGGTTTTCCCGTTTCCTTCTACTTTCTTCATTCCACTATTTTGTTCATTACCATCATCACCCACTCGTTTGGCCTCGGTGCATAACTTCGGGACATAAAACTAGAAATTTAATTTCAAGAGCATAGAATTCTGTGAAGGATCGTCATTTTGAAAGCATCTGTAAGTATGGAATTCAATAATTTTGCTTGCAACTATTGTTAAGAAACAAGTTTCAAAGAATGTATGCTTTATTGAACCTTAGAAAGTTCATTAAGAACTGAATACATAATTGGCATTGAAAAATGTTAAAGTATTGAGAGAGAGAGAAAACTAGATTCGGTCATATCCCTTAGTTCATTGTGTTCGCTGTAATGGCTTCATACAAAGTAAGATAATTGATTAAATTAAAATATTACGAGGCCTGTCGGAAAAGTATCCTGCCATGCGCTCTAGAAAACCAATACACTTATCTGGCATTTTCTTCGTTCTAATCTCCTTCAAACTAGTTCCTCCTGCTACGGTCAAGTTTGGTGCTCTTTCCAATAATTAAAACCTCTTATCGGGAAGTGCTACTGCAGCAGCCATCCCATCGAAGAACACAATCAAAATTGGTTAGATTTTGCTACATATCTGGCGATCTTCTGTGGGTCTTCGCAACCTTTGGTAAGGCTTAGAAAGGTCGGACGTATCCACCGAGTTGTTTGTGAATTCGTTCTTGCGTTCCATTCGTAGACCTATGTCTTACCATTTAAGAGTCAGCGGGACTCAAGTGACCTTGACAAATCGAAGATATCAGCCTTCCTCAGTTACAAAGTGTTTCCTTATTTTGGCAACAGATGGGTTTGTTGCTGAAATGCCGTCAAAGCAAATGGCACCCTTCCTTTTCCTTCTTTACCCTGCATGTGGTCAAAGTTGGACAGCGCAGGAGGGGGTGGTTACGGCTGCAAATGAGACAGAAGAGTGAAATTCCTTGTTTTGGCTAAAAGAGAAACAAAACTGAAGAAAAAGAAAGAGGGACCAACATGATATCAGCCCTCAGCCCCTTGTCTAGAGAGCCACTCAAATATCTACAACGATCACAAACATACCATAGAGAACTAAAGCACTTGTCGCCTGTCTCTTTCTCAAAGAATTCTACCTATGGTAAATAACAGAATAGTGCCGGAAAAGTCTGATATAAAATGAAGAACCATGCCAATATTTAAAAAAAAATCGCGGAAGAGTCGATATTCTAATTTATTTAGAGCCTTCGTGGTTTAAAAAACTTGGAATTGAAAGGCAGAAAACCCAGGCAAAGATTTGAAATGTATTGACAATGTGACTCTTTTTTAGTGGAATCCATTTCCTTATTTTCTTTTCAAAATATGACCACCAGATATACCCTCTCACCTTCACATTCGATACCAGTGGCCGACAATCCTGAGTTTTTCCTATCACAACAGGAAAAGGCCGCAATGTTACATTCAGCCTTGGGGAACGGCTTAGAAGGACAGGAGGGAGCATATGTCCTGCTTGGTGTTGGTTTTTATTTGGGGAAATAGACCACTTCATTAACAACAGAATTAAAAGATGTGTCACCTACTTCAGGAAGGTACACTCATGTCCAAAATTATTGTCGCATATCTATAAATATGTTGTTGTAGGAATATAATTTGATAACGAATTCATCCGGTATTTCTTATAATGCTAATATGTGTACAATCGGCAGAGACATGTATGTGGCAAATTTCATGTCAAACAAGCAGTAAATAAGAACAATAAAACGAAAATAAAAGTTTCGTGTCCATTTAGCAATATTTTGTTTTACTCATTCTAATTTGCGTGTTTATAAATATTTTCCTATGAAATTTACCACATATACATTTTCCCAATTGTACACATAGTATCAGTATTAAAAGTACCCAGCAAAATCATTATTACATTATACTCTTACAAGAAGACAGTTATAGATATGCGACAATCATTTTGGACATGAGTGTAGAATGACGCAACAGGTGTTTGTTTGAAGTGTTCGTATAAGTGTTCGTATAAATTGAACTTATTTCCTAACGTCATAGAACTAACAAGTAAGAACTGTTCCAGAGCGACGTCAGTCCGATGACAATATAACATTCCATTGCTACTTTCATACTTTGCAATATATCTATTTATTTTAAAAGCAAATTTTAATATGTTTTTATTTTCAACTTCTTTATCCTAAAATAAATAATAGTCTTTAACCAGCCCTGGTTTCCCTGGTTGCATATCACTTTAGGATTTCCTCCGCGACCATAGCAGAGGATCCAACATAACCACTCCTCCACAACAATAGATGCAATTGAAAGTAACGCCATCTGCAGGTTCAAGACATCATAGGCCCCTCTTCCATAACCCAAAATTTCAAAAACAAAGAAGGTCGGATACTTTTTGAACAGATCTCGTATTTGTTTTTCGAGAATTGTGTTCAACTCTAGAGTATGCAGACTAACAATATACACATTAATCATGTTCTGTTTATTTTCTTTATAGAAACCAATGGTGGGGCAAGATAAAAAGACAGTATGTTGTTTATGCTGTGAAAAAGGACCAGTTTCTCTAAGGACACAATTAGAACGATCAGCGTATGTTTGTGGTGAAAGTATTAAGCTAAAAGCCGATATTGACAACCAGGGAGAAGAAGAGGTTAAGTTAAAAGTGAGACTTTTGCAGGTAACTATTATCCATTATTTATCTTTTAATACACTGAAAAAAATTAAAATCTTGTTTCCGTTGATATCGCGCCGTAAAATCTCCACGATTTTCAAAATGTATTTTTTCGAATATAAGGAACTTAAAGCCCGTGCACTTGAAGTTAGAACAAAAGTAAATAAGTACACATATCAAAGTACGGAATCAAATTGTAGATATGGTAGATATGAACTTAAATATTTAAATTAAAGGGTCTTTCCTAATAAGATAGTGAAATCGGCTCTTGAACCAAATTGGGTTGCTATTGACCCAAAAGGTTACCCTTGACCGAAAACTACCTCAAAAGAAATTTTGACCCCCTACCCCCTTCTCGTAACGAATTATCGTATCATACATGCTCAAAATTGAATATTTTTTAATTTTGATGGGGGTAGTCGAAAAATGTTGAAACTTTCACACATTGTAGATACTATCTGGATGTAAATGTGTGCATTTTTTTTCAAAACCATCGATGCGTATTTTCTTTATTCTTTTGCGTGTTGAAAATTTCAAAAAAATGTAGAAAAATTTGGGGGGCACACCGCTAATTTTTTTGTTAAAAAATTTGTTATTCCCTTAGAAACATCATATATTTTTTCGAGGCCTGAAAGTGATGGTAACATTGTCAAAAAGAAATAAAACTGAAGACAAACGTGTTTTTCGCAGTTTTTCCACCACTTTAGGGCCATCAAGGTGAGGGCCCCTTCAAACAATCCTTTGCCAGAGTTCACAATTTTCATTTCTCTTGCTTCCCTCCCGCTTCTGTCGTTCTTCCGCTGAGTCGATTGTGTCCATTTCGGAATAGAAACACAAAATATATCTCCGTAACAGTGCTTCCACTTCAACCGACTCTTGCACAACGAAGTTACACACACCTCGCGTCGGCTCCTCGTATCTATCAGTGCTTGCTTCACTGGCCGCACACAGTGGCGCTCTCTACCGGTAGGAAGAGAGCTGGGAAAGACCCTTTTAACACACAGATGATTTTGAACATAATTTACTATTTTAATTTTTGTAGTATTTTCAAACTATTATATTCTTGAAAATACAACTTTCTTTTGAATTTCATTTAAAGTGTTTATCCTAATTCTTTGTAAAGATACAGATGGGAACTATTCGTGAATTTCAAAGTCTTAAACAAATTTATATTTCCTGTTTTTAACAGATAATAGTCTTCTTTAAAAAATCATATAATATTGTCCCTCTTGAATATGGTTATGCAAATACGAAGTTATTAGTTTAATTATATAAATCAATACATATAATTATTATGTGATTATATAATTACATAAGTAGTTATATTAATTTAGCACTACGTAAATAGTATTTGGAAATGCCCTCTTGCTCGCTATGAAAGATCGAAACATTGTCACATATGAAAAGTCAAGATAAAAGTTAAAAACAAATCACAACTGGATCTGAACTTTTAGTATTACTGTAGTTGTGTATGTGTGTCGGATATTGGTTCGGTTCATCGAGTAAGCATGATAGGGGAGACCGGGGCTATTTGAGCCAAGGGGCTATTTGGGTCAAACTTAAGAAAAAATGGCACTGCGCACTTAATATGCGCATCAATGTGCTGAATTTGCATTCATTTGTGAGTTCGTTGGTAAAAGAAAGTTTGTATGTATCGTTGATCTGCTGCTTTCTCATCAGTTCCTGTAAATATGAGACAATTCTAAGCAAAGTGGATTGCAATGCTTCGTATTTTGGTCTGATGTTAAATAATGTCTGTATAATATAAGGTGCTGAATTTGTGTAAACGCATATTTTTGTAAAATTATTACCGTACGCGTAAAGCAGAACGTCCGCATGTTATAATCGCCATTTTTGGCTCTCTCCACTGTTTCATGTGAAAATAGTACATTCCTATGTATATATGTGCAAAACGGGGTTATTTGAGTCGAAAAAATTGGGGCTATTTGAGCCAATCGGGGCTATTTGAGTCACGTATAAACTTACGTGAATATTTTTAATTTATGAATTTTAGTTTTGTATTTATGGTTCAACCTCCTATGTAATGCATGTATGTAAAAGAAAACACTGCATTTTCTTTTTATATAGTACGAAAATGCAAATCAAAACATAAATACAACAAGTGGAATAATGAAGATATGGAGAAGGCCATGCAAAGTGTAACAAAAAGTGATTTGAGTTTACGTGGAGCTTCATAATTCTGCAATTTTCCTTTTGAAACTTTGCGAAGGAAAGTGCAGTTCGAAAGGGTGAGACTAGTATGGGTGATAATAATGGAACAATTCAATGTACAAAACCGAAAGTCATAGGACACTCCACAATACTGACAGAAGAACAGGAGGAAGTTGATATTGCGAATTATGATTCTCACGGAAAAAAGGACTAAGCTGCACTATGAAACGATTCGTAAAGTTGTGCATCGATATGTAACAATAAATCAAATTCTTATACATACCTTTCAGATACTAGCTGGTGAAGATTGGTTTTCAAGTTCGATGAAAAGACATCTGAATTTATTATTACGAAAGCCTGAGGGACTTTCAAGAGCTCGTGTTGAGGGCGTTAATAAGGAAGCAGGAGTCCGATTTTCAATTATTGAAATCCGTTACTTCAACGGTGGGGTCTCAACACAAAAACAACACCGTGTATACAATGTGGATGAAGCAAAGTCATTGCCAAGAAGGTGGGAGAATTGGTGGTATTTACGTTGAGAGAGGCAAAAATGTCACTGACAGTCGCTTAGAACGCAGTTTTACAATACATCTCACAATTTATTATTTTAAAGATCAGCATATGAATGAAGAATTTATAAACAATCTATCGCCGGCTTCTCAAGTTTCCTCATCAGATTGTGGTTACGTTAATAAAGAGTTGTTTGTTCGCTGGATAGAGTTTTTAAAAAACAAACTGAGCTGAGGGAAAATGTTTGTTAATTTTGGACGGACATATTTCTCACTGTTCGCTACAAACTCTCAAATTTTGTGAGAAACATGGCAATGAACTTTTGTGACCACTCATGTATTACAATATTACAACCACTGGATAGAACTGTGTATTTCTATGACATCAGTCCATAAGAGCCCGGAAGTTCA
Organism: Thermobia domestica; assembly: GCF_964235325.1. Taxonomy (NCBI): domain Eukaryota; kingdom Metazoa; phylum Arthropoda; class Insecta; order Zygentoma; family Lepismatidae; genus Thermobia; species Thermobia domestica. The sequence goes on along the minus strand of NC_137458.1, from coordinate 202,219,621 downwards.
AGTGATAATCGAATTTTAAAACCCAGTCTGGGAAATATAATTAAGAGTAAATGGGATGTACAGCATATGATGGAGCAGCAACTCCATCATATACTGTACAATGATGCAAATTCTTCTCACTCTTGCATAAAATGTCAAATGTATCTCCACGAAGAAGAAGCAAAATACAGGTCTACTTACTTCTCCCGGAAATGTCCAACAGCTTCGCACGAAACAGAAGTTATAAATGGAGGTATCTGGTAAAGCTTGCTCGAAGACAAAAAGCATTAAGAAGACAAAAATAAATAAGCATGTACCTTCAAGTGTTACGTTACACGTTATGATGATAATGAGAACGAATCCGAGATCAATGAACCATGAAGATTCTGTAAGGTGAAATATTACTCTAAAGAATCTATGAGCAAAGAAGAATGTATTTGCTGCCAACATTGTAAACAGTGGTACCATGAGATATATGTTGGACCTTATGGGAAAAACAGTTTGTATGCAACAAGTGCCTCTATTGTACATATTCCTTATTAACTTCCATTCTCTCGTACTTCAGAAGTTCGAGAAATTACTGATTTTTCATAACTTTGTATAAAAAATCATTTTTATGCACCTTGCTTTCTCCAGCAAAAATTTGGATTTTTATGTTACTATACACTTAATTTTAATTGACAAGACTACTCGTTAAATTGATTTTGAACATAAATCTTATTGTGAGTTCATTTTTTATTTTAAAAGTTAAATTTGAACTATAGTTTTCATCATAGTGTATTCTTTTTATTTACTAAAAATTAATGTAGAAAATGTAAAACTATCCGAAGTTTCTTTTTATGTTACTCTGTCAGGAGTTGCCTTTGTTCTCATTTGCTTTTACAAGTGTTTATTTCAAAGAGAATAAGTCAAATCATTCTAAGATAAATCTATAGGTGTAAGGTATTATGTAACATATAAGAAAATTAAAAGTCTTGTATTATTACAACGCTGAAGGAGATTTAGCTTATCCTGAACACCCTTTCCTAAAGAATTACTTCACTTATTTTCTTTTACTATGAAGTTATGTTTTTTACAAATTATATACGAAAGGGTATACTTTCAGAATATACATGAACACTAATATAATTAATGTAAACAATGTTGATACAGTGAAGTACCCAAATAGCCCCGTGAGAAACCCAAATAGCCCCGTGATTTTTACTAGCCTCGAATTCTGCCATTTTTATTTTAAATTCGTTTCCTGAACTTCCATAATTAAACAGGTTCTTTATTCTTTAATATGTTGTACTATAATAATGTACGTAGATTATGGCCTAATTATTTAAACTCTTAAGTGCGTAGTTTTTTGGAAATTTTGAGTTTTCCCTTACTATACTCAAATAGCCCCGGTCTCCCCTAATGGAGTTTTCCTGTTAGGAGAGTTTAGGCGGATGACTGCTTGGGAAGCTGGAATCACTAATAGTTATTTCAATAGTAATTTAATTTTAAAAGTTCCAAAAGAGGTTTCTGAAACTGTTAAGCATTGCTAGATGCAAACAAGAATCATCTGGTAAGATGAACATTTCAGTACACTTTCCGAAATTTACTTCAACAACAGCAATACAAGGAACACTTATCTTATCGTTTCCCAGTGGGTAACGAGCTTTCTTTCAGTGTGAATAGTCCCAAACTTCGGCTTGAAATTAAAAAATAATTTCATGGAAATATAGTAATTCTCTTTGCATAACTCTTTAAGCTGTAATAAAATAAATAAAGCAAAATTTTATTATCCAATTATATATCCTATGTGACGATGGTTTAAGAAAAGATGAATCTTGATCACACATGGTAATGAAGTTTCCACAGAATTCCATCCGCTTTGATTTCATTTTATGCGGCAGAAACCAGTTATAGACGCTTACTTAAATATCCATGGACGATGGTATGAAAGGTGCACTTTTTAATGGCCTACTATCAACTGTAGAGTCAGTTAATGATCTTGTGCGGCAAGCGTTGCACTCCTTTGATCGTGCTTGAAGTTCTGCATATCGATAGTTTACCGGAACACGGCTCATCGTTTCCTTCCCTTCGCTGAAAGCATTTGAATACGTCCTAAACAATTCTTTCCCTCACTACTGCCACACCATACACGGCACCACACTTCATGAATCTTCACTGCTATTTTTCCTAGTTTGCAGGAGAACTTGATGTTCGCTCGTTCTCCGTTGGACTGTGACACTAACCCTCAAACTGAGTAAGATTTACCCTGAGGATACGTGTAGTTGTACTCGACGCTTGGTACGATTCTGTACATGGTTCTGGATAGCATTCTGCATGTGTGCGACTGGCCTTTTCAAACTAATCACCGAACGTTTTGTACAAGATAGTAAGTTTGGTAATGTTAGACATTAGAAGAGGCTAGGATTAGAAGTTAATAGGGTCAATGAATCATTAACTTCGGGTCAGGCTCCACAGTCTCATAAAAAAAGACTATATATGATGTGACCAAAGCTCAATCTACTGCAAAAAATGTGAAAACATTAAGCATCGCGACTCCTGTTGTCCGATATCTTATAATTAACGAAAGACGCTGATTACAGTATTAATGTAAACTTTAAACATCCGACTGTCATGACGAGATTGTCTGTTTTTGTTCTTAATAAAATATTATACAGCACGATACGTAAAAGATGTCACAGGAAACAGAGATGAAATCCTGTTGCGAAAGACGAACAGTGAAAAGCAGACGAAGCAAATAAACTTAGAGAACATTGGAACATATAGAGCTACAATAGAACAACACTATCAACTGAATAATTATCGCAGAGTAGTTTCAAGTTGGGACCTCCTGTACGCTACCGACGAAGAAATTAAATCAGAGCTAGCGGACCAACATGTGATAGAAGTAGCAACAGTTTAAATTAGAAGTCCGATGAACTGCGTCAAACTCAATCACTTTTAGTTTGCTTTTGGTTTTGGAATTCGTCAAGACTCTCTATTATCGTCTCAAAGTTTGAGAATTCATGCCTACTTCTCTTCACTGGTTTAATTGTCAGTATTCCGAATGCACCAGCACGTCGAATAATACGTCAAAAGCAATTGTGCAAATTGTGACCAGAGAACACATGCTGCAAAGTTCTGAACAGCGATTAAGTTCTATTGTATCAACCGAGGGTTTATCATTATACTTGTTCGTGGACTGTCCAGTTTTGCAACGAGGAAAACATTTCAAATAGTTCAGAGCAAAGGAGGAGATTTCCACTGCGGGTGCTAAGAGCTGAGAGGAAGCGTTACTGCCTTCCTAATGTTCCGTTTAGTTTTGTTGTCGTTACATCTGCAAAATTTGTAGTGACTCATAAGTTAACGTTCTCACTCAGTAATCGGCGATCTTAACAAGTTATATATATATTATTTTCATGTTATTTTCGAACTTCTATTATATAAAATGAATAAATACAAATTGGAAAGTCCCAGGAAACAAACATTGATCAGTTAGAGTGCAGTTACAATGGGAAATTGCTGTTTGGAGCAGTGCAGATGCGAATCAAAAGTAATGTCTATTGGTGGTCAATATGAAGACCAGATAACAAAGCATTTAAACACTCAGCTTCTAATGAGCACTCTTTACAAATACACTTGCTCCACATTTGAAGTACTTGTCGTTCACTATAGAGTCAAAATAGGAGTCATGCTGTTAAATTCCAGGTTCAGGCGCCTCGTCCAAGTATCTGGCCTTGTAAAAAGTAATGAATTATGTTTCTTAAATATGGTGCAGAAAATAGGAACACTTCTTTTCACAAAAATCTAGACTGCCTTCTAGACACTAAATAGCAAAAAATGACTCTAGATTTTTGCATATTCCCTTAGGTCTGTCCCATTTTCGCTGTGTTTTTGGCACAGACAAGGTAGGAAATTGAACGATGATATTTACTACATATATGCATACAGTAACGATCAAATCATAGCTACGATCTTCGGTGTACGATAAAATCATAGGCTATCATACAGGAAAAAACTTATTTTTATGGCAAATTTGATACATAATCTTTATTTCAAATCTAGAACAATTATAAAAAAGAGATGGAAGTAGGGGCAACATCAAAGCAATGGAAGTAGGAGCAATATCCGAACATGAAAGTAGGGGCCATATCATAACAAGAAATATACTATGATGGCTAATAATCTGTTCTACATGTTCTGTTAATTGTTTCATCGCCAATTCGAGTGTCATCACATGTCCTTGTCCAGTAACCTTCTTTGGAGACAAACACAAGGAGTACTTTATCAAAAGCTATCGAAATCAGCACGATGTAAGCAATATTTGGAAACACTTCGGTCTCTTCTGGAAATATGTGCCTCATCCTATTCATCTGTTGCATAGAAGATAGAGCGGAAAGTTGGTATGTTTCGCAAAGAGGTAAAGGTTTCAAGAAACAAAGTAAAATAACATTATTTGAACTGTCAGTATCACAACCTTTATGACACTGTAAAATTATATCTTACAAGATAATAGTCGAATATTCGAACCCAAGAGCAACGGAAAGGGGAATGGTGGAAACTTCATAACGAGGAACTTCATATTTTATACCAGTAATGGCCAACTTCCTTAACCCTTAACAGGAAATATGTGTCTGTCAGACACGTATGGTTTTTCTTTGTATTACACTGGCAACACTGATTTACTCAATGTATCGGTTTTCTCAGTACCTTCCTATTATTTAACATTACACGTACGTTTTTTAAAAAAAATATCGCATTATACATGTCCGTGTCCCACAGACACACATTTTTTGTAAGCGAAGAAAATAGCGTTTCCTGTTAAGGGTTAACTAAGGTGCCGCATCATAGAAATTTCTATGTGGCGAGGGCTGCAATTTCATGTGATGTTTTAAGTTTATAGCATACACTGAGATACCCTAGCTCATAGATTGTCAAATTTACAAGTGTCTATTAAACACTGACAATCAAAACACCAACATTAAAAACACAGACAACGAAACACTGACATAGCGAAAATCATATTTCTAAGAGTGTCTAATCTAATATAACCTAAATTTACCTAACCTAGCTTAAACGAAATTTTTGACGTGCTGGAGTTTTTAGTTGCAGCGTTTCTGTATGTATTTTCATTGTGGATGTATTGAACGTAACCCCAAATGTACACAATTCAAGCTTTTTCTCTGAAAATATTAATTGAAGAAAGATAAGATTTATTAGAAGTAATAACACAACACTCAAATTTTGCTCAAAAATATCCTTAGACTCTCAAGGTTAGGTGAAACAATCTTGGATAATTTCTGAAACATAAAAACGTATGTAAGAAATGAAAAAAAAAAAAGATTTTGAACGGCAAGCAAAAACATATACCTGCTACTTACATTTAAAATTATTCACAATCACTCATTTTTCACGTTGCAGAGTGAACGAAACTGATAAGCTTAAATTTTTAGGTGCCTAACGTGGCCAAATAAACGAAATAAAACACTAACCTCACCAATTGTAACCTTAAATTTATTTAGGATTTCCATGCTTAGAACACACATCCACTTTGTGTATTAGTGTTTTAAATTTTTCTGTAACAATAAAGAAAATATTAAAAATGTTAACACTTTCTTTCTCTTACGCGGCCCGTAGTTGGTCATCCCTGATTTATACCATTTACCAAACGTTATTAGGGTGATCAAATCTACAAGACTCGGGTGGGCAGGTCATGTAGGCAGAATGGAAGAAAGTAGGAATGCTTTCGAAGTTTTAACTTGAAATCGAATCAGAAAACGACTACGCGTGGGAGGACAATATTACAATGGATCTCGCGGAAATAAGAATTCAAAGTAGAAACTGCACCCACTTGACTAAGGTCAGAATTTAATTGAGAGCTTTCGCGAACGCGGCATTGAACCTCCGGATTCCATAGGCCATAGAGTTAGTTAAATAAGACATAAAGTAAGTAACTTGAAGAAGCGATATGCGTTAATACATTTGCTACTCATACTGCAACGCATAACTCCCGGAATCCCTAAAACAATTGTTCTTTCATTGAAGTGGTTAAGGACGTTTCTTACTTCTTTTATCTTATTTTGTGTTTTTTGAAACATCATCTAATTCTTGAGAAGCTCCATTACAAGTTAACTTCTGTAATTAGTAATGAAAACAAAAATACATTTACTGATGTGAAGAAATATTAAAAATGGATTTTTAAAAAAATAACGATTTTTTTACAAATGTTTTAAAATTAGGACCCAATAAACTATTTTAAGGGGTTGTAGTGGCTCAGTGGTATCATGCTTGTTTTTGGAATCGCTGAAAACATCAACTTACATTTAATAAGAAATTCATATTTCAAGTTTAAACTATCGAGTATGAGAACATGAACGACTGACTAATTGAGCACCCCAGTTTGTTTTCTGAACATATATGGGGTTTATCCCATCATACGGCGACCTCACTTCATCCTTTGGTAGTGTTATATAGGTAGATGGAAAAATCGGGCATTTCGGTTCTACAAACTGAAATAAAAGTATAACCATGTAATGGAAAAGTTCGTCCAAAAGTGAGGTAGTTAACAATAACAGGCCACTTATTAAAGTAAAACCGACACTATAACATGTCCCATCAAGCATTCCATTATGATAGGAGAACAGTACACTATAATTAATGAGATAAAATGTTTTAAAATTATTATTATTATTAACTCTTAAACTTTAATCTTAAATTATTCAATTAATATTTTCAGAGCAATAGCCATTTCTTGTAAATGCACATGATGTTTATATAGCTATGTTTTTTTTTATTTGAAATGATAATAGAATTAAAATTATTTCAGTATGTGGAATATTTTATTGATCGAGGAGTTTTGGGTGTAAATAAGGAAGTTCAACATTTGGTGCTGGAATACAAAGGAGACCCTGTTAAACAGAATACAAGATCAAAGTGGGATTCTTCTCAGAGCCTTGTTGTACCTGTCATGCCACCCACTCTTGTGGGAGTATGTCGCCTTATGCAGATTTATTATGTTTTAAAGGTATTGTATGTGTATAGTTAGAAGATTTTGCAGAACAATATATGCCTATGTAGTTTGTAGCTGTTTCCATCTTTCAGCTTTCTTCACCATCTTATAAATGCATATACAGTGTGTACCAATATTCACCGTGAAATACTATTGCCTTTTAGATTATCTGTAATAATAGATGTACTTTTCTAAAATGAATAAATTAAGACTTTTTAAAATTAAGCATAAGAAGGAGGCTATTTAACTACGTATATTTGATACTATTTTTCTGTTGTCTAGAACCTTGTCTGAAAGCTAGTTGGATAAAATGAAAATATTCATTTAAATGTTAAACCAATAAAAGTAAAAGTTCAATGTATTTGATCGAACAAAGACAAAATTCGATTTGCCATTATTTTTTAAGCAAAACAACATTTTAATACCCATTGAATTACTTAAGTAGTAATCCAAAATTTGATCAGTAAAATTTAGGTGTAAATCTTGATCAATTTTCCTACTACATTTTTCTTATAATATGAAGCAAACTTTGTTCCTTCAACGTTTGAATTGTTATAAATATTATATCCAAAATTAGTTCTAATGATTTTAGTGAAATTACATGAGAACATGTTTTGAAGATGGAATGTAAGAAAGCGACAATACTACGTAACGATTTTCAGAAAAAAAAACTGTGTGTTGGGTGTGGGATTCTTTTTATGAGCTGCCGAAAATAATTCTTAAAGTAACTGCTTACAGGGTGTTCGGCACACCTATTTGTACTGTGCTCCGCAATAAAAAGTTCGCATATACTGTAACTTCCAAATTTTCATTAATAACTCAGTTTTCTTCATATATTATCGCTTCTTTCTGCTTTCCTTAACAAAGCAGTGTAGTAATGAATAATTATTTATAATTTTGGAGAAAAAATAAAGCAAAATAGGAAAATTATAAGCAAAAAACCTTTATTCTTATGAAACCTTATTCTGTCAAATAATTACGCGAAAAATATTCCATGGAAATTAGAGGGAAAATGACTCGACACAGTGCACGGATATTAGGAACTCTTACTAACATAACAAAATATTGAAAAGAAACATGAGCTGAACATACAACTATGTGTTTCTGCGTTGAAGTCTGTAATTCACACTTCATACACAGTTCCAATATGCAACATCAATCAATATCTTCAGTTGAAATTACTGAAATAGGGAGAAAACGACTATTTAAAACTGCAAGTGTGAACCTGCCCTTGGAGCTATATATTAGCAACATTAGAATGTACTCTTTCATAAGTTGCCTCGGTGGTCAAGCATGTTTAGGTGTGCTCTTGAAATTTTATCATCGAAGGGCGGCAGTTCGAATCTGCCTCCAGGAAAGTTTTTTTTAAATATATGGGAACATTTCTTTAAATATAAATTCTGTTTTGAAGTGCGAACTCTCACGTTTCAAAGCTTAGTCACATTTATTCACGCTTTCATCATTTATATATTTAATACGAAGACGCTAAAATGAGGAACGGTAACATTATTATAATGGGAAAAGATTTCTGATTTGAATACCAACCTTAAACCACAAGTCAAAATGAAAATTATTCATGTTCCTGCTTGCATTTTTACTTACAACGTAAAAAGTTACTGTAATTCATAATCTGGATTGTTATAAAGCGATTTGAACGCTTGAAGCGCCTTAGTGTTCAGAAAGTTTCTTTCTCTTGAAGTTTCTGTAATTAATGTCGCAAATAGTCCGATGCTTTGTAATATGTGCCAAAGAAATAAATGCATGGTTTTAGCAGGATAGTATCGTCTATCTCTTGCTTCTATTGATGGTATAAAAATAATGCTGAGTTGATTTTGAGTTTAACGTCCCTTTCGGGAGCAAGGCTATACGACGAGTTTACCTACTGATTAGCGTGGAATCCGAACGACATAAGCTCACATCGGGAATCGAACCGGGCCTCTTACGTCAAAGGTGCGTACGCTAAACACTTAGCCACAAAGGAACTCGGTATGAAAATAGAATACCACACATAATCCCATATTATTTCACTGACAGATTAATGTTTTATGATCAGTTAAAATAGTATTTCTGGACACTAGTAATGTAATGTAATTGCTGTTTCATGGAAAATGTAATTGCTATTTCATGCACTGTGAGAAAAATACAAAGAATAAACACAATAAAAATGAAACAAGGAAAAGGATTCAATGTAGTGCTTTGCGTTTCTCAAATAAATCACAAGTGCATATCTCGAGCTTTTCTAGTAGAACTAATAAAACGCGCTGACTTTATAACTTGCCTGTGTGGCTAGCGTGTCTAGTGGCTAGCACGTGCGTCGCTGGTAGACGGAGTCCCGGGTTCGATTCCCGGTGTAAGAAATTTTGGAATTTTAAATGTTCTCAGTGTGTCTGTGTTCGTGTCTGTCATTCAAGGTTACTGGAAATAACTGTAAAACGTGTAGTATCGAGTAGGAAATATACACAAGTTACTGACAAGGGGAAAGCAGACTGGTAAATGAACTTCGTGGCCACCTTTCGCGAGGTAAGAGTGCACATTTAAAGTGTCAATATTACAAACTGCAATAGCCAGAAAATCTGTCTTAAAGTTTCTGACTCTCCGCATATGTGATAGAACGCGCTAACTTATCAAGTGTCAGAGTGAGGAGTATTTACCCCTCACGCGCAAAAGATCCCGCTCGAGTCATTTTTCTTGTTGTAACCAATAAAATAGCCATTTGAAAGTACAGGCAAAATATTAATTCACCATATGTCTATAATTCATACAACAATAAAAATGTTCAAATCAGGTGTATCCGTATATATATTGACAGTGGCGTATTTAGGGGGTTGCTATCGGGCTCAGGCGTCAGAAATAAATTTCGTATATCCACAATTTCATTAAAATTTGTCTGCACCCAAAAGGAAAAATGTAAGTGATTATTCACATGTTGTGAATAGCTCCTCTCCGAAACAAAATCCTAAATATGCCACTTATATTGATATCACCACATATGTTATGGTTACCACAGTCGTTGTGCAAAAAATGTTCATAACGCTTTGTATCCATATCTGTGGACAGTGCGAATTACAAGGGATATGACGGGAAAATTCTCTTTGGTAATACTGGATATATGCTACAACAAGAGGCATCATTTCAGACTTTGCTTAAGGGGGCAAGAGCACCACTGACATAAGCCTTTCACCTTTTGTACTAGTATATTAATAGACAATTAATTAAAGTATATGTATTCCTCAAACTTTGGGGGGGGGGTAATTATCCCTTTCTTGCTCCCCTAAATGACGCCCTTGGCTACAACTGTTATAGTTTCCCATGCTATTGTCGTCTGAAATGACGCCCCAGCTTATAGCATAATCCAGCATTATGAAAGGGGATTTCTCCTTATCCCCCTTGTAATTCGCACAGTCCACTTATAAAGGCACGAAGCGCCAAGAGCACTTTTTACACAACGACTATGCTACCCATAATATATCTAGTGATATCAATATACAGTGGCGTATTTTGGATTTTGTTCCGGGGAGGGGCTATGTACAACATGTGAATAAGAAATTACATAAGCAAAGGAGGGAAAAAACGTTATGAAACTGTGGGTTGGCAGGCCCGTGCTGTGTGGTCATACGGTTAGTGTATTGGCCTGCGAAATCAGAGATCCTAATTTAAATTACCGCGCAAAGTAACAATTTTATGTGTACTTTTTTGCACTCAAATAAAAGGTTCATACATTTTAACTTCGATAAAAATGATGTATTTATCTGTAATTTATTAATTTGCAAGAAAATACAAATTGCAACAAAAATGTTTTTTATTAAAATAACCATATGACCTCTAATCATAATAACCCTGTTACTAAGTACCACTTCATAAAGCTAGTTTGTAAAAAATTATCGAAATTTGTATTGTGTGTAACTTGAGTAAAGTACTAATTGAAGCTAAAGTGTATAAAATTATCATTTGAGAAAACAATTAAAGTGGTTGCCCTGCTCGGGAATCGAACTCAAGACCTCTTAGGCCAATCTACAGTACGCTAACCACCTAACCACAGACTACGGAACTGATAACCGATATTTTCATAACGTTTTCTTACTCCCTTTTTTTGTGTGTCGATTCTAACGCCATCCGTGAAGGGCCTGTCTTCAATTTTGGGTCAAATCATTGATCATTTTATCAATCACTGGGTCAAATCACTGTGCAATAAGAAATGTGGGTTCACATTTAAAATTTTAAAATTACCCCTGTAACCCCGAAAGAGGTATGAATAGAGGTTGCGTTTGGTACCATTGGATAGCCTTTTAACACGTGTTGTTTTTGTTTCCCTGATTCGTATATTTCGCGAGATATTTGATCGTTCCGGGACTATGAAGACACACACGCGCGAATATATATATATATATATATATATATATATATATATATATATATATATATATATATATATATATATATATATATATATATATATATATATAATGCTTGTGTTTCCATAAAAAGTTGCAAGTGTATTTCCATAATTTTGTCAATTTACAAAATGTTTCCAAATACAAAATTCCTATTTCCTAATATGGTTTTAAATCGCAATACTAACAATCAGTGATAGTCAGGTTTTCTATTTTTTTCACTACTTATGAATAGCCTCGCTGCTGAAAGGGACGTTAAACTCAAAATCAACTCAACTCATATCCTAATATGACCATACAGATACAAGATTTCGGATAAAGAACACGCGCTATGACTGTTGTTAGTTTGAATTGGGCTTTGGGAGTGGATTTTTAAAATTGTTTTTCTAATATGTTGTAATAAAAGGATACACAGGTATAGAGGTTTCGAAGCAAATATAAAACCAAGGAGCAAATATGTCTAATGATTTTTTTAATTATTATCATCCTCGTCTTTCGTATATGGTTAAACCAAGCACATATGGTTTATTATAGAGGAAGATATTTTACTGGAAATTTTCTAGAGAAGGAAGACTAATTGTCTTACATGTAACATTTTCCACGTGTAACACTCCGATTTTGATTTTAAAAAATTTAGCAGTTAGATACTTCACATAAGCGAATGCGTATTTTTTAAATTCTGCGGAACAGCGGTTTTGGGGAGCGAAAGCCCCTATCCAAAATTTTGAAAGTTGACGCCCAAAGAAGAAGTGGACCGAAGTGAATGAAATTGTGCATAGATATTGTATACGTAAAGTAAGGGAATATGTATTTCGTATTTTCGTGGAAAAAACGGTTGGGTGCGACACGGACTCCTCCAAACCTTTGATCATGAAATATCAAAAGTGCTAATAACAGTATGTCAGAAGTGCCTAAAGGAAACGAAGAATTGCAACGAAACTTTGAGTAGTGACAATACGCAAAACATAAATGAATATGTGTTCTTTTATTTATGCCCATAAACGGTTTCAGGGGGCAAAAGCTCCCATCCAAAATTTTGAAAGTTTATGGCTGGAAGGCAAGAAAAGTGGGCCGAAGTCAATGAAACGGTGCATAGATATTGTAGACGTAAAATGAGGGAATACTATTTCGTATTTTCCTTAATAAAAAAAAGTTGGGTAGGGCACAGACCTCCTAAACTATTGATTACGAAATATCAAAAGTGCAATTCGAAGGGGGCTTTGGCCCTAATACTGTTTTGGGGTTCAAGGACCCCCCCGAAAAAAGTAAATTTTACCGTAGTAACACAAGAAGGAGTGGACCGAAGCAAATGAAATTGTGTGTAGTATTGTATACATTAAATAAGGCTTTTCGTGTTTCCCAAGTGTCCGATTTGCTTCAAATTTGGCACATCAACAGTAAATAGGAAATAAATCGACATGTGTTTCTGTTTATGCGGAAAAAACATTGAAAAGATTAAAGACGATTACCCAAATACTATAAAATACGCTATACTGTTCGTGCTTACTGTTGATGTGTCAAATTTGAAGAAATCGAATGGGGGCACTTGTTGAACACGAAAGGCCTTATTTTACATATATAATATCTAGACACAATTTCATTCGCTTCGGCCCACTTTCCGCCATCCAACGCTTCGGTCAACCCAACCGTATTATTCTTATTATTATTGTTATCATTATCAGAAAAATTCGAATTACGTATTCCCTCATCTTACGTCTACAATATCTGTACACGATTTCATTCACTTTGATCCACTCTTGCCTTTTAGGCGTCAACTATCAAACTTTTGAGTGGGTGCTTTTGCCCATTAAAGCGTTTCTCCGCAGAAAATAAAAAATCGTATTCTTTTATTTTTTGCATATTGTCTCTATACAAATTTTCGTTGCAATTCTTCATGTTCTTTAGGCACTTGTGACAAACTGTTATTAGCACTTTTAATATTTCGTGATCAAAGGCTTGGAGGGGTCCATGCCCGACCCAACTGTTTTTTCCAGGAAAATGCGAACCACGTGTTCCCTCGTTTTACATCTACAGTATCTGTGTACAATTTCATTCACTACGGTCCACTTCTTCTTACCTTTCGGACGTCAAATCTCAAAATTTTGGGTGGGGGATTTTGCACCTAAAACCTTTTTTCCACAGATAATAAAAAACACGTATTCGTTTATGTGTAGTATCTACCTGCTAAATTTTTCCGAAATCGGAGTGTTACACTTGGGAATGTAACATGTTAGACTTGTAGAGTTTAAACCGGGCCCCAGTCGCTCAGTGATAGAGCGTTCACCTCTGGTGCATTCGATCTCAGCTCGCGCCAAGTGAACTTTGTAGTTAACAAACGCCGTGTGCGTAGGTTTTCTCGGGGTTCTCAGATTTTCTTCATTCCACCCTTTCATTCATTTCTCATCATTACCGACTCGTTTAGCCCAGCCGACATAACCATGGGACGTAAAACTTAAAGATTTCATTACATTGTAGATTTTAACGTCCCTTTCGACAGCGAGGCTACATGAAACGGAACCTACTGACTAACGTGGAAAACAAACCACATGAGCTCCCGTCGGGAAGAGCAACTGAATACGTGACAAGTAGTGACTATTTTCGGGACCACATGTATCATATAGAAATGTCTTCAAGTCTGATACTAAATAATAATAATAATAATAATAATAATAATTATTATTATTATTATTATTATTATTATTATTATGTTATATATTACTTAAGATGCAAACTATAGTTGCAGGATTGTAGAAGCAATATTACCTAACTGATAGTGCTTGACAATTGTTAGCTTTTTAAAGGCTTCACACTATGGGAAAGTAGTAATTACGTAAATTCTTCTTCCACTCTACAAATAAAGCACTGTTTAGCACATATAGCACTGGAAAAGGATTTAATTTTAAACAGGAAAGTAAAACTTTACATATTGTTTTTTCTGTAAAACAGATGATTGTTTAGCTTTACTGGAAAATGTTATTTTTGTCAAGAACATTGAAAGATGAAAAAGCAGTAATTGAACAAATTAATTTCTTTGTACGGTCCAAAACATAAAGCTGTCATTTCTAAAGAGAGCAAAAACATAAGAAGTAAACATAAATCGAAACCTCTGCTGAGCTAGTACTCACAGAACAGTATATTATGTTAAAGACATTTCTTTTAACATTTTGATTTTGTCTTATGCCTAGAGGTACTTACAAGGTCAGTACAATATTGCCTGTTAAATTGTAAAAATTTGTCGGAAGGAAATGGAACAGGATACTACATTAGATCTTATCAATTACTAAACAGTTGTGTACGGCTCACTTTAAGTCAAACAACATATATCGAAATAAGGCGTGGATGCTGGCTGTTAGCAAATAAAAACTACTATTTTTGTGAGCTGTTGGAGTAACCAATTGCTACTGCTAAAGATGAGGCAAACGGGAGAACCTGAGAAAACCCACGCACACGGTGTTTCCCCAGCACAAATCTCAATTTGTGCAAGCTGGGATCGAACCAAGGACCCCATGCACCAGAGGTGAACGCTCTACCACTAAGTCACCGCGACCCTATGAAAAATACAACCACATATATTCTCTCTCTCTCTCTCTCTCTCTCTCTGCAACCCTATATATATATATATATATATAGGAATAGGTATCAGGAGCATGAATATGGTTTCAAGTTGTTTTTCAACTCAGAACTCTGTTCTTAATGAGTTGATTTTAAGTTTAACGTCCCTTTCAACAGCAAGACTATATGAAATGTGGATATATTGATTAATGTAAAAACTAAACCACGTGAACTCCGCCGGGTGGTAATGATGATTTTGAATTTAACGTCCCGGTCAGCAGCGAGGCTATATGAGACGTGAACCTACTGCTTAACGTGGAATCCGAACCACATGAGCTCCAACCGGGAATCGAACCCGGGTCTCTCACACCAAAGGCGCGGACGCTAACACCTGCCAGGAATTGAAATCTGTCCTCTATGTAAGAATGTTAGCATTCTTTATTTTACCGTCTTCGTATAATTTAATGGACGTGACGAATAAATGCGACTCAGCTTTGAAACGTGATAATTCATATGATTTTGATTTTCCAAGCACTTCAAAACTGAACTTTATATTTTTAAAAAAGCTATTCCTATATGGAAAAAACAAATTTACTGTACTCAGACTCGAACCTCCGCCCTCCGTTTCTAGAACTTCAACAGCATTATTAAACACGCTTGACTACAGAGGCAACACACTAAAAAGCGTTTGATATAACTAATAGAATCGCTCCAAGCGCAGGTTTACACTTGGAGTTTTAAATAGCCATTTTCTGTCTTTTCAGTAATTTCAACTGAAGATATTGATTGATTTTGCATATTGGAACTTTGTGTGAAGTTTGAATTGTATGTTCATCTCAAAAATACATTATTTTCTGTTCTTTCAATTTTACGTATTTGTGAGTGTTCCTAATACCTGTGCACTGTGTGGAGTCATTTTCCCTCAAATTTCCCTCGGAATACTCTTTGCGTAATCACCTGACAGACTAAAGTTTCATGACAATCAAAGATTTTTGCTTATAATTTTCTTATTTTGCTTTATTTTTTCTCAAAATCATAAACAATTATTCATTACTACACTGCTTTGTTAAAGAAACCACAAAGAAACGATAATATATTAAGAAAACTGAGTTATTAATGAAAATATGGAAGTTACAGTGTATGCACACTTTTTATTGCGAGTGACGATACATTATCTTTAGGAAGATTCAGAAGAAACTGACAATCGAAACTTACAGGTTTTATCTTTACAAAAGTTTATATTGAATTTATTCCACAATTTTATTGCCAGTATACTTCCCAGGAATTCTATGACTAAAATTTTGACAAAAAATTATAACATTGCGGTAGAATTTTCATTGGCTTTTGTATAGTTGAAACCTTCAATTTTAAGACTATCAGATATTTTTTAAAATTTTACGTTAGCTTACAACTTGTAAAGTTTATTCAACAGCAGTAGTAATCCACAAATAAATCACAATTACATAAGTCTAAGAAACAAAACGAAAGAGAAAGAAAGTGAAGAAATGAAGTTCCACTACTCAACGGCAAATTGGATATCGAAATTTCCTACATTTTACATTTGATAATAGTTATTTAACAGAAATCGCCATCGTCCAGATTTCCCACACTTTTTTATTTAAGTTATAAAGGAAATTGGTTAATCCAAAGTTCACATATCATACAAATGACAGATATTGAAGATGAAAAAGTAAAGAACAAGAATTGGGTTATTCCAACGAACACTAGCTCACATTAACTAAGTATTTCTGTCTTGTATTTTTGTGTCAATATCTCTAAGACTTAGTTTCTTTTCAATTTTTATAACTTGTTATGCTTTATTCAGCATATTTATTCCAAAACTATTTTTATTTCTATTT
This sequence comes from Thermobia domestica, assembly GCF_964235325.1. NCBI lineage: Eukaryota > Metazoa > Arthropoda > Insecta > Zygentoma > Lepismatidae > Thermobia > Thermobia domestica. The sequence continues at coordinate 202,202,852 of NC_137458.1, read as the reverse complement.
TTAAAGTAAGAGCTATGTTTATATTTTGAGGCAGTCTGTTGTAAGTTTGATTGATATTGTACTTAATACTATTTATACCATATGTTGTTAAATTAATATGAGTTGTTGCAATTTCATTTTTCCTCGTATTATAACTATTAACATCTTTTCTCTTTGTTAGAAGTAAGTTAGTTTTTATACTTCGTGTAAGTACATTATGCTTATACAAACAAGAATAACTTTTATTAGTAAATCTAATGGCAGTATAATTGACTATATAAACAAACTCTAACTTGAATAGTACATAGCATAACCATACATAGGTCCTATTGCTTTCTTTTGTTGTATTGAGAGTGATACTATTTTTGATTTGTTAGTGTGTCCCCAATTAATATACAAATATGTCAGATGACTTTGTTATACGCATTGTATACTATTCTTTCTAATGTGTTGTTAGAACTGTCATAGAAAGAGATATAACATCTGCTATAAGAACTATCTCCTTTTCTAAAATTTTAATATGTAATTCTCAGGTCAGATAATCTATTACTATTCCTAACTATGTTGTACATTAGAATGTTTTCAGGAACTTCGGACAACACATTTCTTACCATTAAAAATAAACCTCAAAGTTTGCGAACTGTTACAGAAAGCGTATGTCCATCGGCTCTCCTGTTTCAAACTTATTTAGTCTAAAGTTCTAAACCCACAAACAGAATTATAAATCGCTTTGTCCCAATAAAGCACTAACTTTAAAAGAATTTATAATTCATATTATCAGATACGCAACAATAAGGGTTCAATTGTGCAAAAGGTTTCTAGAGAGAAACTAGTGACATACTTCATGAAAAAATAAGTGGCGTTAGGAAGTCTGTTTTGTATAGTGACAGGAGGCAAGCAGTGAAGTACTTCACTGAATCTCTTGAAGTGTTAGAATTACATTACTCTCGGACAAAATGTATCCTCGTCGCCAAAAGTGCCTTTACATCGCCGTGACGGGTATGTGACCGCGCAGTACTCCAAGGAAGGGATGGTTGCATAAGAAATTGTGATTAATTTTGAACAGTTTTTATTTTGACTAGGGAAATAACGTAGATATAGGGAGCAAAGGAAAAGATTTGAAGCATCAGTACACTATCATCTCTGAAAAGATTCGTATTTTCAGTTTTTCATTTTATTCTCTTATATGTTAAGTTAATAACTGCTGACAACTGCTACTAGCGCTTTTCACTCTTCAGGAATTTAACAAGACATGTTCGCAGGACACTTTTCTAAGTCCTAAATGTATGCGTGAATTATTTCATTCGTCTCACTGTCCTTATGCTGAACGTATGTTTCGCTGTCGTCAAGCAAGGGTTGTAATAAATGTAAATAAGGTTCTTATTATTAAATAAAACACAGAAGTATCTATTCCATGTATAGCACAATATAATACAGTAATTAACCAACACGATAATCACTAACGCCCGCAGGTTTTTTTCGAACGGGGGGGGGAAAGACCGATATAGAGTTTTTTGATTTATTGCCCTATATATATTAAAAGTCATAGTTTATCATTGATAGCGTATATCCTCTTACTTTTTAAAATCGCCAGTTTAACCTATTAGTCAGAACATACATCTCCAGATATAATGTAGAGGGAAAAGAAGGAAAGAGATATGAAAAGTGGCGTAAGTAATTTTACTGCACCCTGGATAATCTATTACTCATACCCCCCCCTGTCCCACACATTTCAACTGCTGCGTTATATATATATGGTTCCATGTCAGAAGGGCCCGAAAAAGGTCTAGGATAGAAAGGCCCGAGTCAAAACGGGGCTCGGTTTTAAAAGGCCCCGCGTCAAAAGAGCAAGTTCAAAAGTGGCCCCGCGACAAAAATGCCCGAGTCGAAAATGCACAGCGTGAAAATGTTCCCCTCGTCAAAGGGGCCCGGGTCAAAGATCATCGCGAGAAGAGAGTCCGAGACAAAAGGGACCTATGTAAAAAAAACGGACAAAGTGGACACCGCCTCAAAAAGACACGGGTCAAAAGATCCTTGCGAGTAAAGAGGCCGAGTCAAAAAGGCCTTATGTCAAAAAAAACCGGGTAAAAAGGGACCCCGTTTCAAAAGGGGACAGATCAAGATGGTCCCGCGTCAAAATGACCAGAGTCAAAATGACCCCGCGGCAAAAGGCCCCGAGTCAAAAAGGCCCCGCGTCAAAAGGAGCCAAGTCAAAATAGCCCCGCGTCAAAGGGGTTGGCAAATACAATTCCACGGCTAAAAAACCTGAGATCAGGAGTGAAAACCAGGAGAAAGATACATATGACCAGTGGCGTAACTAATTTTATTGTGCCCTGATCGTTCATCCAACTCATACCTTCCCTCTGCCGCCCGCATTTCAGCTGGTATATATACGTATATATATATATATATATATATATATATATATATATATATATATATATATATATATTTCTATGTCAGAAGGGCACGGACAAAAGACAAGAATAGAAATACCCGAATAAAAAGGGTCGAAAGGGCCCTGTGACAAAAGGATCCGAATCAAAACAGCCCCGCTGTCAAAAGGGCCGGAATCAAAAGGACGTCGCGACAAAAAGCCCCTATCAAAAATGTCCGAGTTAAAAGGGACCTCACCTCAAAAATGACACGGGTCAAAACGGTCCCGGGTCAAAAGGGTTACAGGCGAAAGGGCAGCGCGAAAGGAAGCCCGACTCAAAAAGGCCTCCGTTAAAACGGGACGAGTCAAAAGACCCCTGCGTTAAAAAGGACCGACTCAAAAGGCTCCGCGTCAAAAGGGCCCGGCAATATAATTTCACGGCGAAAAAGCCTGAGATCAGGACTGGAAATCAGGAGAAAGAAAGAGATATGATCAGTGGTGTAACAAATTTTACTGCGCCCTGGTCATTGATCATGTATTTAATCATACCTGCCCCTGTCCTGCCCCACACAGAGTTGATGTATATATATATATATATATATATATATATATATATATATATATATATATATATATATATAGTTCTGTCAGAAGGACACGGACAAAAAGGCGAAGACAGAAATGCCCAAGTAAACTGGACCCCGGTCAAAAGGGACCGGCGACAAAAGGGTCCAAGTCAAAAGGGCCCCGCTGTCAAAAGTGCCCAAGTCAAAAGGTCGTCGCGACAAAAGGGTCCTATCTAAAAATGCCCGGTGAAAAAGGACACCGCATCAAAAGGGCACGGGTGAAGACTGTCCCGTGTCAAAAGTTCCCGAGTCGAAAGGGCCACGCTACAAAATGTCCCGAGTCAAAAGAGGCCCCGGGTTAAAAGAGGCCGTGTCAAAGAAGCCCCGCGTCAAAAAGACCCCGGGATAAAAGGCTCGGTAAATACAATTCCACGGCTAAAGAGCCTGAGATCAAGAGTGGAAATCAGGAGAAAGAAAGATATATGACCACTTACGTAAGTATTTTTACTGTGCCCTGGATCGTTGAACATCTATTTACTCATAACTTCCCCCTGCCCAACGCATTTCAGCTGGTGAATATATATTCTATGCCAGAAGGGCGAGGACCGAAATGCCCGAGTCAAAAGAGTCCCGGGCGAAAGGGCCCCATGACAAAACTGCCCTAGTCAAAAACGGTCCCGCGTCTAAAGGGCTCGGCGACCAAAGGGGCCGAGTCAAAAGGGTCCAAGTCAAAACGGCCCCGAGTAGAAAGAGCCCGGGTAAGGATTCGGCGACAAATGAGCCCGCGTCAAAAGGGCGCTGTTTCAAAAGTGCCCTGGTCAAAAGGTCCGGAGTCAAAACGGCCGCGCACCAATACCGTTTGAGTCGAAAGTGCCACGCGTAAAATAGTCCCGACTGAAAAAGGCCCCGCGTCAAAAGGGCCCGGTTTCACGGCTAAAAAGCCTGAGATCAAAGCACGAGAGGAAATCGAGCATGCACAAGTGTATATTGTCCCTTTGGTAAGTTGATGGTTTTGTGCAAAAGAAGGAAAAATATCTGTAGTTATTAGTAGCAAATAGGAAATTTGAATGGTGTTATAAGTTTTGTTTGGTTGTTGATTGTTCTGCAACAAATGCTATTACTTAAGTCATTCTCCATTAAAGTAAGGTTGCACTCCCGTCTTTCGGAGTCTGTGTTCTCGTTACTTTATATATTATTCCTTTTCCCCTTAGTTCTAAAATTCGATTTCTAGCCCTAGATCAAAGTATAGTATGAAAAATATTCTGTGAAAGCGATTAGTTTAATTTTGCAGTCAGAAGGCACATGTGGAGCTGTATACATGGTTAGTGAAAAGTATTGGGACAGAACAATAATAACGACGTGCGTGGATGGAGGCAAAAAATGTTACAATTGGCATTATTGCATTGACTTGGAGTGGGGTCACCTTCGAACCGATCTTGAATTCCGCCATATTGCATATCACACAATATTATTAAATATAAAAGGTTATGTTTTTAGACTAACTTATATCTTAATATTCCTACAAATGAGAATGTGAACTCGTTTGTGACACATCATCTGTTTGGGACAGAGTATGCTCTGTTTTACAGGGTGTCCGATGTTTAAAAGTAAATTACAGACATTCAGTAAAGTGACATCAGCATCATCCCTATTTATCGTATGATCATACTTCAGGTCTCGTTTTATCACAATACAGCAGCCTTTTAAATGGTAAACTCCGCATAAAACATTGCGACAGCTAACGCCGTGCAGTTAGGCCACCAAATATACATCTTCTTATCACATAGTCGTGTCAGGTAAAGAGACCCCTCTCTCACCTCCTTTCTTCTCTTCCATACTAAAATTAGCTAACATGAGCGCAATTCTTATTTCAAACTATACATGTATTAGTATAGATAAAAAGAAATAACAAAAAAGAGACGAAACAAGATTCATAGGTTGATGTAGGGAGAAACTGAAACACCCATAATGAAAAATTGAAACCAATGAATGTCTATTACACAGAGATTCAGAAATGAGCAGAGAGAGAAAGAGAGAGAGAGAGAAGAGGAAAGGAGAGGAGAAGAAGAAAAAGTAACGGGAGAACAGATAAAACTGTGGAAGTCAAACGTAGTAAGAAAATAACCTAACATTATAAAGTTCCGTTTGCAGAAATCCAACAGTAATATAGAAATAATGTTTGTTTTTACATAGTTTTTCAGAACTATTCGGATATATAGACGATCCTTTAAATATTTATTACGTTACTTTCATAATGGATAGCATACTCAATTTCAAGTAGAACTGTAGATCTCCGAGATACATCTAGAATAATGTCAAAGGTTTAACACACATGCTTTGTTTCCGCGTGATTCGACTGCAAATTCGGTAGTGTTCGTTGGACGTAATGATCCAAAATACATTCTAATATACCCAGTAGAGAGCGTTGGTCATATCTTCCATTTCAGACTACTAATGCGAACTGAACGAAACGAGACGAAAAGAAAAGAGAAAGAAAGAAAAAAGAGAAAATTGAAGAGTGGTATTTTATTGCTAATTATCTATCAGATATAACCTATATTAAAAGTCCAAACTGTATCGTAATGGAAAGCTACAAATGTTGGAAAGGAAAAGTTCATGTTTCTCATAGATGTAGCATCTTTCAAATTTCAACGTTAATAAAACACATTGAATTATAGGACGGGAAAAAATATTGTGTCGAACTAGTAAAATAAAATTTTGTTTTCAAATAACCAGAGAGGTACTATTTTCTAGTCTTTTCCGAAGAGCTATCTGTTCCGAACATCCAGCATTGATTTCATCTCTTCCGAATATAACGTTATTTGCACAGAGAGAAAGAACACGCTAAGAGCTCATACGCATAATTGTTTCAGTCGTATGATGTTGGTTAGGTTATAGACCACCACTGGATTCGAGGAATTTAAATCCGTAGTGAACCAGTAATTCGACTGAGATTCGGTAACCCAGAGGATAAAAAAGAGATTTTACTTATTTCCTTGCGTTTAAACAGTATTTCTGTCAGATATGACTAAGGCCGTTGATGTTATCCCCAGAGCACGAAAAACACGACGCCGACGTTAACAGTTAATTAGATTCCCCGGACCAGGCTTCTGCTCCGTTTTAACTTTGGAATATGAACTGCATGTATGTGTGAGAGGGAGAGAGCTAGAGAAGTGAAAGATGCAAAGACAGGGAAACGTCAAGAAAGAAAGAGAGAGGGACGGGACGAATATAAATATGAAGCATACTTACTATTGCAGTGTATGATATAGAACGCACACACTATTTACTCGAACTATCGCTAGTGATGCCTTGTAAGTTCTCCATCAGGAGATGAGTCTCTGTTTGCAGCCATTATTTTATGCGAAAAAATCATACTACCTGATGAAGTATCGAACCAAGATTTTTCATTTGGAAGTCTGACACGTTACCACTACATCACCGATTGCTTTAGCCAAACTTTGTTTAACAAATGATGTAATGTTTCTTTCCGAGAACGATAACACGAAAATTGCATACTGCAGATCAATGATGTCTTTGGAATGTCCTGGTAATTCCTGTCCTCTTTCCCATCCAACATTCGTAAATCGTCTCTATCATGATACAGGTGTTTGCTTTCACATTGTTATGTATTGCCTGCCCAGTATGATAAGCCGATTCTTCACAATCACTATGCTACGAGGGTCATCCGGAAATTGGTACCCGTTTGTGCAATAAAGACACAGCAGTACATATTAACAAATATACAGATTTTGATTGGAAAGAACATACTTTACACTACTTCTCCACATAACCACCAAGCAAATTTAGGCATTTGTTATACCGTGTGACGAGTTTTTGTATTCCAGCGTCATAGTCCTCCGCCACCAGCGTATTGAGATACGTAGTCACGCCTTCTTTAAGTTCGTCATCACTGTCAAATCTTTTTCCCGCCAGAAAGTCGAGACACATTAGGAAAATTTTCACAGAGTTCATCAATTGTGACGCGCCGATCGTTCCTCACTCATTCGTCTACTGACCTCAGCAGTTTGTCTGTAATGACAGATGGTCTCCCTGAACGCTCCTCGTCGTGTGTACTCCCCCTCCCCAGGTTGAAGTTGCGACACCAGCGCCGAACAGACGACTCGTCCATCGCATTGTCTCCATACACCTCCTTTAATTGGGGATGAATTTCACAAGGTCGAACGTTTCGTTCATTAAGAAATTTAATCACGGCCCTCACTTCACAACTGGCGGGGTTCTCAATTCGTTTAATCATTATAAATGAGCACAAACATAACACAGGCACTGCTAGCATCACGCAACCTCGCACAGAGCAGGCAGACAAGCCACTGACGCGTTATGACCTTGCCCAGCGGCTTTCCGAGTCGTCAGCGCTTCAAGCGGCGCAAACGGGTATCACTTTCTGGATGGTTCTCGTAGATAGCAATATTATTCATAAGGCCATTGCGTTACCCCTACACTATCATGCCATCTAAAATTTCAAGCCGAATATTACTTTCTTTAGCCCTGATCTTTGGAACGAATCGGCTTCTTCCTGTAACGTTATTTGCAACAAAGTGCACAACAAAATTGATTTGCTCGACGGCCTAGAGACAAATAAGTGCCCACTGATAAAAAAAAAACTTACAATCGAGCAATTGAGGAAAGAATGTGAAATTAAAACATATTTTGCAGTAAGTTCTCCGTGCAAGTTCAAAAGTAAGCAAATAATAATAATAATAATAATAATAATAACCTATATTATAAAATTGAAAGTAACTATGTGTGTGGCTCCTAATCTCTTGAACCACCCAACTGATCTCTATAAAGCTTTCAACATAGATAAGGTTCGGATCTGGGACTACTTTTGTCATTTCAGTTTGACGGTGCAACGTAGGGGCCGGTGAGAGGGAGGAACATGTAAAAAAAAACTGAAAATGAAAGTGGCTGTCTTTGTGACTTCATCACTCTTGAACCACCCGACCGATCTCAATTAAATTTTCAACACAGATCAGGTTCGGGCCTAAGATAGCATTTACCTATTTACTTTGACGATATAGCTTAGGGTTGTGGAGAGGGATAAGTTAAAAAGTGTAAATAAAAGTTGATAACTCGCGAAGCAAATGATCCATCACGATCAAATTTTCAACCTAGATGAAGTTCGAACCTGAGATGGTTTCTGTCATATCACTTGGACGTTGGAACTAAAGAGATGAAGAGGAGGAGCGACATTTAACAAAGAACGAAAAATTACTGGTATAAGTGGTGTATCTGTAATTTTTGGATTCGCTGAGATTAATAGTGACACATCTGATGCTGTTTAAACCCAAATTCAGTTCCTCTAGTGGGAGGAGGGAGAGACATAAAAATGATCGAAATAACCAATATCAGTGTCGAATTCACAGTTTTCCGGCCCGCTGAGATCAACAATGGCACTGCAGATGCCGTGCCCCACAACATAGGGATGGGAGAGGATATAAAAACCACAACGAAAATGGCCGATATCAAAGAGGGCTTTAGTAACACGAAACAGTGACTGAGTAACGGACCATATTAATATTTTTTCTCAATTTAACCCAATGAAGCGGGTAATTGATGCTAATAATAATAATAATAATAATAATAATAATAATAATAATAATAATAATAATAATAATAGACTACTATAGTGTGAATGTACACATTTATTATTATTATTATTATTATTATTATTATTGTAACCGCTTGGAGTTCGGGGTCCCTGTTCGGGCGGAATTTATTTGTAACCGCCTGGATAATCCGGTCGCTATCCGTGGCTCGTGGTACTACCAATAAGCATCTTCCTGATACTTTAACTTACCTGGACAGGACGATGAAGGACCTCTCCAAGAAAAGGTTACAAACTGTTCCCAAATCTTTCGTCGGTCTCAATAATATGAGCATTAGGCGCCGAGAGGTTCGGGTGTCTCGTCTCGAAAACCTCACGGACGATCAGACGGTCATCCAGACCATAACGCACACAAATATCACTCATACAAACAACGAAAACACACTGGGTTAAATGACACTATACTTATTTATTAGAGCACTATTTTGAAAAAAAAATAACGAAGAGAAATGAATACAACACTGGACACTAATAAATTTTGCCGCTGAAATTACGCTTTGCCCTTTTCGGGAAATATAGCCCTTTATATATATATATGATTATAATTCAGATATCACTATAAATACTTCGCTCACACCATTAACACACTTGGGGGATTCGCACTGGGGAAAAGTTGTCTGGATCGTCTCACGATGAATCCAGTTGTTACGCTGAACAGTCCTGCAGCGTAAAGGTGAATCTTCAGCAAACACACAAAAGAAGATCTCCACAGTGGAATACTGATATTGGAGGGCGCGTATATAACATTTTAAACGCACAAGGTCTGCGGACCTGGGGTTTCACTGGTTGGGGCTAGCCGTAAGAAATCGTCCTTCACCGGCTAAATAGCTTGTGCCCCTTAACACAACTTATGTTTGAAGCTCGACGCGAGATGCGTGGTTACGGCTTCCAGACCTGGAGTCAAACTCCTCGAGCATCCAAGCTCAAGCTACGGGTTGCAATGGTCAACGGAAAAGTGTTGGCAGTTCATTTCAAAAATCACTCAGTTAACTCACCTGTATACACATACAAACAGAATATGGAAAACAATTTCTGTTAATTTTAGTCAACTGCCCATAATGCACTAGACACTGCGATAACTTTGGCGTGAGAAAGTACAGATAACGGGCTGGAATACAACGCAGTTGGTGCCACTTCGGCTACTGGGACATCTGGTCAGCCCATATTTCTCTAATCTATTATAATGTTTCCATAAGCGATTAAAGAAAGCACTTAAGTCAGTTCCCAATAACTATAGAATATATACTGTGCATATAATGAGTCAGGGAGAAACACTGAAATGGTTAGTCACTAGCTGAAATGTTCTCACTAAAAGCAACGTTTTAAATATATATATGAAAAAATGATGAAAGACTTCTTTGTCCAATTGTGTGGGAAAGAAGCATTCCCACCAAAGAAAGAACTTATATGCGTTGCAGAATAAAGTATAAATCGAAAATAATAATCACTGTCTTCACGAAATATACATGGCGTCCACAAAAAAATACTTCTATAACCTGGTGGCGGTTATAGATTTGGGGTCCGGAAGGGAACGACCTGTTAAGTGCACACGTAGACAGGTTGAGAATCCTTGGCCGTCTGACGAAGTATGAATAAAATTAGGTTTTCCACCTGAAAATTTAAAATAAGTTAGTTGGCAACACTGTCATATGGTGTGAGACTTACGTGCATAAACGATGAATGGTTTTTCACCTGAAAAAAGGGCTATTCAAAATAGTTAAATAACTTGTCCACTCACTACAACATGATGAGGTTCCTGCATGAGGTCCAATCCAAATGTTCCATGAAGTAATAAGATCCTCTTGAACAAATGGTGCAGTTGGGTTTCCTTATCTTCCGTTTCTTCACATGTTGAAACCATGCTGTCTTCCTGTGTAAGTATCCTCCATGATTCTCCAACGATGAGTTGATGAGGGGAGAAGGGGAGATTTTTTTTTAAACACTGGTGTGAGAAACGAGATATGGTTATAACACCTGTAGTTGAGGTGCTACGTGTATAAAAACTGCAAATTGTGATAAGAATATCCCCGTTGGTATAAATAATGTTTAAGGTTCTACAATGAAATGTAGTCGGGGAGGCATCGTTTAAACGCAAAGAAATTCAAGATGGCAGCCATATTTCAAAATGGCTACGCGGATACAGTTTTTCTGTTATATGTCGCAGGAATTGAGTGTTTGGTATCGATTTATAGGTTTATGAGGTCAAGGATTGCTATTTTTGTGTTAAAAACGTGTTAGGAATTATATATATATATATATATATATATATATATATATATATATATATATATATATATATATATATATATATGTGTGTGTGTGTGTGTGTGTGTGTGTGTGTGTGTGTGTGTGCTTTGCGCTAAGGAAACATCCTGATCACAAGTGTAGTGTTCCACATTTGTGGTTCCTTTATATAATAATAAACTCGTTGTAACAAAAGCACACCCAATTAATCCCTGTTTTTATTTTTTTAATTTTTTTTCAGATTTGAGTACGTGAATGTAGCAATCGAAAATGGCAAAGCGATTCAGTGGAACTATCAAAAGTGATTCAGTGGAACTATCCAGACATGTATGGTGAGAAAAAGTTCATAGTGATGTTTGGTGCCTTCCACATCGAACAAGCTTTCTCAGATTTGAGTCAGTGGATGTCAGGAAGTGGATGGAGCGTTGCAATTTCCAGCGCTGATATTGCATCTTCTAGCACTGCAGAAAGCTATCTCAAAATAACCCCATGTAAAGAAAGCCAGAGGAATTCACCAAGTGACTGCAGCAGCACTATACCATTTTTCGGAAGATGCTTACCACCAGTCTGGTTCCGAGATTGAATTTGACATATGGGGTGAAGAGCGAGCTGCAAAACAGTGTCATGTTCAAATATTGGCTGACTTGTCTTGATATGGAAATCCTATTGCTTCTCTTTGTTCGCTCAATTAGAGAAGGTAACTTCTTTTTGTATTGTGACTGCTTAAAAGACATGATTCCTTGGTTTTTGTCCTGGATCATCATAACTATGCCCGTTGGCTACCGGTAAATCTGAAAGATCTTTTTGATGCAGAGTCTAAACTACCAGCCATACATCGCTCGTTTTCTTCTGGACAGTTTGTGATAAGAAAATCAAATAGATCTTCTCAGCAATTAGCATAGACCAAGCAAATTAACAAAATAACGCATTAGTGAAAGGTGATGGTGGTGCCGTAGGGCTGAAGCAGTATCCATCGGTACTAAGACGTTAAATGGTTGCCAGGCCAGAAATCTGTGAGTTAATACAGGAATTTGAGAGTGGCATTGAGCCTAAACCTGAAGTAAACAATCGATGCCATCATGAGCAATACCAGTCATATCAAGTAAAACATGTCGCGAAGGTTCAAGCATCTTAACAACAAATTGACAAAGTTTGGAAATCCATTTTTAGGGGATGAAGATCTTATTGTCATCGACTACAGGATTATCGTAGACAAGCAAGTTAATGAATCAATTTATTCGGCACAGTCGACTGGTATTAAGCTATTCCGTAGTTTCATCGAGGAAATATTAGTAAAACAGTCTACAACAATATTTCAACCTTTGGAGAACAAACTATCACTGTTTAACACTCCTGCGAAGGACGCTAGCAAACACAATGGTATACTTAAGACTTTAAAAACAAATGTTAAGCTGTTTTCTAGACTGTTTATAGTTACACAGAATCGTCAGTTGGATACGGAGAGTTTTTTAAAGTACGAAAACCAACCATTTCCGCCTGCATTTTCAAATAATGGCAAATTTAGATTAGGCAATAAATCTGACTTAGTACACATTCTAGAAGATACTGTAGACAAGAATGATAATGCCTTTCCTGGAACCTGTGGTGCTATAGTTTATGATGGTGCAGTTCTTATTAACATTTTAAAACCACATTCCTCAAGAACATTTGGTGAATACTATACGAACATGTTTCATCCTCACATTGGTAACGACATTGAAAATTTTGCTTGTCAAAGAATTGATTTGATTTGGGATAGATATGTTACACCAGGTATTAAAGGTGCATTTAGACAGACGAGAGGAGCTGGAACCAGGAGACAAGTGCTTTAACACGTGACTTTACCTAAACATTGGCAAGATTTCTTCCGGAATTCTAGCAACAAAGAAGAGGTTTTTACTCTATTTGGAGCATTAACTGTTAATAATATTACAAATATTCAGGTTCTAACTACTGTAGGAGAAGTTAAAGGCAATATTACTGCACGAAGTTCTCTAATTGGTGCACATTGCCCTGGCCATGAAGAAGCGGACACAAGGATAATACTCCATCTCCAAGATAAAGTAGAAAACGGCTTCAAAAATATTGTTATACGCACTGTAGATACCGATGCCGTAGTCTTAGCAATTGCCTACTTCTTTCCCTTGTTAACAAAGGGCCTGGATAAACTTTGTATTGCATTTGGAACAGGAAAGAATTATGGATTTATTCCAGTTCATGCTATAGCTGAAGCAATGGGAAGCGAAAAGGCTATATAGCTTTACCAGGATTCCATGCTTTTACGGATTGTGACAGTATTCCAAATTTTACAGGGAAAACAAAAAAAATCAACTTGGAAGACATGGATGCTGTTTAAAGAAGTCACTACTGCATGTTCCTTCATCTCACAACCTCAAACTTCCATTCCAACGGCAATTTTTGACATTCTTGAAAGATACGTGGTATTACTATACTGCTCAACCAGTAACAGTAGAAGTGTCAATAATGCACGACAGGAATTGTTCATGACCAAAAAACGTCCCCTTGAAAGTCTGCCACCGACAAAGAACGCATTACAACAAGTGTTACGTAGTGCTTTCCAAGCTGGACACGTTTGGGAACAAGCAAACAAACGCACAATATGTGTACCTTCTCCAGCCGACTGGGGATGGTGGTTGGATGATGCATCATGGCACGTGAAATGGTCGGATTTGTCAGAAATTTCGGACTCATGTAGAGAACTAATAAAATGTACGTGCAAAAACTGTAGAAACAAGTGTGGATGCAGACATGTTGGACTGTCTTGTACATTATTATGCAACTGTAAGAATGAATGTGAACAATGAATGAATGTAAGAATCAATGGCTGTGGTGTTTGTCGATGTGTTTGGTTATGGTCTAGAAACATTGTTCAACTTCAGAAATATTCAGTTTAAACGAAGCATTATATCATATATTTTTAGATAAAAATAGTGTATAATGATTTCGCCTATGTTTCAATTTAAAAAGTATGGAACAGAAAAGCATCTATAGTAATTCCTAACTTGTTTTTAACATAAAAATTGCAATCCTTGACCTCGAAAACCTATAAATCGATACCAAACACTCAATTTCTACGACGTATAACAGAAAAACTATAAACGCGTAGCCATTTTAAAATATGGTCGCCATCTTGGATTTCTTTGATTTTAGACGATGCCTCCCCGACTTAATTTCATTGTATAACCTTAAACATTATTTATACCAACGGGGGTGTTCTTATCACAATTTGCAGTTTTTCGTTGATTTCTGCGATGTAGCACCTCAACTACTGTATGATAACTTTTTTTTTAAAGTTCGCAGAAAGCGTTTGTAGGGCTATTATTTTTTTTTTTTTAATTGACACTAATAAATTCTTTTCATAAAATGTTTAAGTGTTCCGTTTCGATCACTTTATTTGATATAATATGAAATAAAGATACACACTCAATAACTATTCATGAAAACATCGACTTAAAGAATTATCAAATATCTCAATAAAAACCTTTTAAATGTCTTCTTTTTAAATATACTGATATCTGTATTTAAAATATAATAATATGAATGAATAAGCAAATAGCAAAACATGTTAAAGGTACTAAAATATTAAAATTATTATTAAAGTTTCGATATCACTATAATATATTTGAAAAATATCAAAATCATTGAAAAAGTAAAATGAATGGAAATGTAAACACATGATAAACTGACAATATATAAACAAAATAAGATTTTCACCTGTATGTCCTTTTTTTTTTTTTTTACTGTGCCTCGGGTTGTTTGGCAGAAAAGAACGAAAAATCGTTTTTCAAAATAAAAAAAAACTTAAGTGTCAAAATTGACGTTCATAGTAATTCCAAGAAATAAGCATGATTCTGCATATCAAAGAAAAGATCGTGATTTCGTTGACATGTACGAAGAAAATTTGGCACGCCATAAGATCAAATGCCATCTGCTCGTCGAGACTTTAGTTCGATAATGCTCAATACAACAAATGATTTTATTCTAAAACAAAGTTATTATTAGCTTAAGCCTAAAATAATGGTTGTTGTTCACTTCCATAAACGTAAACATTGTAGGGTTACGAAAATAGATGGGTATTATCTGCAAAAAATTTATTAATTAAAATGTTGAAAACTATTCAATATTGATCCAAGTTTTTCAAAGGTCCGAATCAAGAAAGTTGACTCACTAGTCCAAACATTCCTGAAAATAAATGGTCATTACACCATGAATTGACCAAAAGCATAGGTGGGAAAAATGTGTAATACTACACGTACTTACACACACAATATGCCATCGACACCTGCGAGGCAAAAAACTAGAAACGTGGAAAGGCCTGCGAACATAGGCACTTACAAAATGTTTCTATACATAACTGAAATATCAACACTAATATTCAGTAAAATACACGTATGTTCCCTGGAACATAACGTACACCATCCACCTGGAAAAAGATGTGTAAACACACGAAATACAAATGCTCTCCTAGCATCGTAAAGATATGTCTCTATAAGACAAAATACATGAGACCGGTGAAAAGAAAAACATGGGATACAAACAAGAGTATAGTCAACGACATTACAAATTTCTGGTCGGTCTGAAAACATCCAAATTAAATTCCCATAAAAACAGCTGTAACAAGCTTCCTTAGGCATCTTCGCTACAAATATTCAAAATGGTCTTATTAACATATTAAAATTCAGTCATCGAGCATACGAAATAATTAACAAAATAATTTTCAAAAATCGTTATGGCTTCACGCTGTTGGAAAGAAAATAGGTTTATTATTCGGGATCTATATCGAATTCGAATAGTTTCTAGGACATACTGGAACTAAAATACAATTTTCTCAAAATTAACATGAAAAATAAACATTACAACTCATTAGCATACAAGTACACAATATAGTTACGATTCATAAACATTAAAATATGCACTAGAATATTACTAGACAATAAAATATACTCAAAATATTTAACCTAAGAATACGCATACTTAGTTACGGATACCATAAAGGAAGAAGGGAAATGAAAACTATATTTTGCGATTGATGGCGAAAATACAGTTAGCTATGGAATATCCAATGGATTAGCCACATCCATTTTTGCAACAGATCTGCAATTCCAGGAAATATTGCCTCCCTGAAAAAAATATTTATCTTTATCCCCATAAAATATCCTACCCGAATAAGTTCCCCTACGGTCGTTCAGTGGTCTAGAGAAGACGAAAAAAAATGTTAATTAGAAATTACAAGAAAATATAGAAGTTAAACATATTTCCGCATATATATTAATATGAGGGGAAAAACGACCGTTCACCATCAGAATATCTGTTCATATAGTTCCTTCTACAATAAAAAATTACTGCTTTCGTTCGGAGAATTATACTATTCACACGACATTCCTGCACATTCTATTACCAACAAGGAAATGTCTGTTATCACTTGTTTAAGGCTTAGCCTACTTTCCGTTCTAAACTTTTCTCTTCGAACAAAATATATCATGTCACATCCTGGAAATTCAAATAAGTCAAAATCGGGTAAATGACGTAAATGAGGTTCAATAAAATTACAGTAAACACTTCAAAATGAAAACGAAAATCTAAGATTAACACTGAAAAGAAATTTAACATTGACTATAAGTGTAAAATTCCATATTCTACGCATGAGATTACATACTAAGTTTCAATGACAAATATACACGTGTACAGTATATATAATTAACAACTAAAAATTTTCTTATCTATACATTCTACTTTTCTTAAAGGGAAATCAAACTAATTGTGAGTCATACGTATGATAACATGTTTAAGGATTTGGAAAGTGGGAAGGGATTCTAAAAAGATTTTTTTTAATCTTAAAAAACAATAGAAATATATTATAACGCTAAAATATCTTCCCACTAGCTGGGGATACGGAAATCGCGCCAAGATTTCAAATTGCTTTTAAAATGCAATTCCCCTACGTATGTGATACGTTAATTATTTACTAAAAAATCTAAATTCAAACATCTGAAATGAAAACAAGAAAAAATTAATAACATTAAACTAATAGTAAGTCAATGATAAGGTTTGCAACACTCATACACAGCTGACTGAGGTGTGAACTGCTACACGGAGCAAAGACAGAAAAAGAAATGAATGAATCAGCTGTATACCGTCCGTTATTCGTCGACATTAACAGGTGATCGAAAATGTAGCGATTATCTTATCACAATAAAGAAAGAAAACGTGTTATCTGCTCTTTGCCGAACAGTTAAAAGCTGGAAGCAAAAAGGAGTTTTAAAAACAATGCGTAGTTCTCTTTTCGTACACAGGTGTTCTGATCAAAAACTAAAAGCAAAAAGGAAGAAAAATGAATGAATGTCTATCGCTTAAAAGTTGAAAGAAAGATTAAAAGAAATGCATTGCTTTCCTGGCAGAAAAATTTGTATCAACACACAAAGTCTTGGTTGCCTTTTTTTTTTTTTATGAAGTGAACCTCACTTAACATTTGTTTTCCGAGTGGCCAGAATTCCAATCATTACGTCGGTTTGACCGGTTTGAGTTGTTCCTATTGTTATGATTTTGCCTATTGTTGTTATTTCCACTATTATTATTCCTCCTTTCATTATTGGTACTATTGTTTCGCCGATTCCTAGAATTATTGTTCTTTCGTTCAGGTCTAGTGTTAGAATTATCGCGCGAGTTGCGATTCCTGTTCCGTTCCTCACTATTTCTCTGATCACGTGATCTCAAGGGTCGGTTCCTATTATTTCTACTATGGTCACGTCGCGTACGACCTCGGTTCTGATTCCTATCAATTCTCATATTATTTACACGCTGATCCTGGTACCTTTGATTATTATTCTTACTATACGAAAAATTTCGTTGGTTACTTTGGAAACCGAAATTTTGATTACCGTTATAATTATTACCCTGCTTGTATCTTTCCTCTCTACGACTTTGCTGAGCGTGTAAAGTTTCTAATTTTTGAATTGCGGCCAAAAACTCCCTGATATTATTACATGAATGAAGAAAGAGTTCAGTTTTAAATCTATTAGGCAAAGTCTGTATTACGTCTGTAAGTATGAGAAATTCAGGCAATTGCGGTGTCAATTCACGAAGTTTATTGAATTGATCTAGCGCAAAATCATGTACGGAACTATGTACCTTGGGATCGAACCTAGTACTCTTACAGGTTGATAGCCTGTGTTGTACTGTAGCTTTTCCCGCGAAAGCTTCAATAAGTGCTTGTTTGATTTGCTCATAGTTAGTAAAGTCGTCTTTCCTGATATTGTACCAACTTAATGAAACTCCTTGCAACAAATGTGGAATGAGTTTAAACAGAGCTTTATCAGAAAGGTTGGCTAATTGAGCTGTAAGCTCTAGCTTTTGTAAATAATTGTGAATTGATTCACTAGAAGGATCACTCTGAAATTTAGGAAAACACTGAATTTCCTTAAGCATGACATCGTCTTTTAATTTCGTATATTTTCTCTGGCGATTAGTGAAAGTAACATTTTTGTCGCGCTTGCGCCTTCGGTCACATACAACCTTGATTTCTGAATCATCACTTGTGCTATCACTACTACTGGTGTCCTTACACTCCGAATAAGCCGAATCACTATAATGCCTAACTTGTCTAGGAGTATCTGTTTCTACTCGGGGTTCGAATTCTGACGCTCTATTTTCGGGACTTTCTACTCTCTGGGCGAGCTCTACCATATCACGCCTAATTTCTTTTATGTTCTTATCTATTGCCCGTATTTCGGCGCGACATTCTGCGTTAGATTCATTTTTTACCTTCATATTGTAATCTATCAGTTTCGCCTCTTCATATACCATTTTAATGTCTTTACCTTGCCTTTCTACGCGTTCAGAAATTTCCTCAATACGGTCATGCATCTCATCTAATTTATCGATTGTATCTATATGTAAACTAACGCAGCGTTCCTTATTAGCCTGACACACATCTCGGGCTGATTCCAACTGCCCTTGGAGGGATTGTGTGTAATCGTGCAAGCCTCCTAAATGATTCTGAATTTTACAGACTTTTGTTTCTATTTGTTTTACGCGATGGCATGTTTCTTCAGTCTGTTGCCTAACTTCGACGCTGGTCTGTGTGGCGAGTTCGATTGCCTGTTTAGTACTATGACTGACTTCGTGAAGCTGGTCATGAATCTTAAGTGTGATGCCATCGTATTTTTGTTCGAGGATTTCGTTCCTTCGTTTACTTTCGGCCTCCACATTCCTAATACTTTGTTCTAATCTTTGGTTATTTTCGCGACATTCTTTTTGCACGGCGTCTAACTTCTGACCTAATTCGACAAAATTTTCTTTATTCTCATCTACTTTTTGTTCTAATCTATCAAAATTCTCTTTAAATTGAGCAAAATTCTTTTTGTTGTCTCTCATCGATTCTTCGAGAAGTGAACTCATTCTAGTTATAATATCTACTTCCTGATGTTCCATTATGGACAAAATTAAAATTTAAAACGTATGATTAGAATAAAATATATTATCACCAAAACATATGACTAAAATCACCTGAAAGAGATTTTTTTTTTCAGATTACTGGTACTAAGCTGAAAGAGAAATGATATATTAAAATATTAATCTTATATGTATATTCGAGCACCAACGGTCTCGATTCGGGTCGGTAGTTCGGGCGTCATTTATTTGTAACCGTCAGGGTGTCAAGTCGCTGTTCGGGCGGAATTTATTTGTAACCGCCTGGATAATCCGGTCGCTATCCGTGGCTCGTGGTACTACCAATAAGCATCTTCCTGATACTTTAACTTACCTGGACAGGACGATGAAGGACCTCTCCAAGAAAAGGTTACAAACTGTTCCCAAATCTTTCGTCGGTCTCAATAATATGAGCATTAGGCGCCGAGAGGTTCGGGTGTCTCGTCTCGAAAACCTCACGGACGATCAGACGGTCATCCAGACCATAACGCACACAAATATCACTCATACAAACAACGAAAACACACTGGGTTAAATGACACTATACTTATTTATTAGAGCACTATTTTGAAAAAAAAAATAACGAAGAGAAATGAATACAACACTGGACACTAATAAATTTTGCCGCTGAAATTACGCTTTGCCCTTTTCGGGAAATATAGCCCTTTATATATATATATGATTATAATTCAGATATCACTATAAATACTTCGCTCACACCATTAATACACTTGGGGGATTCGCACTGGGGAAAAGTTGTCTGGATCGTCTCACGATGAATCCAGTTGTTACGCTGAACAGTCCTGCAGCGTAAAGGTGAATCTTCAGCAAACACACAAAAGAAGATCTCCACAGTGGAATACTGATATTGGAGGGCGCGTATATAACATTTTAAACGCACAAGGTCTGCGGACCTGGGGTTTCACTCGTTGGGGCTAGCCGTAAGAAATCGTCCTTCACCGGCTAAATAGCTTGTGCCCCTTAACACAACTTATGTTTGAAGCTCGACGCGAGATGCGTGGTTACGGCTTCCAGACCTGGAGTCAAACTCCTCGAGCATCCAAGCTCAAGCTACGGGTTGCAATGGTCAACGGAAAAGTGTTGGCAGTTCATTTCAAAAATCACTCAGTTAACTCACCTGTATACACATACAAACAGAATATGGAAAACAATTTCTGTTAATTTTAGTCAACTGCCCATAATGCACTAGACACTGCGATAACTTTGGCGTGAGAAAGTACAGATAACGGGCTGGAATACAACGCAGTTGGTGCCACTTCGGCTACTGGGACATCTGGTCAGCCCATATTTCTCTAATCTATTATAATGTTTCCATAAGCGATTAAAGAAAGCACTTAAGTCAGTTCCCAATAACTATAGAATATATACTGTGCATATAATGAGTCAGGGAGAAACACTGAAATGGTTAGTCACTAGCTGAAATGTTCTCACTAAAAGCAACGTTTTAAATATATATATGAAAAAATGATGAAAGACTTCTTTGTCCAATTGTGTGGGAAAGAAGCAATTCCCACCAAAGAAAGAACTTATATGCGTTGCAGAATAAAGTATAAATCGAAAATAATAATCACTGTCTTCACGAAATATACAGGGCGTCCACAAAAAATACTTCTATAACCTGGTGGCGGTTATATTATTATTATTATTCCCGTACTTTTGAACTTGCACGACGAAATTACTGAAAATATGTTTTATTTCTGTAATTTTCCCTGGATTGTATGCATTTCCTTCATTTATTAGTGGGCACTAATTTCTCTCTAGGCCGTCGAATAAATCAATTTCGTTGTGCACTTTAATTCGTTCCAAAGATCACACCTAAAGTAAGTAATATTTGGCTTCTAATTTCAGGTGGCATGAAAGTGTTCGGGTAACGCAGTGGCTTTATGCATAATACAGCTATCTAACATAGGTTCAAATCTTATTCACGTCAAAGTTAATATTTTTACAATGTGATTGTGAAGAATCGACTTATCATACTGGACAAACATTACGTAAGAATATGAAAGCAAACACCTGTATCATGATAGAGACGATTTACGAATGTTGGTTGGGAAAGGGCAAGGGAATTACCAGGACATTCCAAAGACATCATTGATCTGCAGTATGAACTTTTCGTGTTGTCGTTCTCAGAAAGAAACACTACACCATTTGTTAAACAAAGTTTGCACGGCGTTAGCTGTCGCAATGTTTTTGAATCGGAGTGTACCATTTACACTTCCCTATTTTGTCCCTGAAGTGAGAAATTTTGAGTGAAATCAGAATTTTTTCTGATTTTTAAATTTTTTTAGTCCCTTTGGAGCCCCGTGTAAACGTAGACATCTTAAAATCAACTGCAAAATACTATATGTGTGTACAAAATTTCAATTTTCTATCTTGAATAGTAAGGGCAGGAAAAGTATTTCATTTATCAGTAATCCCCACAGTGCCTCAGACTACCGCAAAAGACCCTGATGGCAGGTAAAAAATTTCCTGAGACATCCATGTTTATTCTAGGATCATGGTTTGCCATCATTCTCTTGAGAATAGAACTACCTTTCAAACGGTATTATTCACATGTCTCTATCATGTATCTAACGCGGGAAAATCGCGAAGAAAGAAATTTTTCATCAAAATATCCTTTTAAAATTTTGCCGCTCTGGACCCCTCTGTTTTAACGCAGAGATCTGAAAGAAATCTGATAAATACTATTCGGTGGAGTGAATATTTGTCCAAATTTCAATCTTCTAAGTGCAAAACTAAGCCTGCCATATATATATATATATATATATATATATATATATATATATATATATATATATATATATATATATATATATATATATATATCCATAATACCCCAGATTCCCGTATAAAACAGGATCTTGTGTAGAAGTTTCCTTGAGACATCCCTATTTATTCTAGAATCGTGGGTCGTACATAATTCTCTTAAGAACTGGCTTTCAAACGATACCATTCACATGTCTCCATCGTGTATCTAAGGCGTGAAAATCGCGAAAAAAAAAGAGATTTTTTGATTAAAAATATTTTTTTACCTTTTGCCCCTATGGACCCCCAGTGTTAACGCAGAGATCACCTGAAAAAATCTGATAAATTTTGTTCGGTGGACTGCATGTTTGTGCAAAATTTCAATCTTCTAGTTGCAAAAGGAAATCCGCCAAAAAATAAAAAAGAAATAAATATCGGCCTAGTAAAAAAATATTTTTTAAAGTTTTGACGTCATCACTTCCTATGTCTCGACGCAGAAAGGCGTGAAACCATACTTAACGTATTCTACAATGCTTCTAGGCTTGGAAAACAGAAAACCCAAAGTAAAAAGCTTTATTTGTTCTTTTTAAATCGAATAATGAAGACACTCATTTAGTAGCTAAAACATATTAACAATCCACAAGAACTGTCACTTGTTGAAACCTTCATATCGAATTATGAATGGATTTCAGGTGCTGTACTCAACAAACGAAAGTCAAGCCTGATGTGTGCAAACACAGACCAACTCATGGCAGACACGTAGGCTACAACTTTCGTGCCACAACATGCACTGTGGTAGTGGTTGTCCTTATTCATCAAAGTAAAGCCCGCCATGTAACTCTTGCAGGCCGAGTATACCTTTTAAATGTTTTTATATTCAGTCGTCTTTGGTTCCATACAAAACTATTTTCCTGCCAAAGAAATATCTCAGTATCATACGGAAACACAATGCAACTGCTGTGGCATACTCACTCCCTAAGGGTGAATCACGCGACAGTGTACTTATCAAAATGTGTTGGTGGCCTTGGCCTTGAAAACATTCAACTTCAGAGCTGCTCGCACATAGCTTGTGCCAAAAGGACTAGATCAGGAGAGTAATGCTCTCGGAAGTACGAACGAGAAACACAGTTCTGATTGGTTGGTGTTATCAATTTCTTCCCACGTTGTATTTAAATAGCAGAAATCAAATAATTGTTGTCAGTCTTCGTGGCCGAGAGGGCTAGCGCTATATGCTACTAATGAAAGTCCCTTTTGGCGTGAGTTCAAACCCGGCTCGAGGATTTTTTTTTACATTTTTAAAATATTTTTATAACACTTTTTAAATTAAAATAATATGAAAGTAATATTCAAAAAAGTGATTTACTTAGTTTTGTGCAGATAAGTAGTAGTAGTAGTAGGAACGGGTTAGAAACCCCGCAGGGCTCGTTTTGTTCCCCTTGTACTCCATGATATAAAATTTGTGACCAACTTAAAACAACTGGCTAGGATAGCGTTTAGAACAGCTGGCTAGATTAGCGCGCGAAAAAAACGTACTTCTGGGAGCATTACTCTCCCGAGTGGGTCGTGTGCCAAACACTGCTCATGGAGTCCCTTTCCAGCACAGTAAAAGGGCGAAAAAGGAAAAGAAAAGAAAAGAAAAAATAAAGAATACGGAAAACTGTTCCTTATGCAAAGAGCGTTTGAAAACATTTCAAAAGGTACGCTATGACTATTATCAGTTAATTGGCAACAACCGATATCACGGACAGATCCAGGAAGTTTTGAGGGGGGGGGCAGGTCTGAAAAATAAATTTGAGACATTTCTTGATATGTGGTTGGCTAACCAAAAATGTGAACTGGAGTGCTTCATAATACATATTTATCGCCCTTCTGGAGGCTGCATTGAGGAAAGCCATGTTGTTCAACACGAGAGAATCCAGGATTACAATAAAAAACTTTTTATTACCATCTTTTTATTATTGCATTATTTTATTTTATTATTATCATTATTTTTCTTAAATTAGATTATGTAGAGTAAACTATTTTTAATTTAATTTCCTATTAACATAATTCATATTAACTCTTTACTAATATCCTTATTTTTATACTGCATAAGTACTGTCGTGAGGTTAGATTTAACACCATTATTTGCTTTGAAATTAAAATATGTTAATACGTGTTACCATTGGCAGTTGATTGTGGACCGTTTACTAGTGCTATACTTTAATGGACTTAACTAGTTTTGGGGACAAAAGATATTTTCAAAATATTTTTGACTAATGGTCTTTTGGTAATAGATTATTACGAAGCGAAAGAACATACTTAAATGAAGTAAAGTTTTTTGTTATCCGAAAATAAAGTATGAAAATAAACTTATTTTTATGTAAAAAAGCATTCAATTATTAGTGCTGAGAAAATGTAACTTGTCATTCAAAAAGCTGACAATTGATGCTTTTGTGTTTGATTAGTTGCTTGGCTGCAGGCCCGTATCCACAGGGGAACTAGGGTGCCGGGCCCCCCTAAAGTTTTATTGTTCCCCCTAACAGGGACGTACCCAGAAATTTATTTCGGGAGGGGCGTAAAGCGTTTTGGAGGGGTTCAAATACAATTTGAGACTAAATTATATGAAAATTTCTAAAATTGCCCCTAAAAGTAGATTACATTTTTTTAAAGTCGGGATTTCGGGGGGCGGACCCCCAGGACCCACCCTGTGTATGCCCCCTAAAATATTCACGGTAGGCTTGCAAATGAACTGCTATACTATAATGATGAACTATAATATGGTTGGATCGGCCCCCTAACTTCTACAGCCCCCTCATATTTTTGGGCTGGCTACGGCTACCTACCAATACAGACAATGATTAGTCTTAAGGGGCCGTCCACATATTACGTAACGCTACTTTTGACCAATTTTTATCCTCTCCCTCCCCCTTGTCACACTTCGTAATGCAAGGCTGAACCCCTCCCCCGTTCGTTACGTAACACTTTTGGATTTTTGTTTTCTCACCAATTTTCCTTATTTTGGGAGTTATTATAATAAAAACTATTTTTAATAGCAGAAATTTTATTACAAAATGCTCTTTTTCTGAATATATTTGTAGTATTTTTAACTAATAAATCAATGTACCGGTACGTATTAGAAAATGGTAGGATGGTAATAATATTTTAACCCCATAAGATTGCTTAATTAACAGTCCTAATTCTTCGAAACTGCATACTGTCGTTTCCCAAGGAGATCACACCTATCCTTTTCGGTCAGATGATGACAACGAGGGTCACTACGAAAGTTTTGAGATACACATTGTTGTGGCACAGTATTTGAATTCCAACAATTGCGTTCGGTAGTGGTATCCAGAGCAAAGAAGCGAAGCAGGTTTCAACGGCGTATCGCCTTCACTTGTTTGTTGATGTGAGCAGTATTCGGCTGTCTAGAATGGAGCTCGAAAGGGAACCTTTTCGGGCAATGATCCTTTACGATTTCAAAAGTGGTTTGAACGAAACACGAAGCCTTGACCGTTTGCAGGGGGCATTTGGGGTCCTTGCTAATTCCCGTGCTACAATTTTTCTGTGGTTTGGTGAATTCAGAAGAGGCCGGACATCGCTTAAAGATGCAGAGAGAGCTACGAAAGAAGATAAGATGGAGAGAGAGCTGAACGTCCTGCAAAAGCTGTGTCAGATGAAAACATTGCCGCTGTGGAACAAATGATTCGAGAAAATCCTTGAACAACTTTCAACGACATTGAATCTACAGTGAACATTGGATCGCCAGCAGTAACAAAAATTCTTCATGTTCATCTTCGGTTCATGAAGGTTTCATCTCGTTGGGTGCCTCACACTTTGACTGAACAGCAGAAGCGCATGCGTGTGTAATGGTGTGAAGAAATGCTTGCAAGATTTGATGGAGGCAATTCTCGACGCGTCTCTGACATTGTTACTGGTGATGAGACTTGGATCTATCAATTTGACTCTGAAAATAAACGCCAGTCTACAGTTTGGATCTTTCCAGACGAAAATCCACCCACGAAAGTGAAACGACCGCGAAGTGTGGGGAAGAATATGGTCGCAACTTTCTTCTCCAAATCTGGCCATGTTGCAACTGTTCCACTTGAAGAACAAAGGACTGTTACTGCTCAATGGTACACTACTGTTTGCCTAACAAAAGTGTTCCAGAAGCTTCGGGAACGGCGTCCAAGAACTGGATTGCGTGGGATCCTGCTTCATCATGACAACGCGTCCGCACACACGGTCAATATCACAATTCAGATTTTAGAAGCTAGGGAGGTCAAACTTATGTCTCATTCGCCGTATAGCCCTGACCTGGCCCCGTGTGATTTTTTTCTGTTCCCCAGGATCAAAGATCGCTTGCGTGGCAAGAGATTTTGCAGCCCTGAAGAAGCTGTAGTGGCTTACGAGAACGAACTTTCAACACTTGAAGAAAAAGGCTGGCAACACTGCTTCCAAAAGTAGCTTTCGAGGATGCAAAAGTGTGTACAGTGTAATGGTGAATACTTTGAGAAAATGTAAGTGTTAAATTGATTTTAAGTAAGTTATTTCACATCTGAAAACTTTCGTAGTGACCCTCGTACTGACAAGGAAGATGAAGGTGGAACAGGATCTGAAGAACTAACATCGATCTCTTTTTCAGGGATCCAGGATGCTTCGTGCATTTGAAATTCGCCAGTTCCGACGATGGAAAGTTGCCTTCCTCGTCGACCACAGATTCAAAGTGGCTGCGCATGTGAAGAAGCAGGGACATCTCGTTTGTGAAGAAGCTCTCGAGCATCTTTTTTGGACTTAAGACTTCAGTTTACCTCTTTTCATATTCTTCTTGTCCTAAATCAGTGCGAGAATGCGAATAAACTCAATTTCTTCAGAAATATTCAAATTCAAAAATCAAAAATTTAGTACGAGATAATATCCGACGAATTAGGTTTTTTAATATCTTATTTTGATCTACAAATCCTGGATCGTTCCATCGCGGAAAATATAATTTCACGAAAAAGAATTTCTTCTGTTTCCTATGCAAAACCCCTTAGAAGAATAGAGTGAGTAATGATTCAAATCAAAGGTTTCAGATAACATTCTCAGAAATAGCAATACTAGTGGGAACATGAGGGCATTTTCAGGCGGTGGTTACGATCACTAACAACTAACTCCGGAAAAGCGTGTTCTCTAAATCCAATGCTGCGATAGCCACAAAACGGAGTTTTATTGTATTGTAATACATGCAGGATTCGCCACCATTTACGCTGGTGTCTAGTGCGTCTTCGAATCTCTTCTGTATGATTCAATTTATATAGGCTATAGTTCGCAATTTTCCAAAACAATAGGAATATTTATTTATCTATATCGATATATATATATATATATATATATATATATATATATATATATACGAGGGTTGGAACTTAAATAGTGGCAACACTGCTGTGGAGACACTATGCAATGAAATGTACTAGTGGCGCTGATAGCGCACGTTGTTAACATACCTACCTAACCTCTGAGCAAGTAGACTCGCCCGTCCCACGTCACCGGCAGGCTCACAAGCGAGGGAAGCACAGTCACTTGTGAGCGAGCGGTCTAACGTAAAGGTGTCACTATGTTTTCGAAACAGGAACAACGGAGTTGGATCAAGATTGAATGTGCCAGAGGTCGTACAGCACGACAGTGTCATCAAGGGCTTCAAGAGGCGTGTGGGGAATCGGCATTGCCGTACAGAACAGTGGCACGGTAAGTAAAAACCTTTAACGAAGGTCGGCAAACTGTGGCGGACATGCATCGGGCAGGTCGTCCTAGCGTCTCTGAAGAAGTGCAAGCTGTTGCCGCGTTAGTGAACAGTGATCGACGCCTGACGATTCGTGAGCTCGCCCACGAAACCGGATTAGGGCATTGACGGTCTGCCCTGGAGGAACGTAATGCGTTAGGATAACACACCATAAGTTTCACCACACTGGGGCTCTGACGCACTTTCGACTTTCGCGGCGACCCATAATGACGCCATTCGTTGGATTGGCGTTTCAGTGTTGGCTCGTAAGATCTGGCCCATGTTTCATCCAGTGTTATGATACGGCGTCAGAAAGCCTCTCCTTCGCGCTCATACCGCTCCAAGCGCGTCTGAGCAGCGTCGTAACGCATCCATTTTTGCATTTCCATCAACTCATGCGGAACCCATTGTTATGCAGTTTTCCGCATGCCCAGGCGTTCCTTCAGAATGCGAAGCACAGTCTTACGCGCTAATCCGGTTTCGTGGACGAGCTCACTAATCGTTAGGTGTGGATCACTGTCCACTAGCGAATTTGACACCTTTACGTTAGATCGCTTGCTCACAAGCGATTTGTGCTTCCCTCGCTTGTGCGCCTGCCAGTGACGTGGGACGGGCGAGTCTATTTGCTCTGAAGTTAGGTAGATATGTCAACAACGTGCGCTATCAGCGCCACTAGTACATTTCATTGCATAGTGTCTCCACAGCAGTGTTGCCACTATTTAAGTTCCAACCCTCGTATATATATATATATATATATATATATATATATATATATATAAATGAAAGTGACTATGTTTGTAACTTAATAACTCTTAACCACCCGACCGATCTCGTTCAAATTTTCAACATAAATGAAGTTCCGACCTGGGATGTTTTTTATCATTTTACTTTGAAGGTGCAACTTGGGGGAGGGGGAATATATAAAAAATGATTGAAAATGAACGATGTTAGTGTCAAATGCATAAATTTTGGCGTCGCTGAGATAAACAGTGACTCTTTCGATGCAGTTTAAATCCAAATTCACCCCGCAACTTGGGTAAAGTGGAGGATGACATATACAAAATGTTCGAAAATGACTGATATTAGAGTCGAGACCATGATGTTAGGGGTCGCTGAGATGAACAGTAACACTTTCGATGTCGTTTAAATTAAAATTTGGCCATGCAACTTGGGGAAGGGGAGATATATAAAAGTGATCGAATATGACCGATATTTGTGTCGAATCCATAGTTTTTGGAGTCCGTAAGTTGATGGTGACAGTTTTGGTGCTTTATATATCCAAAATGAAACGTATTCTCCCCGTATGAAAAACGGGTATTCTAGCTAATTTATAAAAAAGAAAAAAACAATAAAATTATTTGTTTAAAAGATTGCATATAAATCTGAGAATAAAAATAAAAAATACAGCAGAAAAACTGTTACGTAGCGAAGACCTAAAGCCCCTCCTTCCCCTTATCACTCTTCATAACGCAAGGCCGAACCCCCTTCCCTCCTTGCTGCGTTACGTAATATGTGGACGACCCCTAAATGTGTCTTAATCACATATCCATTAGACACAGAACAAATATAGACACTTTAGTTCTTCTACTGACAGTCAGTACATATAGTGATTTTTCTTTATTGACCCTTATGCACATTTCGGTTGCACATAGAACAAATCCAAGAACGTTTTATGTCATCAATTCGAGGACAAATAGACATCTCCTTCTTTTAGCTGGAGAATTTGTTTGCGGACAGTCTTCATTGATGTTCCTATCAGTTAGTCGTAACAATGACTGCCGAAGCCTACGAGAAAGTGTCCCGCATTCGCCCCTTACTTTTAGGTGATCTTGAGCAAGAGTCATCGTAATACTCCTCATGAAGTCTCGTCTCTGAAGTCTTCTTGGTTCGTTGGAAAGATGGTAAAAAAAACAAGGCTATTTAAGCATGCAACGTCCAGTATTCTATAGAAAATTGCAAGAAACCACCTTCTGCAAAATCTGCCAGTTCCGAGTTCTGCACACATCTCCGTAACACTCCCCAAGAAAACCACAGAAAAAATGTAATGCAGGAAACGTATAGCGCAAGTACTATCCTGGGGAAAATTTCGACCCCAGAGGTCCGAAGCTATCGAAACAACAAAGTGCATGGACACGAACAACAAGTCGCTACGAAATATCAAGATCAACTGAAAAAATGCAACCGTTAAGTTTTACGACCCACGATTATGCCGGCTAGGCTAAAGGAGGATAATGAGAAATGGTGGAATGAAGAAAGTGGGACGAAATTGGAGAACCCCGAGAAAACCCACGCACACAGTGTTTATCCAGCACAAGGTTCATTTTGCGCGGGCTGGGATCAAACCCCGGACCCCATGCACCAGAGGTGAATACTCTATCACTGAGCCACCGCGGCCCCCTAGCAAGGTCAACTGAGAATAGACGACTGAAACCTCAGTGAAACAATATATATATATATATATATATATATATATATATATATATATATATATATATATATTGTCCACAGCTAGAAATGTGTTTGCGGAGGTCAAATTTGATCCCCCTCGATAGTAGTTACGAGTTAAGTATGTAGTGATAACTTAGGAAAAAGATAAGTAAAAACTTAGATTTCTTAATAAAAATAACTTTGTATACTGTTAGTATATATATATATATATATATATATATATATATATATATATATATATATATATATATATACAGGGTTTGTCCGGGAAGTAATAGGACTGATTTTATTTCGCCATGACTGTACTTCGGAGCGTGCGCGCACTGACTGAATCCAGTAGAGTTCGTTCCTAGCTAACGAACGATCGGCTGGTCAGTTGTCTCCGAGCACACGGAGAGTCAGGACAGGCTTTTTCGCGCTACGTGTTTCTGTGAGTGGTGCAAGCCGAAAATGCAGCGTTCGTTAGAGCAGAGGTACGCGATTAAATTCTGTGTTAAACTCGGTAAATCTGCGACAGAGACGTTTGATATGATCAAGCAGGCTTACCCAGATGATGCTTTAGCAAGAAGTGGTGTGTTTCGGTGGCACAAGGCCTTTTCGGAGGGCCGGGAAGAGGTCGCCGATGAAGACCGTGCTGGAAAACCTTCGACTTCGACAAACACCGACAATGTGACTCGTGTGCGCGAAGTTTTGAACTCAGACCGTCGACTAAGTATTCGTTTCATTTCCCAGATGTTAAATTTACCAAAACTGTGGTTCATGAAATTGTGACGGAGCATTTGAACATGCGCAAGGTGTTCGCGAAGTTTGTCCCAAAAGTGCTCACTGACGACCAGAAATTGCGACGAGTGGAATTGTGCCAAGAAAATTTGAACATATGTGAAAGTGACCCCCAATTTTTGAAAAAACTAATCACAGGTGACGAATCGTGGATCTTTGAGTATGATCCCGAGACAAAGAGGCAATCTTCCTAGTGGCACACGCCGGCGTCTCCTCGCCCAAAAAGAGAAGAATGAGCAAATCCAAAGTGAAAACGATGCTCATTGTCTTTTTTGACATCAAAGGCTTCGTCCCATATGAATTTGTTCCTCCTGGACAAACCGTCAACGCCAAGTTTTACGTGGAAGTGCTCAAGAGACTCAAACAAAGGGTCAATCGGGTTCGACCAGACATCGGAGCTGACTGGAAGCTGCACCACGACAACGCTCCGGCTCACACCGCCTTTCTTGTGATCAGCTACCTGACCAAGGCCTGCAACCCAAAGCTTCCGCAGCCGCCCTACAGCCCAGATGTGGCCCCCCGGACTTCTTTTTGATTCCTCGCCTGAAACGCCCGATGAAAGGCAAGCATTTTGAGACGACAGAGGGGATCCAAGCAGCTTGCACCGCGGCTCTCAAGGCTATTCCGGAGAATGACTTCCGTGACGCCTTCAACGCTTGGAAATCGCGCTCGCAGCGCTGCATCGACACAGAAGGAGCCTATTTTGAAAGTTTTCAAAGAATTGTAACGATTGGCTCAATATATATTTTTTAAATCGACTCAGTCCTATTACTTTCCGGACAAACCTTGTATATATATATATATATATATATATATATATATATATATATATATATATATATATATAACGCAGCAGCTGAAATGCGTGGGGCAGGAGGGTATGAGCAAATCGATCACCAATGGAATGAGTCGATCCAGGGCACAGTAAAACTAGTTAGGCCACTGGGCATATCTCCTTCCTTCTCTTCTCTTTACATTATATCTGGAGATGTATGTTCTGACTAATAGGCTACTGTGGCAATTTTAAAAAGTATGAGGATATACGCTATCAATGATAAACTATGACTTTTAATATATATAGGGCAATAAATCGAAAAACTCTATATTATTGTTCTGTCCCAATGCCCTGTATAGAGATCCACATATGTCTTCTCAGAGCAACATTAAACTAATCTTTTCCACAGAATATTTTTCATTCTATACTTTGATCCAGGGGTGGAAATGGAATTTTAGACCTAAGGGGAAAGTCAATAATAGATAAGGTTTGATTCAGAAAGTCGGAAGAGCAAGCGAACTTTGATGGAGAAGCGATAGAGATTGTTGCAGAACAATTAACAAAATTAATATCACGATTCAAATTTACTATTTGTTAATAATAACTACAGATGTTTCTCCTTCTTTGGCACAATCACTTCAACTTACGAAGGGGATATTATCCCCTCGTGCGTACCTGATTTTCACTCTTACTTTGATCTCAGGCTTTTTGCACGTGAAACCGTATTTACCGGGTAACGTTGACGCGGGGCCATTTTGACTCGTGCATTTTTGTCGCGGAGCACTTACGCCCAGACCTTTTCCATGCTGGGCCGTAAGACTCGGGTCCTTTTGAGGTAGGGTTCTTTCGACCCAGTCTGCTTTGACGCAGAACTCTTTTAACTTGATTCCTTTTGACCCGGGCAATTTTGACGCGGGGCCATTTTGACTCGTGCATTTTTGTCGCGGAGCACTTACGCCCAGACCTTTTTCATGCTGGGCCGTAAGACTCAGGCCCTTTTCAGACAGGGTTCTTTCGACCCAGTCTGCTTTGACGCAGGACTTTTTAACTCGATTCCTTTTGACCCGGGCAATTTTGACGTGGGGCCGTTTTGACTCTGGCCTTTTAGTAGCGGGGCTATTTTCACCCGTGTCCTTTAGAGGCGGGTCCTTTTGACCCGGGCTCTTTTAATGTAGGGCCCGTTTGTCGCGGAGCCCTTTTGGCGCGGGCTGTTTTGACTCGTATCCATTTGTAGCGGGGCCGTTGTGTCTCTGGCCCTTTTGTTGCGGAGATCTTTTGACTCGGAGACTTTTCTCGCGGCGCCTTTTGACCAGGAGACCTTTTGAACTGTGCTCTTTTTTTACATTCGCTCAGCCGCGTAACTCTCAGCCGGTGCCTTAAGCATTCAAATCCGGCGAGGTAACATTATTGCGAATGTTTCTTTATTTTTCTAGGCTCTCTTGACGCGGGGCTGTTTATACTCGGGCTCGTTTGACGTAGGTCCCTTTTGACTCAGTTCTTTTTGTCGCGGGACAATTTTGACCCAGGTCTTTTTCACGCTTGATCGTTTTATCCCGGAAACTTTTAACTCAAGCCTTTTCGACCCGGGCTATTTTGACGTGTGGTCATTTTGACTTGGACTCTTTTTTCGCGGAGACTTTTGACCTGGACATTTCACACTGGGCTGTTTTGACCCGGGCCCTTTTCACGCGGGATCGTTTTGACTCGGGTACTTTTCTCGCGGAGACCTTTTGACGCGGGCTGTTTTTCTAGCGGGGCTGGTTTGAACCGTGCCCTTTTGAGTTGCATCCTTTTGACCCGGCCTCTTTCGAAGTAGGGACCATTTGTCGCGGGGTCTTTTGACTCGGCTCCTTTTCACGCGGGGCCGTTTCTACTCGGGGCCTTTTGTCGCTAGGCCCTTTTGACCTGCAGACTTTTTGACTTGCGCTCTTTTAACGCGGGGCCGTTTTTTCTCGGTTCCGTTTGACGTAGTAACCTTTTGACTCGGGTTTTTTCTCGCGGGATCCTTTCTACCCGGGCTCTTTTGACGCAGGGCCCTTTTAACTCAAGCCCATTTAACCTGGGCTCTTTAGACGTGCGGCCATTTTGACTCGGGTCCTTCTGTCGCGGAGACCCTTTCACACAGGTCCTTTTGACTCGGGCCCTTTTGCTGCAGAGATATTTTTTTTTTTAAGCCTCCACTTTCCCCTGCCTTTGCCATTTCATATGGTCTTATTAAATGGCAGACGCTACTGCCTCTTACTCGTAATTCTCTCTCTACTACCTTTTTTTCCCCGTATGATTTCTCTCCTCTTTTTATGATTGGCCTCAGTTAGGGTGAGGCGAGGCTTACCTTTTATTGGCATGATACCTAAAACAAAATTTAAATCATGCCCTATTCTTTATTTTTTCTTTATTTTTTCTTGTTGTTTTATTTCCTTTTTTAGAAAAAATTGAAAAGATACACAAAGACACATACACACACACACATACTACATACATATACATGAGCAGGAAAAACCTTGCATAAAATGTTAAGGTAAGCTGAAAAGAGAAAAGAAATAATTAGTAAACAATTTAAACAAGTATTACCAGGATCTTTTTTTGTCTTTAAATAGTTATCTCCCCTGTATGAATTTATTTCTTGGTGTTATTCATACCTGTCTTTCCCACTAAAAAGAAAATTCTTTGAAAGGAAATCGGACTTCCAGATTTCCAATTTTTCGTTAGTTGTTAGTTCTGGAAATCAACATCAGAACTGTTTTGGTCTGTCTGAATTTCTCTCACCAGCTTTGTAAGGTCTTCTTATTTTCTTTCTTCTTCTAAAACACTTGTTATATTTTAAAATCCTGCCACCACTAGCAAAACACTAAACAAGGCACTATACACTAACACAAATAAGGAACGTGAAGGTTTAAGTTCTGGAATTGTCATCAGAACTTAGTTTTTTTTTCTGTTTGATTAGTTTACTTTCTTCTAATTCTTTATTTCTTTATATTTACAATATAGGGTGTGGGTCTTGTTAATTTCTTCTCCTTTCATCGTTTCTTTCCTTCCACAAGTTTCTTGATACATGTCTTGCAACAAATTGTAATTTTCCTAATTTCATTTTATCGTTTATTAAAGTTTGTATATTATCCCTTTTTAATTGGTCTCTTATTTCTCTTATTTTGTTATTTGTTATGTAATTATTGCAATTCCAGAAGACATGTTCTGGTGTTTGTACCAAATTTCACAAAATTAAATCCCCACGTTAAGCGGGTTTGCATATCCAGGCTCCTAACTATGAAAACATTTACGCTCAGTTCAACCTCAATCATTTCACGAATTCAACCTGTTTTACGTATGTTATTAGGACATAATATCGATTGTGATTTCTTCTAAAAACACTTTTATACATTGCAAGAGCTGTAACGTCCAAATATTTACTGAAAACTCATAGTCGTATCGGAATAAACAAAAGCGAGTATGGAACAGTAAACTGCTTTCACAAAAGGCAAAAGAACATGTGCAAAGGCATACAAAACGGTCGAGTGGTTTGGGTCGATACACTATCAATCACAAGTTTGTGTGTTCAAACCCGGTAGCAAGTTGCTTCTTATTTAAGTGTCTTCCTATTTTCATCCGGAGGCTGAAAATATTTCTTTGAGTAACTCATTAAAAACTTCTTTTGTTTCAAATTCGATTAGAACGGAACATTATATGAATTGCGAATCTTAAATCCATAGCAAAAAAAAAAAAAAAAAATGAAGTATACTCACTACTCCATTATCCTCTGATTTGTAACGAAAAACTATTTATAAACAGTGGTGACTTCAGAAAATTATCCTCGGGGGGAATTTCAATATGCGGGTGGAGGGCAAACATTGGTAGTCCACATTGAGCACGATCGAATATATGGTCCTGAAGGCGGAAATTTCTTAGTTCGAAAGGGGTCTCAAATTCTCCGTCAAATCACGTCCTGAAAGTATCATTGCTTAAAAGCTTTTCGTAGCAAATATAATATTAAACTTGTTTCTCGTTTTACATTTAGAATTGGTAAAATCACAACTTACAGAGGATTATAATAAAAGCATAAAAATTACAATACGAATCATGTATAAATTATCCTGTAAGTTGCCAACTTTGGGTCAAATTAAAACTCAAATATTTGTTTTCGGATTGCACTTAGAAGTAAGTCCTCTCTATATAATCCTGATTGGAAAACCATGTATAACTCTAATTAATTAATCAATATTTATACAAATATTTTTTTTATTTTACTATTTTTACTATTCAATATTATATACACTTCATTTCCAAAATCAAAATCTCGAAAATGTATATTGTACGAGTGCAGATTCGGAAATAAATGATTATTTATCATATATATTGGTCTCTATTCGAAATTCTATTTAATCGAATCCGACAAGAACACACAGAAACATTGAGCACAGGAGAAAAAGGTGCTGTACCCGGCGGAGACTCGAACTTAGTTAGAATGGTGCTTTATAAGCCGAACGCCTTAGACCACTTGGCTATGGTAACAACTAGTGATTGTAGCAAAGGCTTCGAGTAGTAGTTCTTATTACAGAATAACGTTTTCTATTGCCTAAAATTTAAACCTAATTTACTTTGATATAATATATCTATTAATTTGTTTCATGAACACGTTTTCGTTACTTTGATGAATGATGTATGTTGTTGATATAGATTCTGTTACACGTTCTTTCGTAAATATTATAGAAAGTATCAGTGTTATTTATGATCTTTCATGGAAATTGACTGGCACATGCGCAGTACACAGACAGTTCAATTGGAAGGCGAGGAAGGAAACGCTAACACACTGTTAGAATGTTTCCCTCACAAGCAGTAGTTCCCAACCGAGGGACGACGGGACGCACTTCATCCTCCTGGGGTGGCGTCAAGGGTTTACGAAGTCCCTTCGTTGTCTTATATTTCTTGAATGATTATGCACAATATACAGTCACATCTTCTACACATTTGGAAGTAATAAATCGTAGTATAAATAAATCGTCCTCCACACACAGTGATTGTTGCTTTTCCAAGATTATAAACTGGAACACTTTTTATTTCAATAGAATATAAAAGTTTCCATGGGAGGGGTTACAACTCCCGGGGTCTTTGATATGTCACCGCCTAAACTGTAACTTTCAAGTTAGAATCGAAAAATGGAGACATGTGACCTACTAAATATATTTTTAGTTCATTATACATTTTCATAAATAAAATATCCACAATTACAATGACAGTAAATGCTATGTAATTATTGTAAATGTTTGTACTTTCATTTTCCCTCTTTCTTCTCAACTGAGCTTGAAAAATGGGAGGTTAAGAATTTCAAATATTACGTATATTTTAGCGTATTACGAAATTATAATTAATAGAATCCGGCAGGATCACAAACAGAAACGTCAAGAAGAGGTAAAACCAAATTGTACTGTGGTGGGATTCGAACTACTCTTGAATGGTGCCTCAGAATCTCTAGCCGAATGCCTTAGTCCACTCGGCTAATGTCACAAGTTGAAAATATAGTAAGCGTGTTTCGTGTTCAATCTTTTGTTACAGTATGAAATTTATTTTGTGTTCTCTGAAGTTTAAGCCTATTTTGGCCTGATGTAATAGTCTGTTGAAATTGTTTTATGTTTACGGTATTCTTTACTTTGACGAATGATGTTGTTAATATAGGTTCTATTACGTATTCATTCATAAATATTACAACAATTGTCAGGATTATTTATGATCTTTCATGAAAACTGACTGGTGCATGCGCAGTAGAAACAGAAAGATGCACTTTACCGACATTTGTCATACACGCCAGAACGCAAATTTCTAACAGGTTCTGAAAATGCCTCGCTCTAAGGTTGTGGAGAACTGTCTGTTGCTCTGAGAGGAGAAATCATAGGCCGAGCAAAAATGGGACAAACTGTGCCTCAGATTACTAGAGATCTGGGATGTGACAAGAAAACGGTCAAGAAATGGGTTCAGCGACATGAAGAAGGTGGTGAATGGTTCAGGTCTCGGTCAAGAAGTGGAAGGCCAAAAGTGACAACTGCAGCTCAAGATCAAGCTTTAGTTACAGAAGTAATCAACAGACCTCTACGCCACACGTCAATCCTCTTGGACAAAGCCAGAGAATATAATTGTTCTCACGAAACAATAAGAAGAAGATTATTGGGGGCTGGTCTACACTGTTCAAGACCCGCTAGGAAGACTCTCCTGACTGAAACTCACAAGGCCAGACGAATGGAATGGGCACAGAATAACATAACCCAACCTCAGTCATATTGGGACTTAGTCATCTGGACCGACGAGAAGGTTTTCAAGTCTAACCAACAAGGCAGAGTTATATTGTATAGACCGCGCGGAACCAGGTATGCTGAACAAAATATTATCAGAACTTCTTGTTCAGGACGAATATCAGCACACTTTTGGGGATACATGACGGCTGCTGGTCCTGGAGATTTGGTTGCGGTGCCTGAGAGAATGAACAGCAGTGTTTACATTAATATCCTCGAAAATACGTTGTCCGTCCTTAGAAAGAAACTTCCCCGAACATGAAGAATATATATTTATGCATGATAACAGTGCTGTTCACACTTCCCGGCAAACACGAGAGTGGCTAAGTGAACATCCAGAGTTAATTTGTATGAGTGGCCCCCTCTATCCCCAGATTTGAACCCAATTGAACATCTCTGGGCCTACATGGTGCAAGAATGGGAAGAGAGACGTGAAGACAGAGACCAAACGTTTCTTCAAAATCATGTTATGGAAATGTGGCAACATTTTCGTGACACACCGTCGTATTGCTCGAGACTTGTATCTAGTATCCCCTCCAGACTTCAAGAAGTTATTGACTCTGGAGGTGATTACACGAAGTACTAGTGTGTTATTTTTTGTGTAAACATTTATTTAAGTTTCATTTATTTATTATATTTTTTTCAAGAGCAATACTTTAGTTCTTCATTCTTTTCCTTTGCTTGTTTACTTATTAGTTCGTTAAAACGTTAAGGAAGAGTAGTATATCTTCAAAAAGTATTTGTGAATTTACTTTGAACGTTTCTAAGAATACATTTACTTTTTTTCTTACTCTATATCATGCCCAATATTACTTTCATTTCAGTTAATTAATAACTTTATTTCACACCTCGGATAAAAGTATTATTGTCTTTTTAACGATGTTTTTCCTTTTGATTGTGTAATTTATAGTTTCATTGAATTATCTCAATTCGAATGAATAAATCACATTTTGTTTATTGTCCCTTCCTTAGCTAGGTTCGAATTCGAGAACAATGTGGTGTAATTTACGTTCTTTATTCTTCATATTGTGCAGTAATGACAATATTAATTATTTTTCATGAGTCCAGTTGATCAGTGAGAACTTGGACAAACATTAACCTGGTGATTCTTTACGCAATGACAAGCGCAAAATTCATTTTAGCTGTTCTTTATACTTCACAGCGATGAAACATTCTAACAGTGTGTTAGCGTTTCCTTCCTCGCCTTCCAATTGAACTGTCTGTGTACTGCGCATGCGCTAGTCAATTTCCATGAAAGATCATAAATAACCCTGATACTTTCTATAATATTTACGAGAGAACGTGTAACAGAATCTATATCGACAACATACATCATTCATCAAAGTAACGAAAACGTGTTCATGAAACAAATTAATAGATATATTATATCAAAGTAAATTAGGTTTAAATTTTAGGCAATAGAAAACATTATTCTGTAATAAGAACTACTACTCGAAGCCTTTGCTACAATCACTAGTTGTTACCATAGCCAAGTGGTCTAAGGCGTTCGGCTTATAAAGCACCATTCTAACTAAGTTCGAGTCTCCGCCGGGTACAGCACCTTTTTCTCCTGTGCTCAATGTTTCTGTGTGTTCTTGTCGGATTCGATTAAATAGAATTTCGAATAGAGACCAATATATATGATAAATAATCATTTATTTCCGAATCTGCACTCGTACAATATACATTTTCGAGATTTTGATTTTGGAAATGAAGTGTATATAATATTGAATAGTAAAAATAGTAAAATAAAAAAAATATTTGTATAAATATTGATTAATTAATTAGAGTTATACATGGTTTTCCAATCAGGATTATATAGAGAGGACTTACTTCTAAGTGCAATCCGAAAACAAATATTTGAGTTTTAATTTGACCCAAAGTTGGCAACTTACAGGATAATTTATACATGATTCGTATTGTAATTTTTATGCTTTTATTATAATCCTCTGTAAGTTGTGATTTTACCAATTCTAAATGTAAAACGAGAAACAAGTTTAATATTATATTTGCTACGAAAAGCTTTTAAGCAATGATACTTTCAGGACGTGATTTGACGGAGAATTTGAGACCCCTTTCGAACTAAGAAATTTCCGCCTTCAGGACCATATATTCGATCGTGCTCAATGTGGACTACCAATGTTTGCCCTCCACCCGCATATTGAAATTCCCCCCGAGGATAATTTTCTGAAGTCACCACTGTTTATAAATAGTGTTTCGTTACAAATCAGAGGATAATAGAGTAGTGAGTATACTTCATTTTTTTAGCTATGGATTTAAGATTCGCAATTCATATAATGTTCCGTTCTAATCGAATTTGAAACAAAAGAAGTTTTCAATGAGTTACTCAAAGAAATATTTTCAGCCTCCGGATGAAAATAGGAAAACACTTAAAAAAGAAACAACTTGCTACCGGGTTTGAACTCACAAACATGTGATTGATAGTGTATCGACCCAAACCACTCGACCATTTTGTATGCCTTTACACATCTTCTTTTGCCTTTTGTTATAGCAGTTTACTGTTCCATACTCGCCTTTGTTTATTCCGATACGACTATGAGTTCTCAGTAAATATTTGGACGTTACAGCTCTTGCAATGTATAAAAGTGTTTTTAGAATAAATCACAATCGATACTATGTCCTAATAACATATGTAAAACGGGTTGAATTCGTGAAATGATTGAGGTTGGACTGAGCGTAAATGTTTTCATAGTTAGGAGCCTGGATATGCAAACCCGCTTAACGTGGGGATTTAATTTTGTGAAATTTGGTACTTCATTACACGTACATTTATCGTCATTAATTATATTAAGTCTTCTCAGATGAGATTTATACGGTCCATGTCCCGAGATGTATTCTATTAATTCACTGCTTATTGTTCCCATTTCTTCTCTTATTTTTAAGTTTGGGATAATGGTTCTTGTTCTTTGTCCCTTTATCGAATCCCTCCATTCATCTTCCCACTTCCGTTTAATCAGTTTGTTAATATCGTCTTCCGTGCTTGGCAATTCTCCCGTAATTTCCAATATCTTCGTTCTCTCATTATTCTGTAGCCACGTCTTAATACATCTTCTTAATATCTGAAGGTGTATGGGTTCTTCATTGGCCAAAAGTTGTATTGTTTCTGCAGAGATAGTTTTTATGATGCCATGGGTTCTAATTAGCATTAATCGCTGTACTCTTATTAATTTTTGCCTTAAGTTTTTGTTTAGAAACAGTCTATGACCCCAGATTCCGGCACAATATTGTGCAATAGCCATTAGAATAGCTTTGTTATACAATTTAAAAATTTTTCTGTCAATTTTAAAATCTTTCATAGCCACTGTTAAGAGTTTGTTGGCTATTTTTTTCATCTTCTCTGTTGTTTCAGTTATATGTTTTTCGTAGTTTAGTCGTTTGTCTAGCCATACACCTAAATATTTGAATTCATTCACAATTCCTATTTTAGTGTTCCTAATTTTGATTATGGGTTCTCTCTGTAGAGTTTGGCCAAATACTGTAATTTTCGTTTTATTAACCGATAGAGTTAATTTATTTTCTATACACCATCTTTCTAGATTTTCTAATATTATATTTCCTTTTTGCTCTATTTGTCTTCTTGAGGATGCTGTCATCACAATTGCTAAATCGTCCGCATATCCAACTACACCTAATGTTTCTTTTAGATTGTTTACTTTTCTTAAACATGGTTGGAAAGTAATGTCCCACATTGTAGGTCCGCATATTGAACCCTGTGGGCATCCTTTGGTGCTTATTGTTGTTATGTCTTTTCCTGGAGATTTTAATGTAATCGTTCTGTCAGTACAGTAATCCAGCATGATGTTGTAAAGAGCTTTACTAATTTTTAGTTTTTTGAGTTCTTTAAATAGTGCGGGCCACCATAGATTGTCAAAAGCACCACTAATGTCGGCATAAATAACAACTTGGTACTTCTCCAGTTTACCTTCTTCTATGAGGTCAATTAGTCTTTTTACAGCTGTTTCGGTGCTTTTTCCTTTTCTGAAACCATATTGCAATTTGTCATTATTTAAAATTCTGTTTTTGTTTATTCTTTCCACAATGGTTCGTTCGAAAAGTTTACTTATTACATTTAATAAGCAGATAGGTCGATAAGATTTTGGATCGTCATTTTTCTTGTCATCTGACTTTTTGAATATGATTAAATTTGCTTGT
Organism: Thermobia domestica; assembly: GCF_964235325.1. Lineage (NCBI taxonomy): Eukaryota > Metazoa > Arthropoda > Insecta > Zygentoma > Lepismatidae > Thermobia > Thermobia domestica. Next base: position 202,160,646 of record NC_137458.1, on the reverse strand, counting down.
TTCCACCTTTTTGGAATTCGTCCGTTTTTAAAACACAAGTTGAAGAGTTTTGCTAGGTATGGTGCCCATGTGTCAGCATTATGTTTAAAAATTTCCGATTTTATTCCATCCGGTCCAGGAGCTTTTTTGCTTTTAAGTCGTTTTATGTTATTTATTATTTCTTGGTTTTCTATTACTTCTATTCTGTCTTCTAAAGGTGGTAATTGCATTTCTCTTCTTATGAAACTTTGTGAGTTATTATCTTCTTCAGGTATATCCTGTGGTAAAAGAGATTTTATTAGATACTCTATTGTTTCTTCCCAATTATTTGTATATGTACCATTTGTTCTTTTTAGAGTTGAGAGGGTGGTAGGTATTTTAACTTTATTACTTATAATTTTGTAGGGTTCACCCCAGGGATCTAGATTTAAATTAGTTTCAATGTATGTTTTCCAGCTGTTTTTCTTTGATTCTATTATTTTCTTTTCATATTTTTGTTTTAACTCTCTATATTTGTTTAATCTGTTTTGTCTTAGATTATTTTCTGATGTATGTTGATAAAGTTTTCTAGCTTTACGGGTTTTTCTTTTCAGGTCTTGTAATTCATTGGTCCAGAAGGTATTTGTTTTCGTGTGTAATCCTTTAGTTGTCTTTTTTGTTTTTGTTGAGCTTTTAATTGCTAATTTTATTGTATCTTCTATTTTCTGGGCTAATTCATCTAAGTTGCTCTCTTCTTCTATCTGTGGTAGATTTATCGTTTGCCAGAACTTTGTCCAATTTATCTTCTCTGCGTTATATATTAATGTTTCGTCTGAAGATTGAAAATAATTTGTTTCTTCTTGTTTGGTTGGTTTTACGATATCAAATATTATTGTATTATGATCGCTTATTGTTGCTGAATCAAGTACTTTCCATTTTTTTATTTTATTACTCAATCTTGTAGAAGCTATTGTCTGATCAATATTTGATTCCCCCTGACTGTTCTTAAATGTTGGTGGATTCCCTTCCTCATTTATTATTATTAGGTTATTATTCATGACCAATTCTTCAACCCTTTCCCCTCTATTGTCCGTTTTATTGCCGTGCCATAGTGTTGATTTGGCATTTGAATCCATGCATATTAAGATGTTCTCTTCTTTGTACATTTGACAAAATCTTTCTATATTATCCAAAAAAGGTTGTATGTCCATGCAAAATTGACAATAACAGTTGATTAATTTAATGTTCCCTAGATTCGTTCTCAATTCCACACATACAGTCCAATTATTTCCAAATTGTGTTATATTTAATGTTTTGATGTTTTTATTTCTGTTAATGATTGCAGCTTTTGGTTTCTCACCTACGTTTTGAGGAATCTGGATCTCTCCTGTGTGGTTTTTCGCAATAATTGTTTCACAGTCTCCCATGTTAATCAACTTGTCATTTCTTGTGTAAGGCTCTTGTACAACTATTATGTCTGCTTCTACTTTATTTGCTAGTTCTTTAATTTCATCCATAGCCGTCTTTGCTCCCATAGCGTTGATTTGAATGATTGTTAATTTTTCTTCATTTAAGAAATTTGTCATAAAATGCTTTTGAGTTTGTCATAATTTATCTTAAAATTGTAATTTTTTTTGTATTTAAAAGTCGTTTTTTGCGATTGTGCGCTCGTATAGCATTTTATATGTTGCACACTCTTGTTCGGTTTTAGCATTGCACTTTTTCTTTCTCTTGGTGCATGGGATACAAACCTTGGCTTTATCTTTATTCGCACATCCCGACTTATCGTGCCCCCCCCTGTCCACAGAAAAAACAAACTTTCTCTTCTTTGCAGTGTTTACTGATGTGACCATAATCAAGACAAATATTGCATTTTGAGACAGTAATAAAGTCTTTTATTCCATGAGCTTCGAACATTAGATATACTCGTTCTTCTTTCAAAAGTTTTCTTCTGATTTGGGAAGTTGCTTCAATAACTAGATGACATTTATTTTGGTTTTTTGGTCCGGTTCTAAATCTAGGTTTAATTTCTTTGATTGCTTCTGTCATTTCTTGCTCTTCAAAATTTTGCTCCACTAAAGTTTCGACGATCTCTTCATCTTTGAAATCAGCTGGAATGTTGTATATAATCAATAATGGTTTCTTCTTCTTCGGTTTTTCTACTACAACGGTTTCGTTTAGTTTCTTGTTATTTACTAAGCTTCTCATGTCTTTTTCAGTGGCTGTTTCTACAATGATTGCATTTTTCATTGTTTTAACCGATGAAATTTTGATTTTCTCTTTAGCTGGATTGACAGCTTGAAACAATTTTCTCTTTACCTCCTTTATTTCCTCATTCCCATTCGCTTTTAGAAAGATGGTTGGTTTTTGTTTCGTTCGTGCTTGTTCAATTTCCTGAGTTCTTTTTCTTGTTTGTACTTGTTCCTGTGATCCTGTAAGGATTGCGGAATACAGTGGCCTCTCTTCTGTGGCTTTTCCCTTGTCGTTTTGTAATTTGGTGATTTCGATCTTTAATTTCTCATTTTCCTCTCTGAGCTTATTTATTTCGGTTCTTAGGTATTGGTTGACACCTTCTGTTTTTGATTGTTTCATTAACCATTTGGCTAAATGCTTCTTGATGCTTTTAGCTATTGTTGAACTGGCTTTGCTTTTTCTGACTGCTTGGTCAACAAAATCCATGGCCGTTTCGTAGTCCTTACTAATTTCAACATCGTTGTCTTCTTCTTGATCCTTTTCTCCTTCGACCTCATCTCCAGAGATATTTCCCTCTTGCTCATTTAAACTCATGCTGACATTGAGTTTGGTTGGTGAAACTTCTTTTTTCCCTTTTCCACTCCTTTCCTTCTCACCTGGTGAATCTACCTTTCGTTTTTCACTAAATGTCTTTCCTTTATCTTCTGGATTCTCTCTTTGCGTTGTGTTTGATCTGGTTCTGTTCACTTGTGCGTTAGATTTGGTTGTTTGTCTTTGTTCCTGTTCGTACTTATCTAGCATATCCTCATAAGAACTGCCCGAAAAGTTTGGCCTCCTATCCATTGGAATTTTGGCTTGTATCTTTGTTTCCCTATGATTATATTTAGTTTAGTTAGTTTGGAAAATGCAACCCGTGTGTCCCTAAGAACGTAGTAGCCGCATCTCCTGTATGTGTACTAGTTTCCCGCCAATTTTCCCCCCGATAAAAGCAAAAGGGGTTATATGTTTAAAGGTATTACTCACTATTGCACCACACTGCACCAAAACTAAAACTTCAACTCACACAAACACTCACTGTTGTTTCTCAGGATCCACTGATTACACCCCGTGCTTTTGCATGTATACAAAAGCACGTGTTTTTACTCACTCATTCACAAGATACTATGTAGTACTATAAACTGCACACGTAGTATTTTCTTCCATTTACACTTCACACACAAACTAAAAAAGAAGAAAAAAATGTTTTCTTGAAGAAAGATGATTCTGCGTCTATCGAACGATAAAAGTCTTTGCTCTTCTTTTCAGCAAGATTGCAGTTTTTACTTTCTAGAGGAAGGAATTTCCTGACGACTTATCGACAGAAAATGTCTTCAATATTGCACTGTAACTTTTAGAAATTGTTATTGTTCTTTTTAATATTTTAAAAACAATGTTTTTTTCTCTAGATTTCACTACACGTAAATGGTCACTTGATGTTCACGAGCTTGTGGGTCAGCGGATAATAGCCTGCTTCCCCTACAACCTCTTTTTTCGATATATTCTTCCAGAGCAACATAGCACACGTCACTCGCGGTTGGTTACACGTTACACGTCCCGGGTGAGATATTTTCAACCCGGGCCTTTTGTCGAGGGGTTCTTTTATCCGAGCCCTATTGACCTGGGCTCTTTTCACGCGGAGCCCTTTTTATTTGGGCCTGTTTGACGCAGGTCCATTTTGACTCCGGTCTTTTTGTCGCAGGCCACTTTTGACACGAGCTCTTTTGACGCGGGGCCGTTTTGATCCGGGAACGTTTGTTGCAAAGAGCTTTAGACCCGGTCCTTTTCGACTCGGGCATTTTTGTAGCGGGGCCCTTTTTGGCACAGTCCGTTTGGCATAGAGCCCTTTTTACTCGAGCTCTCTTAACACAAGGTTCTTTTTTACTCCGGTCTCTTTGTCGCAGGACGATTTTGACCTGAACTTTTTCACGCTGTTCCGATTTGACCCGGGCCCTTTTGAGGCGGGATACTTTTGACTGGCGCTCTTTTTACGCAGGCCCCTTTTAACTCGAGCCCTTTTGACGCGGGGTCGTTTTGAGTCGTTCCCTTTTGTCGCGGATACCCTTATACCCAGACCTTTTTCACACTGGGCCGTTTTGATTCGGGTCCTTTTGAGGAGGGTTCCTTTCGACCCAGGCTCTTTTGACACAGGGCCTTTTAACTTTATCCATTTTGACCCGTACAATTTTGACGCTGGGCCATTTTGACTCAGGCCTTTTCGTTGCTTCGCTCTTTTGACCCTTGCCCTTTAGAAACCGGTCCTTTTGACTCGGGCCCTTTTGTTGCGGGATCCTTTTCACTTGTGCCCTTTAGAGGCCGCTCCTATGACCTGCCTTTTCTGACCCAGGCCCGTTTGATGCGGGTCCGTTTTGCCTTGAGCTCTTATGTCGCGGGTCCTTTTGATCGTTCCTGTTTTGACTCCGGCCTTTCTGTCCTCGCCCTTTCGTCTTGCCCTTCTGACATAGAACCATATATATAACGCAGCAGCTGAAATGCGTGGGGCAGGCGGCGGGTATGAGTAAATCGATTATTAATCGATCCCTGGGGCAGGAAAATTAGTTACGCTACTGATCATATCTCTTTCTTTCTCTTCTCTCTACATCATGTTTGGAGATGAATGTTCTGACTAATAGGCTACAGTGGCGATTTTAAAAAGTAAGACGATATATGCTATCAATTACAAATGTTATGAATTTTAACTTAATATATATAGCGCAATAAATCGAAAAACTCTATATCGGCCTTTTGCTCCCCCCTCCTGTTGGAAAAATCTTGCTGGTCTTAAGGATTATCATGTTGATTAGTTACTGTATTATATTGTGCTATACAAACAATAAATACATCTGTGTTTTTTTAAAAAAGAGGAACCTTATCTACATTTATTACGGACCTTGCTTTACGACAGCGAAACATATTCACGTTCAGCGTAATCAATTTCCATTCTGAAATAAGGACAGTGAGACGAAAGAAATTATTGACGCATACATTTAGGACTTAGAAAAGTGTCCTGCGAACATGTCGTAGTGAATTCCTGAAGAGTGACATGCGCTAGTAGCAATTGTTAGCAGTTATTAACTGAACATAGAAGATAATAAAATGAAAAACTGAAAATACGAATCTTTTCAGAGATGACAGTGTACTGATGCTTTAAATCTGTTCCTTTACTCCTTATACATACGTTATTTCCCTAATCAAAATAAAAACTGTTCAAAATTAATCATAATTTCTTATGCAACCATCCCTTCCTTGGAGTACTGCGCGGTCACATACCCGTCACGGCGATGTAAAGGCACTTTTGGCGACGAGGATACATACATATATCTGCCTAGTAAATTCAGCAGTAAAATTCTGGAAAGAGTACTACAATCTAAATCTAATGAGCAACAACTGTGTGTTAAGTATTTCTTTAGTAATATTTTGCTCGTGACTATAACCTCGGTTTCGCGTCATCAGCAACAAGCGTTTGTTCCTTGTGTCTCGTCCTAACGGAATGGATACAACACTATAAAGATCCACAGCAATAAGTAGGACTTCAGCCAGATTTGAATGTGCACAGAAGACATGCTGTAGCATTTTGCGAACATGTTCGTAAAGCTAATAACAAATATATTATTTTCAGTTTTGATTGTCAAAAGAATTATCTAGTCCCAAACTATTTCCCAATCAGTCACACTAGTATTTGCGTCAGAAGACAATATTTTGCGTATGTGTAGATACAAAATTAATATCCCAAAGGATGTAACCAAGTACCAGCTATCTTAATCTAACAGAGCTAGATAACCACCATTCAATCAGGTTGGTTACCAATGGTTTTGGTGACTAAAATAAAAATAGAATAGTAATTGGCATACTCAGCCGATTTTTAAGTTAAGATTCCAAACTTCAGTTCAGATAATAACTTTAGTATTTCTCGTGATAGGACATTCTTTCATTCCACCTGATAGGGTTTTCAGTCTGAGAACATGAAGAGAGAGAACATTGAATAATAGTCGGTAACAAAGACTATATAAACACAATTGAAAATCATAATACAGTTTGTCGCTTGGTAGATAGCTGTAAGGTGATGGATTAGAAGAAAGTTGTTTCGGAGATCACAAAAGAAATTCAACCAGTAACATTTTGAGCTGCAACCTTGTAAAAGAGTGACAATTAAGAAAATAAAGTTAGGAAATGATTTGATAAGAGATGAAACTGCTTTCAACATTAATTTTGGTTAAGCTAAAAGTATTATAAAATGGGAGAAAATTGTACATTCCATTTAATCAATTGTAACTGAAAGATGTGTTCCTTCAAGAAAAGTAAAAATTGACTATATTAACGAACTCTTGACAAAGCACTATGGAAAAAATTGGTCTAAACAAGAAAACTTGTTATTTTTCAAAGACCTGTTTCAAGGGAAGCAGCATTTGAGTGAGGTACGAGATTATAAATCTGACATGGGAGATATTTTTGAACAAACTGAAGAGTTGACATTGCAGTTAGTCAGCTATGTAAAATCAATATTGAACTACTGTGCATATTATAAGCTTGAACGTTTTTTCTACCTTGTCATGTTTGCATGTAAAATTTATTTGAGGATCCTTCTTTATAATCTTAAATCACATATAACTTTAACAAAATAAGCTTCTAATAACATTTTGGTGTAAACCTTTGCATTCAGTGAATTCTCAAAATCAAAACTCATAATGTCTCCACTATTGCAAAACTCTATTTATCCAGAATACTGTTGCAAACAACGTTTTCTTCACACTGTTTCCGTTATGTACGTTGTGGTTCGGAACAACTTTTAGACTCTTATTTTGGCTCTTTTCCTTTTCTTTTCCCAGCTATTCCACAACGGACATGGTCTATACCCATGCCAGCATCTTTGTCATGCTGTGGCCGGGAACGCAGTTGACTCGGATGCAGGCAACGTAAAAGAGATTATACTGAACTGTGTGTGATTAAATCATGCATTAAATTTACAACAAATTATAAAACTAAGATTTAAATAATGAATGTATAATATCACTTATTAAACACACATGTTACATGCACATAAAACCAAGAAAATAAATGAATTAACAACCTGTTGCTTATTTATCAAGGAAGTAGATGGCTTGACATGCGAACTAAACAACTCACGTCATTCTTCGGCTAGCCAATAGTGCTGTTCCATCACTGTCCTGGGTTTGGGTCCCGACTGCTGCTTCCGCGATGGATATCCCAAGCTGGCGCCACAACTGTAATCCCTAGTCCATGAGGTTGTAGACGACGCCGTATAACACAAGTCCACTTATCGTAAAGATTACTGCGATAAAATACGATCTATCCTTTTTCACATATGCAAAACTTCATCAATTCTGTTTTGACATTCGACGTATTAAAAGAAAACGTTTATATGCATATATATATATATAATGATACTACGATTGTAGGCAACATGAACACTGCTTTCGAGAAAGTGCGACGAGCATAGGAGCAAACAGCGACGTGGAGGTAGCCCTCACAAGGGTACCGGAGCACTGAGGCTTTGTCCAGTTGGCTATTGCGTATAAGTACTTGGGCTGGAGCTCCCCGTTTATGACATATAGTATTGAGTTCGAACTTTTTGGCTTAAAAGATGCAGATGCTTCGAATTAACCAACCAGAGAGAACGATGACAACATGTAGGTGTGATTGTAAGTTTCCCGTTTTCTGGACTCAAAAAAGCGTTCACGAAGGGAGTCGTTGTCTCCACATCGTATGTCCATATATAGCCATGAAATCGGACTGAGACTCACCAACACAGACGAAAAGACATACCAAAGCGATGAGAGAAGAGTTTCTAGAATGTGTGGAAATATACGAGGCTTGGTTAATAAAGTTCGAAATTAAGTCTATTTTTCCCAATGTCCTTTTTAAATCCAAAAAATGAGCTTTGGGTCGGTAATAACACTTATTTTTGTGTAACACGTAAAATATAATATTCTTCTGTGCTTTGGCAAAGCGATCTCCTATTACTCATTTCAACTATTTTCAAAACAAAAGAATATTCTACTCCTCGTTATTAAGGACATAAGAGTTTTGAAATTGGATTATAAAACTGACGCAAACATCCTAAAATCAGGAGAATTATTTTGAGGTTATAACTTTCTCTCAACTTTAATTAGAAAAGTAAAATTGTTGAAATAGCATTTAAAATAATATGAAGTCTTATTGAACATGTCATTCTAAAAATCACTTTAAAGATAATGTTGAATACTAACAATTTGAATAGAGAGAAGGGTTTGAATTTCGGTGATATTTGAAAAGTTTTGTGATCATAATATTTACGTAAGAAATTTCTGTAATTTTGCTTCTCGATTTAACATCAGTTCAAAGTTATGATTTGTAACACTTATCCCGGAGTATTTATATTTCTGTGTCATTCTGAAGATTAAAGTATTAAAGTGTTCTTGAGAAATCCTCAAAATTAAAACACATTGTATATAGGAGACTTAGTTGCTTCTTACACTACAAATATCTTGACGAAAATTACACAGAGTATATACTGATTGTAGTCATTAATAACATATTTTTCGTTAGAAAATATTGAAAAAATCTAATGCCATAATTGCAATATCATGTTATAAAACATTTAATGAAAACTTGAGGAGTAAATAATGTGGTAGGATATATATATATATATATATATATATATATATATATATATATATATATATATATATATATATATATATATATAAGCTTCTTTTCTTGTGATATGCACACAGTCAAGTATTGTAGATTTATACAAGTGTATCTGGGAGCAAGTGAGTCAGTGACTAAACGCTTATTGAAGTGGCATCGACACGGTAATGAAATGATGCAATAATACCTATAAGGCTTGACTCAGTAGAACATACACATCTAATCTAACATGTACATAGTTGCTTAAGTTATATATGTGGTATATAAAAATCATTTCTTATAATTTAGGATAGGACTATAACATAGGACTATGGAAAAAAATCGAATATAACGTAGGATAGTTTGTAGGTAGTATTATGAAATTTTGGTTAACATGTAGCAAAACTCAACAGAATTCTTTAGTATAACTAGTAGAACTTCGAGATAGCACCTATCGTAACACGTAGCACTTGTAAGCAAAATTGAATTTCAGCCCATGGCCATAAATGGAGTAACATTCGCTTATAGCTATGATTATCATATTTCTGCAATTTCAAAGCGAACACTTTTGTGGAAGGAAATATTAGAAACTAGGTGCTTTTGGCGGGAGGCTTATTTTCACTTCTACTGGCAAGAAAACGAGCACAAAAACCATTGTTATTTCACTCCAGTTTTATGAATCAGTAATAGTGATTGTCCCAGAAGTTCTACGCAAGAAAGATAACAAACTTATTATAGTCAATCACTCCGTTTCTCATTTAACTTACGGGGCCAAAATTGAAGAAGCTTCATAAATTTTGCTACGATTTGATGTAAACTGTATTAGCACCTACAAAATATCCTGAGTTGAGCTTATAATCATTTGTTGTCAGGGCAGCGCATAATATATACTCTGTATTTAAAAACTACATTTTTTTCTTATTGCAGGTTAACTTAGAATTTGAAAAGGCTGGTGAAGATCTTCACATGCATTTTCCTATTACGATAGCAACTGTTCCTTTCAGAATTCCAAATTCCTCACAACAGCCAAATATTCACTATGGTAAGAAATTATACTTTCTTTCTTAAAGAGTTCAAAATAAGTCTAATCCTTTCAAAGGTTGATTATTGAATTTTATGGCCTATTTTGAGAATTTTTAAAATACTGTAAAAATTCGGATTTCAAATATTTACGAACCACTACATTCAGAAACCAAAAAGTTTCTGAATGTTCAGCAATAGACTGAAAACCAGTAATAGACTTTGTTAGCCTAATACAGAACAACAATACTGCTGTTATGGATCAAATGGGTCAATTGGGCCACGGATTTTCCCTAAGTCACCCGGGTTTTGATTTTGCTTCTTAAATCTGGTCTGACTTGATGACTCAATCAGATCCGGAAACGGCTGAAATGATGCTCTCAGTAGTACTACGAAATTTGTAGTAATTACTGATATCTGTTATGACTTACTGCCAATGCTATAAAAATCATTGCGACATTTTTAACTTCTTAAGTAAACGTCATATGGAAAATTTCTAAGAATTCTCTCTTTGCAATTGTACATACATATATGTTTGTGTGTTTGCGCTAGCAGTTGCGATAAAAATCGCCTGAACTCCTTATATGGTAAAAAATAGATAAAATCTACGCAGTACATTCCGATTAGCAAGCTCACTGCTAGTTTTAGCTTTTACATCGGTCGGTTGCGTTGCGAGTAAAACCGGGATTTTCCTTTGGAGTAGAAGCACAATGAGGCTGCGATAAGAAGCAAGTTAGTCTGACTTAAACACGAAATGGAAAACAACGTACTAACCATGTAGTGTCTGTTAATTAGTGTATTTTAATTGCTGACGCACGCAATATACGAGCAGTGCAACGATCAGCAAATGTACATGTAGCTCATGTCAATATATACATATCTACAGTAAAAGCATTATAAAAATGTATTATTTTAAAACAGGCAAAAACGTACAACGATGAGTGCCAGAGGCCCCCACTATCACCTTCAAATGTTAGTTGCAAGTCCATCTCAAAAAGAAGAGATTCAGCATAACTTTAAGTGGAAAGCTAACAAGGAAGGGTCACGCAGTGGCTCCGCTGAGATCCAGACTAGACAATTGTGTTTGCATTTGATATGTCATAACTAGATGAATCCCAAAGTTATACGTGCCACCGGGCGGAATATCGTGAGTTACAACATATTTTGTAATGAAAGAACTACAAAAAAATTACCTAGCAAAATAGTTTGAACCGAATCATTTGTTCGGAAACGGTTGGGTAAGTGGAAAAGTCGGCCAACACGTTTCCCATCATTTTCAACAACAAACTTTTTGCAGTAAAAAACTTTGTCCCAGGGTCAACCGCAGGGTCCCAGACGGAGTCCAACTCATTTTTCTTAATGGCAAGGGGGTTAAGTGGCACATCATTTGAAAGCTGTTGTAAAATGAAAGAAAATGCAGCAAGTTTCGACTCTCTAAAACGACCCTGTGCAAAATGGCGAAGGGTCAAAGTGTAAACAAGAACTTAATTGAAAAGTCCATGGTCACCCCTATAAATCGGAAACGATGAGACAAATGTGAAAACAGGAAAGGAAGTGTGGCATTATTTTCAAAGTACAACGATTTAAGTGAAAACATCTTGTCCCAGGGTCCCCACATGGTCTCAGGTGGGGTCCAACTAAAAAGCTTCAAATGGCAAGAGAGGTAGGACATCGTTTGAAAGCTCTTGTTAAATGAAAGAAGATGGAGCACGTCTCGATTTTCTACGATAACCCTGTCCAAAATTGCAGTGGGTCAAAATGTAAACAAAAGCTTAATTGAAAATCTATGGCCACCTTGAATCCAAGATGGCCGCTTAAAACCTATATCAAAAGGATAGGCATACCAAACTGAAGCTAAGAAAACGAATTTGGCATTAATGTTGATTAGTAAGTGACTAAAATATGCAAAATGTTCAAAACTGCGACATCTTGAGTTCAAAATGCGCACTATGTATCGAACGCATATCCAGCTCACACCACTGGTGTTAGAGAAGCGAACGTTTATGGTTAATAGTAGAAATCCACAAAATATCAAAGAGTATAATCTGTAATCCAACATGGCTGCCAGCGTGAAAAATGAGTTTGTAAAAATATATAAATATGTTATTTCCTGGAATACTGTAACCAAACCATCAGAGTTTGACGCAGCTCGATGTACTGAAATAACTTACACATGTTTGGTACTACTCGCCAACCTTGCAAATGAGGTTTTTTTTTTTTTTTTTTTTGTATATTTGGTATTTCTTGAAGTATTGCGATCAAACCAACGAATGACATACAAATGTAACTATCACGAATACGTTACAATAGAACCCCCAACCTACTGGTGCAGCAAGTTCTTTCTGTATGAACTACATATGACAAAATTAGAAAAATACCCGAAGGTATTTAACTTTTGTTTAGCAGTATGAGAGGAAGTCAGAGTTGTGTGTTCACCGCATATTCGTTATATTCAATTAAATAATGTCGAGAGAAGCGTGACGAACATGCATTAAGAACAAAACATATATGTGTTGTTACCTAATGAAATAATAGTTGAAATGTATCGAAATTCAATTGTTCTTTAGTCTTCCTATTATTTCTAGATACATAATAGAGAAAAATAGAGATTTAGATTTATACCGTTATGAATGACATAGGTTTTAAACGGCCATCTTGGATTCAAGGTGACGATAGTTTTTCAATTAAGCTTTTGTTTACATTTTGACTCGCCGCAATATTGGACAGGGTTGTCGTAGAAAGTCAAGACTTGCTCCATCTACTTTCATTTAACAAGATCTTGCAAACGATGAGCTTCTCAACCTCTCTTGCATTTTGAAACTTTTTAGTTGGACCCCACCTGGGACCCTGTGGGCACCCTGGGACAAGACGCTTTAACTTAAATTGTTGTACTTTGAAAATAATGCCACAGTCCCTTTCCTATTTTCATATTTGTCTCACCGTTTCCGATTTATAGGGGTGACCATGGACTTTTCAATTAAGTTTTTGTTTACATTTTGACCCTCCGCCATTTTGCACAGGGTTGTCGTACAGAGTCGAAACTTTCTGCATTCTCTTTTATTTTACAACAGCTTTCAAACGATGTGCTATTTACCGCCCCCCCTTGCCATTTACAAAAATGAGTTGGACCCGTCTGGGACCCTGCGGGAACCCTGGGGCAAACTTTTTTATCCGAAAAACTGTATCCTTGAAAATGATGGAATACGTATTGTCCGAGTTTTCCATTTACCCAACCGTTTCCGAACAAATGACTCAGTTCAAACTACTCTGCCAGCTTTGTAGCTTTTATATTACAAAATATGTTGTAACTCACGACATTACGCCCGGTGGCACGTATAACTTTGGGATTTGTTTAGTCATAACATATCAAATGCAAACACAATGGTCTCGTTCGGATCTCAGCGGAGCCACTGCATGACCCTTCCTTTAAGAAGAATTCAATCTTCTGTTGTTAAGTACTGATTCAAGGAACCACGATGGAATCTTTTTCTCTATCCAGAAATAATGTGAGTGACTACCGAAAGGGAAACAACACAAATAAAGCAGTGAATTCCAACTGGTAGCTCGCGATGCCCGCAACTTCTCCGATCGTAGTGAGAATTATTGGGTCAAGTATGAAATGTTTTATTACATTGGTGAAATCCAAATGCCAATGTGTACTCCGATCTGTGATCAAAGTGTAAGGATAGTGTAGTGAATTTCAAGAATCGTTAATTAAAAGTCAATATCTAAATTTTACGTATTCTTTCACAGTAATATTACCATACGTATTACAATAGTCTAAATCTATATTTTAACCTTTAGATTCATTTGGGATTTTTCTACTTTATTACATTTGGGGGGGTCATTTTTACACTTTGCCATTTTTCTTGTTTCTTCCACCTTGTTTTGTAATTCTTGTTTCAAACGTACTGCTAGAGCCGTAATCAATATTTTCAAGCAATATTTTCTTAATGACTTCCCATTTAGGTACAAGAGCTCCATGTTTGTAGTAACAATAAGAGAGTACTGTACATAAATTTCCTAAACATTAAATCTCGCTTATACTTTAAAGAAATATAACTTCATCAATTTTTCATAACAAATTTCTATTTTTGCGTACTTTGATATACATTGCAAAACTTATACAATAGGTGAACTCTTCATCTTTTCTGTACAAGCGTTTCAAACTTGTCACTCGTATATCCGCGTTCAATGTTATTCCTGTTCCTCTGCAAAATTGCATCATTTGTGAGACCACTCATCTTTCACCAGACTGTTACGACCACACAACAATAACCTATCAGACTAGACGCAGTCGTAAGACATCAGTTATCTGACGTAATAAAAATCTCCCAACAATTAGAGAATCATCAGGTCTTTTCTTACACTTCTTCTTCTTCTTCCCCTCTTTTCTTCTTCTTCTTCTTGTGCTTATAAAAGACGGTGTAGTAACTGCAAAACTTAAATATGAAACTTTGTAGAAAATTCCACCGAAAAAGAACAAAATTGAAAACATGGTCAAATTAACACCCAAAACGAAAATACGTAGTACATTTAATAACTACATTCTTACACCGTTACTTTAAATAAAATTATTAAATAAATATAAAATAATAATGCAGAAGAAACTACTACGAGATGTCAGAAAGAACCAGTAGGATTTAAAAAAAAATCATACACTTAAAATACCAAAAAAGAATACCTGAGGGGTCAATTTGACCCCCGAAATCCATCTAAAGGTTAAGGTATAAAAGTATTTAATTTGTTTTCCCTCTTCAGCATGATAAAATTAATGCCTATACAGCACAACAGTATTCGTATTATTAAACTGTATCGGCACTAAAGAAACAATTAGTGCGAAAACTTTGGAAAGAAACAGAGAATTTAATAGTAGAAAGTCAATTCAGATATCGAATAGGAGCTTTTACATTGTTTGAAATCGAAATGTAGAAGAGGAAACGTAAAATCCGAAAAAGAGATAAGCAAGGAATCGCAAAAAATATTTTGGAAAGAAACATAGAACACAGAGCAGAAATTGAGGATAAAATTATTACAAAAATGCGTGAAATACATAAATCTGACTATTATCAAGAAATCAAAGATGAGTATGTTTTCGAAAGAAAATTTGTTACTTTGTTAGAAATTAAACGCAGACTCGGAGTTCATTATGAAAATTCAGATATTGCACGAATAACGAAAGGAAGGTTAGCCGAGAGAATATAGAAACAGCATTTAAAGTATCACAATGTTCGTAGTAACGAGCATTCCAATGATAACTGAAAGATAAATTACCAAGTTGTGCCACCAAAACGGGTTAGATTTGTAGACTCTCCTGAAACAGTAACATTTGTGTACGTTTCCGTAAAAACAAGCAATGTTGAAAGTACTCCAATTTACTCAAATTTAAACGTGAGGTATATCAAACGATCACCACAAATGGATATAGGTCTCATCATTTGTTGCTATAAACTTGACAGGTGGAGTTAATCTTCCGTATTGGGTATCCCATGTATTGTTCCTTTCGGTAGTGCAAGGGGAGTATATCTATACCTCGAACACGTTTGATTGAACGGTACCAAAGTTTGAATCCCAGTGAATTACCTTATGGTATTAACTTCTAATCAAAACAGAGATGTCCAAAAAATGAACTCTTGTCTCATTACATGCGATAATGCCAATGCAAACCACGACGTTCCTTCTCGAGTTATAGATATATTATATCATTGCCTGGTCGAAGGGGGACAATATTTATTATTTTATTTTATTATTTTATTTTTATTAAAAGGCTTTATTTTTTATTATTATTTATTCATTTACTTTTTAAGGTTTGGGCCTAGAAGTGTTCCTTCCAAGTTTCTCGCACTTCAACTTCCTCTTTTAACTCCCAATATTTTTTTCTATTTTTCAAATCATCGATTTGTTGTGTTCTTCTGCTCCCCACCGATATCCATTACTCAAACTCAAATATCCAGGTGCTTAATTCTGGTGTGATGAAATTAATCCAATTATTTGGAGTGTGCTATCACAGAGAGCCAATCTCATTAAGATGCGGATTTAAAACTTAATATTACACGCATCCTGCCAAGAATACGATCCGAGTTTCCTATGCCGAAGGCCAAAATATAATAATGTCGTATGGCAATAGTGCACAAAGAATGAATTTAAATTTAGCCACAAAGACCTATGTTAACAGAAGAAAGATTTGATTTGGTTTGATTTTGAGTTTAGCATCAATTTCAGTAGTGAGACTATATGGGACGTAGACCTACAGTTCAACATGAGATCCGAACCACATGCACTCCCGCCAGGAATCGAACACGGGTCTCCCACACCAAAGGCGCGTACGTTAATTGCTTACAGAAGAAAAAAATGAAGTTTCGTGAGAAAAGAGACAAGAGTCTTATTTGTTATACTGTATAATTATGTTAACAAATTCGAGATTATTTCCGTGTATGGCGAGGTTACGTAGTGTACTGATCTTTCTGGATGGCCGTTCGGTCCGGGCGTAGGTCTTTCAAGTGGTAGTTTGGTCTACGAAAGGTTATTCTACACCTCTCCAAAATATAAATGCACGACTGAATTTTTCTATGTCCCTTAGAATTGTAGGTTTGGCGATAGCGTATTCAAAGTAATAGGAACAGAAGTCATAGAAAAAAAAAAAATAACGAGACTCCCGAACACAGCTACGGTTCGTTGTTTGAAATACTCAGCTTCTATTTTCTTACTTAACACAATGATACTTTTAGAACAAAAAACAAAGAGAGTTGTTAATAGGATAATTATCTATCTAAACAACTGGAAGAAAACTTCATAGTTGTTTCGATAGTCGTGCATGTTAACCCTTAAACGGCCAACGTGAGTCCAATGGACTCATCGCGTATAATTTTTATCCAGCTGCAATTTATTTCTTGCTCAATACATGTCTCTTTATAGATATGCTATCGGTATGTAATGTAAAGTGTGAATACAATTTGGAATTGAAAAAATATACATTAGGATAGGTTTTAAAAATATATTTTTAATTTCGTAACATAAAAGGCCAACATGAGTCCAATGGACTCATTACTAAATTGCTTCATCTATTTGGGTTCCCAGTGGTAATATAGGTAATTGTCTTTACCTTATTAATTATATGGCACATTTGTACCAGTTGATTCTTGTTGTGGTGCACGCTGTGGAATTGTTAGTGCATGTTAGTGTTATTGAAAGTGTAGAAGTGGCTGCTTCTTCAAATATTGTATAAGTAAATCGCCAGTTGTTGGGGATGAAGACGAAGACATTATACGCAGTGAACTTGAAGATAGCGGAAGTGATTGGGAAAGTGAAGCATTAGACGTTTCTGATACAATTAGTAATTCTAAGATTGAAGATATTGGAAATCGGTGCCAAAGTAATGAAAAGATTTTATATGCAAAGGACGGAACCACATTTTATTCTGAACCTCCTTGACCACAGAAGACGAAATCTCAGAACACCATCAGGGGGAGTAAATAAGGTTCCTTTTTCCAAATAAAATAATCGAAGATCCCTTAGACGCTCTGTTATTATTTATTCAAGACGATGTGTGAAGATGTGTTCGGTATACTCAGTGGAAGTGGAAGCCGGTCGATGAGAGAGAATTGAAGTATTTACTTGGACCTTTGTATAAGCCAAAGATCTGAACATAGAACTGCTATCGGACAAAAAGTATGGACCACCAATATTTCGCGGTGCGATGAATAAAAACAGGTTCAAGTATTTGCGCGTATTTATCCAATTTGATGACAAAACAACAAGTAGTGACAGAAGAAATAAAGAGAAACTGGCGTCAATACGTAAAGTTTGAAAAAGAATGGACCAATGCTTGAAAAACCACTATGACCCTGGGGAAAATTTGAATGTTGACGAACAGCTTGTTCCATTCGCAGGTAGATGACTATTTACGCCAGGTATTTATGCCGTTGAAACCAGGTAAGTGTGGAATGAAGGTATGATGAATAGCAGATTCCAAAACACACTATCCTTTTGTATGGTACATCCTACGTTAGGAAAATAAGTAACAACCAAAAAACCTGGGGACAAAATGGTCTTGCATTTGGCGGAGTATTAGTCTGGGAGTAAAAAATTATCACATGCGATAATTATTTCATACATTTTGATCTCACCAACACATTGCTTCACAATGTTCTTACACTAGTGGTGTAACAATTCTTACCAATACCACCTGAATTCTTACCAAACTGAAGGAAGGAAGAGACCAATTGGCTCATGAAGATTCATGGCAAAGAAAGACTAATATATGATCATTTATTTTTTATGGATATGCTTGATGCATGCGCTGTTGCAGCCTATTCGTCTGGAGTACATTACATCCTGATCTGAAGACTTCCACAAAGGATATTGTTACTGCAGTAGCACAAAGTCTCATCTAGACACATATTGGCAATAGACGTGCTGTAGATCTTGACAAATCAATCCAGTCTGTGGCTGTCGAGTTCAAAACTAGTGATATAGGGTAATGCATGTTACCAACATAAGGTTGGAGAAAGAAAGAAAAGATTTTTTACTTGTGTGATGCGCGAAAAGGACAATTGCACAGGCAAACATGCAGTATCTGCCAAAAGCATGTGTGTTCTGAAAATTCGGTTGTTCTTAGATACTGCAAAAAATGCAAATCAACAAACAAGTAAAACGAAGCATGTTCTTCATTAGTTCCAGGAGATTATGAGAACATTCCAAACCAACAATTGAAGAGCTCAATTCGAAAAGAGCCTAAGACAAGAAAGTAAGCTTTTCAGGAGACGATACTTTAGTGAGTTTCCATCATTCTATTTCTGTGAAAGAAAAGTAATCTACATGAAAGAAAATTTTAATTCTCTACGTTTCGTATGATAACGGTGAAATTATAATCTATAGCAAGAGTTTTATAAGTGTTTGTATGCATGAGTCACAAACTAACTTCAGATAATGCTGTTGACTAAGGACATTTTGGACAATAACTCAGTTTTCTTTTGCCTACACCTAATTTGATTTATGTAGTTTTGGCATGAAAGAGTGTTCAATATATTGAAGATGCTGCTAACCAACATCTCAAAATTGACAAAAATTGACGTAGGCTCTTTGGAATCCACCCCTTCAATTGCATTACTTATATTGTTTCTAATAACATATATTACTTTGAGAAAAGCGTTTCTTGAAGATCTAGAAGTTAGCAAAAGTTGTTTCTACTAGAATTTATAATTACACTAAACAATACAAAAAATTATTTTAATTTCAACGAAAATTTTACATCAGATGGCAACACTGACGAGCTTATCAACACTATAAGAATACCTGGTTGTTATACATGCATGTTCCGTCGGAAACACTTAAAAATATTATACGAAATTGCTCTCAATAACACAATGTAAGATCTCATAACACGATATCAACAGTGTGAGTCCATTGGACTCACCTTGGCTGTTTATGTAAGGAAAATAGGTTGGCCGTTGTAGGGTTAAATTGTTTGTTTTTGAGGGGATTCAATACTTTTCAACCTGGTTCGATTTACACTGGGTGAATTTACTTATTTTTATTTTGTAACCTTCAGTTACTCTTGTCGTACAGTTTATAGTGTAGACTATGTATTGCACGGAAGTGATTGACAACTTTCTAACCTATCCGAAAATAAGAAGTCACGCACTCGTAAAACTTTTCCTATATATCTCAATGTGAGTTTTTCTTATTGCAAATCACTCCTTAAATCGATTTACTAGATTTTCATAAACCTGAAAATAAATCCGGAGTTCTAGTGTTCAAATTACTATCAACCCTAATAGCTCCTTCCTCACTACTACAATTTGCATTTTTGCTGCTGTAGGTCCTTAAATCTATTGTTGAAATACTCATGGAAAAATAATATATATATATATATATATATATATATATATATATATATATATATATATATATATATATATATATATATATATATATATATATATATATATATATATTATCTCTTGGTACAGATTGCATACCTTTCGTAAAACGTAATTTACTCCAGGTAGAATATTAGTAGAAACAATATTGTACATTGTAAATGTATCTAAAGAATCACAGTTTAAGTAGGGGGAAAAATCATGTTTCTCAAGCTGACGGTATATTCTAAAATCTCGGGTAAGTAAAAATCGTACCAATGCCCCCCTCCTCTCCCCTATTGTGTTGTCTACATTCTGCTAGCTTGCTTCCTGAAATATTACTATTTATGTATTTATCAGTTCAAGCAAAGGGCACAAAGAAGTGATGAATGTACACCTTGTCTCAAAAAGGTTGAGCGCATTCTTTATTGGTGTTTTGAGGCAAAAATTTTCAAAGTCCAGCTTCGGGTATCTTCGGAAAAAAGTAAACCAGGTTCGAACCTCCAAGCCAGCCTTTGCAATCGGGGAAAAAGGTTTGCAGATATGTTTTTCTTCTTTTAAATATAATAAGACTTGTTACCAAGTGTAGAAAAAAAAGCAACATTGATTGAAATACTTAATCATACAATATTTCGAAACCTTGTATTAATGTCAGCACTGCTTGTTTGTCATTTAGCTCTCCATACGAAATTGAACATTTAGATACGTTAAAGAATCTTTCCATATGTAAAAGAATGCTCAAAGTTAAGACATAGAACATAATTATCGCCTGAGTACTAAAATAAAAGTCAAAGTAAAACAAAAACAGCGTTTGTAGTGGATATGAATGGCATAATTATCTTAAGAACCGTTATACATGTTTTGCTAGAAGCATGTTTACGAAAGTCCTTGTGTTGGCTCACTGGTAAGCCGTCGGAACTTAAATCATAAGGTTGCGAGTTCGATTCCTATCTCGGCCTATGCTTTTTTTTTTAAATTATATTTTCCGCAATGAATGAAAAATTATATAAAATAATTACATTAAAATACATCAGTTGTATATATATAACATAATCATTGCAGAACATAGTAATTATTATGTTTAAAATATAATATCTGAGATAGGTAGGTGTTCACAGTAGGTCGGTATTATATATGAGAATGTTAAATACAAGTTAGGGAAATCGTTCAATAGCAATAAATAAATTATGTAGTGTATTTATTTGCAGCTATTTGTCACACAGATCTAGCTTCCCAATATTCTCATTACAGCATGTCATTTACATTCGTGAAATACAGTATATTCCTACGGATATAGAAAGTGTATAAACAGAGTATCCAAAGTCGGATCTTGCTTCAAGACACACTAATTTTTCCCGATCCCCTTAACGTCACGGGAAGAAACACAAATTCTCTTTAGAACGGAATGTCGTTACTTAGAGTCTCATTCGAATACGTTGAATATGCTTTTGTATATTCATCTCTCTCTCTCTCTCTCTCTCTCTCTCTCTCTCTCTCGCTTTGTTTATATGTGTGTGTGTTGCGGAATATCCCAAGTTGAATACAACATTTGCAAAGCATATGAGCATCATTGTCATCGAATACCAGAAATTGAAAGTCGTGTTTGGGTTGCGTGTTCATGTTAGCTCACTGGTAGAGTACGGGCTTGGCAATGAAAGGGTCTTGAGTTCAAAGCCTGCAGCGATTTATCTTTTTTTTGTTAGTAGAATTGCACTGAATTCGGATACAAGGAGTGGTTTACTTCTAGAAATATTTTCAGAAGCGTTTTTGAAAAGAGCTGTTTTCGGGAGTTAAGGCGGGGACATTAATATTGTGTCCAAGACCCTTCTGAATTTATTACACGCCTCATTCTTCTGGGCATGGAATCTATTAAATGGGTGACAAATCTATCTCCTTCCCCTACCTCCAGCCATGCTCCGGAAACAAGATGCCACAGGTCATCCTGAGTTCTTGGTGGATCTGCCTCAGGCCAACTGTCCCTTAGAGTGCGCTTCACTTCTGCCCACATATTTTCCATGGGATTGAGGTCTGCTCCACGAGGCGACCAGTCAATTAAATCAATCTCAGGCAGCCCTGCGAACCATTCCTGAACCACACGGGAAGTATGTATTGGCGACTGGTCGTGCTGGAACTGAATTACACCATCAGGCTGTAATACTCGTACAGATGGCACCATGATATTACTCATAATGTCTAAGTACTGAGTACTTTCCAGATGTCCTTCAATTCTGTGAAGCTGTCCTGCTCCGCGACTGGAAATCCATTCCCAACATGAAATAGATACATGGCCACTGCGATTGCAAGCAGCCACATATCCAGGGTCATATCGGGTGCCTCTCAGACGATACACAAAACGGCGTCCCTCATTTGATGTTGTGAATATGGATTCATCTGAGAAAACTACGTTGTCCTAATTGCGACCCACATTCGCCTGTGCAAACGCGAGACGGTAAATTTTGTGGTCGTCTGAGAGTTTTCCATCACGGCAGCAACACGGCCACGTAACCCAGCATGATGAAGCCTTCGCAGAGCTGTATGCAGATACCAGCAGCAGATACCAGATCACGATATTCTTCTCTCCTCATCAGTCAGAACTTGTCCAAGTCTTCGTTACAGAAAACCAGTTGCAAAGACTTGTCGCATGATCATTCTATTATTTGGTCAAGAAGTTGTGGGATCAGGTACGTTAATGACGTCTTCAATGAATGAGTTTAACATCCATCTTGAACCAGCACCTTCGTCGTTGGGAATATAGATATCACAGTTACTGAATCCACTGTCAGTGCCGGGCGCTGAAAAAAGGGGGCACAAATTTCGGAGGAAGTGTGTTACTCATGTTAGGAAGGTGCATGTGCACATGTATAAAATAGAAGGAAAAACGTAATAAAATGTGCTCAAAATCAAGGAAAGGCAGGGTTTACTTTTGAAAATTTTATTGAGCTTCGTGCCAACCATGGTGGCGATTCGCAGTTAGTCTGTCGACCTCACTCATATGTACGAAAACGTCGTATACTCTCGTCCCGGGCGCTAATTTTCCATGCCACGGTACTGTTCACTATAAGCAAGAAATGGATTCTACTATTATAGAAATAGGTATGTTAAAAATCCCACACAAGCTTATTATAAAACAAATTATAAAAGGGTCGCTGGCAAGAGGATGTGATAAAAGGAGATCGTGATAGGAATTAGATTGAGAATCACTGGCCTAGAGTAATTTTAACCACATTTCTTATAGTCTGAAAAAGAGTGCTGTTGGGTTACCTATGGCGAATGGGAGGGGGATACATATAAAAGATTGATAGAAAATGATCGATATTAGTGTCGAATTCATAGTTTTCGGCGTCGCTTAGAGAAATAGTGTGACTTTCGATTTCGCTTAACTCCGATTAAGCTCTCATTAGTAGGGATGGGCACGAGCGACTTTTCTTTGAAACTCGACTCGACTAGAAACAGACATCTTTAAGGTCTACTCTAGGACTCGGCGCGAAAAATTTCCTCCAACTCGACTCGGATTAGAGTCGAGTCGAACCAAAACGAGCCAAATCCTGTGCGTGGTCCTACCGAGACAATACATAGACAATATAATTATTCTAATATCAATTATACTACTATTACTACAAATAATAATAATAATAATAATAATAATAATAATAATAATAATAATAATAATAATAATAATAATAATAATAATAATAATAATAATAATAAGTCGGTAGTCATGAAGTCTACAAGGCAAAGACATCGTTCATTACTCTAAGTTGTAAGCTCTGATGGACTACAGATGGTCAACTATTGACCTCTCGCCAAAAATTGGTGGTCCCGCAGCGACGATCCGCGGTGGCCTCAGTTCCATTTTGAAAATTTTACTACCATTGGTAGAGACGCGATGAAGCGCCAACGAACCACAAAATTACTCTCCCAAAATATGTTAAATTGCCTATATGTGTGATTTGTTTATATTTAAGTGAGTCAAAAAAACACTAAACAAATACCCCGTGGTGGACGCGAACTATCCATATTACGATTGCTAGGCACGTGTTTTTCTGACTTTCCCACGGAAATGATCATAAAAAGCTTGCTTGTTGAAGGATAAATCATTGAGGTCTTAATTTAGCCAATCAGACAAACCCCTACATCTCGAGTTCAAGGAGGTGGTACCGTGAACCATTTCAGATTTATTGCTTTCTGGTGGGGTACTATCTATGTGCAAAATTTGAGCATAATATCCGACATGTATCTTCGGTGCCTCTTCTCTTTAGTACAATTTTAACCAGAGATGATGTGGGTCAATGAAAATTTAATCCACGACCCACCATGACCCACTATCACCCAACACACAAATGACCCATTGGCCCACTCTAACCCATCATCCATCGTGATCCACTCTGACCCACCACCAACTATGAACCACTCTGAACCATTGCGACCAACTTCGACCCACCAAAACCCACCGTCATCAACTCTGACCCATGATCCACGTCCTCCTCTCCATTGACTAAAGAGGTTACACTTGTAATAAAACAAGACTGTGAAATTATCACTTATCGGAGTTTGAATTTCTACCGTCAATGGCTCAAGCACCTCCCTGTTACAATACTGGTGGACCTGACCTTTAATATATACAAGGGTAAAGTGTTTCTCATCTTCCGAATTAAGTTGCCTTACATACACATTTCAGTAAAAAATAGGATGAAATTTAAAAGTCTCAAATCAACGAAAAGTAGACGAACGTAAAACAGAAAAAAAACTAATTTTCTATATAATTAAGCATGCCGTACTAATTGAAAATGCCTATGTAATTAAGTTTAGAATACAAATTTTATGGCCATTTTCTCTCAACTTCATGGCTTGATTGCCTGATGTTCTGAACGCTCCATATATTAAACACTAGCTTCTGCAATTATAAATAGAAAACAGTGGGTATAAAATTCGAAGAACTGTAGTTTTCATTACTCAATTTGTTTCTTAACTAATATCAATCGTTTTCGATTATTTTTACAAATCAATCCACTACCAATTTCCAATATATAGAAAATGCAGCCCCCGCTCATAAAAAAAAAATTAAAAAATGTCAGGACATATTCTGTTTATTTTTAATAGAGTTATATGCTGAATTTCAGCTCTTAGTTCAACGGCTTGTGAGATACTCAATTTTTCGCAAAAATTCGGACTTCTACTCCCCCCTAAGGATATGTATTATAATTGTTAGGTTTGTTTATTTTTGCTACCTTCAGTGAAGCAAAGTATTACTTTAATTAACTTCTCAAATCTACTAGAGTTTACAAATGAATTATACCACTTTCTTTTCATTGTCAACCTTTAATTGACTTAAACCAATACACTCAATTAAACAGGAGCCTTTCTGAATCCCAAAAACTATAACAATAACTATAATCCCACTTGGCATTACCATAAGCCACTAAAACATGAAAAGCCACTCTTGGCTCATCAACCTAACATAACAGTGTCCACTCTCGGATCTTCAACCTTATTATCAACAGCCACGCTTGGCACATAAACCCTAAAATATCAATTGCCACACTGGATCTAACTTTCCTTAACATACAAAAGACTTCAGCCACTTATGGCTCCATTTCTACATCAACACGATTACACATTATTTATTTCTACATAGTAACATCCTTCATTTGTTGTTTCTATTTTCCAACACTTTGTTCGATTATTCAAAATCAACATGTCCGGCTAACTAATATAACCTAACACTCTCCCGGTATTGCCAAAAACAAATTGTCAAAAGCACAGTCTCATCCCAATATTCTCCCGGGGATTACCGAAATACAACAGCAAAAGAATTCAAGGTCTACATAACTACAACAAAAGATTATCCCTAATTCACGGCTACAGTCCATCATTCCATCATTTGATTTCTTTCTTTTCTTTTTCAACCTCTGTTCAAGTTCATTAATCTTGCCCCTCATCTTCTGCATCTTCCGATCTCTGCACATAAGCTCGGTAAACATACACACTTTTGCTCTCGTCGTTCCCAATAACTACATATTTCGCTGCCCCTTCATCCCTAACTTAAAAATAAAACTTAATTCGAATATGCTTAATTAGTGAATTTATTACAGTTAAATACCACTCACTAGATGCTACAGCTACAACTACGTAACAAAAAATAACAAATGTGAAACATGTTCTGAATTATTTTTTGGATTTCTAACGCTATTATTAAACATATTACAATAGTAAAAGAGGATTGTTCATGAAATAGTATATTTGCTCTTGATTTTTAACTTTTTCATAAGGAAAAAATTAAGACATTATTCAAGTTTTAAACTTCGCACGCTACAAATATATTGCCCTCTAGGCAATGGGACTAATGTGAAATGTGGACTAATGTGAACTAATGGGAAATGCGGCACTGTTAGCGGCGCTGAAAACTTATGATTCGATTCTAATATCGGTTGATGTCGATATTTTTATGTCGCTACGTAACCACCCTGGGTGCTAATGGGAGCTTAATTGGACTTGAGTTGAAAGTAGAACTATTCATCTAAGCGACCACGAAACTATGGATTCGATACTAATTTCGACCCGTTTCTAGCATTTTTGATATGTAGCCCGACAGTACTCTTTTCCAGACTGTAAGAAATATAGTTAAAATTGCTCTAGATATATTAGAATTATGTTGAAACACACATATACAGCCACTTTTATATTCTGTATAAATAGAGAGTGAGCGAGCGAGCGAGAGAGAGCGACTCAAAGCATCACCACTTCCACATTGCAAAAGCATATATCAGGAATTGACATAGGCGGAACTAGAGAGGGTCCAGGGCTGCCGTGTCGTGACAAAACGCTGTAACTTTGGCGGAGCAGTTTTGCGAAAAAGAGCCGTAAAGTTTTCATCCGAAAATGTGATCTGTATCATGTAGAACCAGTGTAACTAGGCAATAATGATCAACCAATCAATTTTCACCAAATTTAATCACACAACATGCATTTACGTAACATTACATGTAACCACGTGTTTCCAAAGTCAAGATACACTGGTTCTACACGGTACAAAATCACATTTTCGGATGAAAACTTTACGGCTCTTTTTCGCAAAACTGCTCCGCCAAAGTTACAGCGTTTTGTCACGACACGGCAGAGGGGGTGCCGGCTCCCCCTAGAAGCAAAGCTGGCCCTCCCCAGAATTTTTATACTGGAGGAAAATAATGTTATTAATTTACCTCAATTTACGCATAACAACTTTAATGATGCTTGCATTCGACATGTTTAATAGTGTCTATATTCGTCCGCCTATCGACTTTTTTTTTTTTTTTTTTAATATGGATCTATGGTCTTGTGCCTGAATGTAATAAAATACCTGGACCAATGTGATAGTGGGCAGTATAGCGACCTCTCGACTTGCGCTGTATGCGATTTTTTTTATTTGATAGCTTCATTAATCTAAATTATTTTTGTATTCTTTCAAGTAATTCACTTATTGACGTAGTATTTTTTCTTGTTTATATATGTGTGATAAATCAGTCTTATTGTTATTATTTTATTTATAGCATACTATAGTAATGTTTGAACAGTTACGATTCTCAGAGCAAATTATTAAGGTACACTAAAAAAACAGAAGGGAAAGAAAAAAGAAGCCGAATTCTTGAACTGCTAAACTGAAGCAATTACGCATATAATACCCATTCAAAAGTCACTATTCAATATCATTTGTTGCTTTTCCTCCTCCTTCTTAGTATTAGTATTAGTATTATTTATGAACTGAAGTTTGTAGTTACATTCTTAAGGTATAAACTGTAATCAGGTGCGCACCCAGAAATTTTTGTTCAGAGTGTCGAAAGTTGGGAGGGGTACAATATTGCAAGACACAGACACGGCGTTATTCTGCGTCCGAGTGAACCATAAATAATTTCCAAGTAGCGTAAGTTGTGCACCACATGAACAATTTTTAGATTTTGCTTTCGAAAAGGGAGTGTATTTGTGCTATGCTAAAGAAAAAAAATATGTTCCTGATAACCTGATATTTTAGTTTCATGCTGTAAAAGTTACATGGGTATCGCAGCAATAACAAGCAGTGTTCGTAGTTTGAGGGAAATTTCCATAATCTAGAGAAATTCTTGCGCTTACTGATTACCCAATATAAATATTTAAATTTTTCTTTGTCCTTCGGAAATAAACCAATAATAATTTCACTGTTAGGTCAAGTATAGTTTTATTAAGGAAGTGCACATATGTATGTCAAGTCACTAAGATTTCATGCGGTCCAAATTGGGTGGACTTTCCATGAGTGCTCCCTGGTACAGACAAAACACAATCATTAAATATATATATATATTGAGGGTTCGGGTCCGGTGGACCTCTTCGTGGGTGTCCCCTGGCTGTAATGATATTTCCCAACGGTTGACGCTAACGATGTAACTGCAACAATATGCTTAAAAGCTCATAATGTAATTCAGGAATATTACAAGTGTTGATATATTTTCTCTCTCTCTCAAAATATTGTGATCAATATTATTATCAATCAATTCTGCTGGTTGAATCTTTGTTTCATTTAATGTTTGTTGTTTTGATTTTTACAATCACATCTGCTTGTCCATCAGGGCCACTTATCATACGTCCTCCCGCAAATTGTAAGGTGTGTAATTTAATATTTAATTGAAAAGATAATGGGAAACATTTTTTATAGGAAAACGGGTCCCTCAAGTCCGTCTACATGTCTTCTCCTCTCGTATTGTTGATCTGCTTCACTCTAATTGTATTAAAAAAAAAAAAAAAAAAATTTAAGTCGTTCGGGAAGTTTGCCAACTATATTTCTACCACTGTTTTGTATACCATTGTTTCTGTTTTTTAGTTAAAAATGTTTTGTGTATAAAAGTTGATTGTATTTCTTTGTTCGCAAAGATTTATGTAATTAAACTGCAACATTAGTAAACGACAATGAAAAAATTTTACACTTTACTTTAAATACATAAATGAATAAACATTAGCCCATGACTGATTTTTAAAAAGTTATAACTTTAAATTATGTCACTGCTTGTATATTTATTTGTGTTTCTATAAGATGTAAGAGCAGGGGTAAAAGTAAAGGGGAACGCGGGAGAACACCATTCTCCCACTTCCAAAACTATATACGGTGCCCCTCCAATTCCTAAAAAATGCAATGGGCAAAAATAGGCACGGGAGATGGCGTGACGTCATTCGTCCCCCTATCTTTTCAAACCCACTTTTACCCCTGTGTAAGAGTAAACTGAGAGCCAGTGTTGCCAGATCTACTGATTTTGCAGGAGATCTCCTGCTTTTTCTACGTTCTACTGATCTACTGCGAAAGAAAATGAAAAGTAAAAAATCTCCTGCTTTTTCCTTATTTCGAGAAGCTGAAGAAATATATTATTATTAATATTGAATTTTCAATGTTTCCTTACATAAAAAGATGAAATTTCTCTGTTATAATACACACAGCTCTGTAGAGCATATTATTATAAAGCTTTACTGTATATAATATGAATCCAAAGAATATAACTGTACGTCATCTTCTATATGCATTATGGTTAGCGTTTTTATGACTTTCTGTAAGATTTACAAGTAAGTGTTGTTTACATTGGGACTTGGGTTGGAAGAGTGGCTTAGATCATTTCTCCACAATCGTTAGCAAGAAATCGTCTTGAACCACGATCACGTGTGACTGTACCATATAGTTACGTTATCGCTACGTGCATGAAAAGACATTTTCCCACTCCACTTTGCTCTTTCACTATGTTTTACTTCACACACGTGTGTATCAAATAATATTCATAGACTATAAATCGGGACTTTTCCCTTTCATTTGCTCAATGTAGTCCATCGGAAATGAATTCTGGACTGCTTGTTTTGACTACTGCCCCCTTAATAATGGCAAATTTTATTGCTCCCCCGGATTTACATTCAAATGCCACCACTATATGTGTCTACTGCTTCCTCCTGTTTTTTATCTTCGAATCTCCTGATTTTCCAACTGACTGGTCTGGCAACACTGCTGAGAGCATGACAGTTAACGTTTACGAATAATGTATTTTCGCTCAGAATTGCTCGAGTAAAACAGTAATAGAACATTATGAGTTTCCATAATTAGATTTTAGGTAGTTATATAGTAGCATCAGAATATAGGGAATATTTTTTAGCAAATTTCTGAAAAATAAATTTTCACTGAAATGTTACACGACAGTGTTGTGTTAGAACTAAATAACTTGGTGTTGATAATGAGTGCGGGGTAAGAAAGACCATATATAACATCATAACAAGGTCTTCTAAAAGATTCTTCTAATTTTTCAGAACAAATGGACCATGCCCCCCCCCCTAGGAAAATATCCTAGTTACGCCAATGGGAATTGAATTGAAAATCTATGTAAAGACTTTCTGCTGTGGCATGCTTCATAAGGACAATTCCAGTCTGCTCACGTGACCTTTGGGGTTCATGAATTTCTTTCGAGCGTTGCGACTTTGGATTCTCTGTTTATACCCTCTCTTTATGCATCGAATAATTTTTTCAAGAACATAAATTATATTCATTGAGCATAAATGATATTCATTGAACATAATATGAATATTGAGAAGTATCCACTATATGACAAATAGCTGCAAATAAGTACACTACAGAATTTATTTATTGCTATTGAACGATTTTCCTAACTTGTATTTAACATTCTCATATATAATACCGACCTACTGTGAACACCTACCTATCTCAGATATTATATTTTAAACATAATAATTACTATGTTCTGCAATGATTATGTTATATATATACAACTGATGTATTTTAATGTAATTATTTTATATAATTTTTCATTCATTGCGGAAAATATAATTTTAAAAAAAAAGCATAGGCCGAGATAGGAATCGAACTCGCAACCTTATGATTTAAGTTCCGACGGCTTACCAGTGAGCCAACACAAGGACTTTCGTAAACATGCTTCTAGCAAAACATGTATAAGGGTTCTTAAGATAATTATGCCATTCATATCCACTACAAACGCTGTTTTTGTTCTACTTTGACTTTTATTTTAGTACTCAGGCGATAATTATGTTCTATGTCTTAACTTTGAGCATTCTTTTACATATGGAAAGATTCTTTAACGTATCTAAATGTTCAATTTCGTATGGAGAGCTAAATGACAAACAAGTAGTGCTGACATTAATACAAGGTTTCGAAATATTGTATGATTAAGTATTTCAATCAATGTTGCTTTTTTTTTCTACACTTGGTAACAAGTCTTATTATATTTAAAAGAAGAAAAACACATCTGCAAACTTTTTCCCGATTGCAAAGGCTGGCTTGGAGGTTCGAACCTGGTTTACTTTTTTCCGAAGATACCCGAAGCTGGACTTTGAAAATTTTTGCCTCAAAACACCAATAAAGAATGCGCTCAACCTTTTTGAGACAAGGTGTACATAAAGCTTTATAAAGATAACCAAGAAAGTTATGTCGCTTTTTGTGGACGTCTGTGTTCAAATGGCCCTCATAACGTGAGTTGAATGCGAATGAAGATAAGGCGAAGATAAGTTTTTGTGTGGGGTATATCCAACACACTACCTGGTTGTGGCAGTTCAGTTACACCGTGAACTTGCGTAAGGACAGAGTGAACATGGGACCTCCACACAGCGTCGTAAGGGAGTATATGCTGCACGAGTTCAAACAGGAGTCAAACACCGCTGCAGCGAGGTGGAAGACATGGCAAGCCTTTGGTGAGGGTGTCGTGACTACGTGGACAGAACAAGTTTAAGAAGTTTAAGGACGGGGACGAAACACTCGAAGACACACCACGTGCCGGAAGACCAACACATCTACAAAATGAAGATCTTCAGGCAGCAATTGAGGTGAACAGTAGCCAGACATGTGAGGAACTGGGACTACAATTCAGTGTGAGTAGAGAAACCATTCGGCAGCACCTCCATCAACTTGGGAAGTACTACAAGTTGGGTCGATAGTAGATGCCACATGATTTGACTCTGGGCCAGAAGGCAACGCGAGCTGACACCTGTGTTTCTTTGCTGTCTCGTCTAAGGAAGGAGCCATTTCTGGACAGGATGTTGACGTGTGATGAGAAGTAGGTCCCGTACAAAGCTCCACGGCGCCGTCGTCATTGGTTAGTATTCCATGAACCGGTTCCAAAACAGCCGAAACCAGCACTGCACCAGAAGGTCCTCCTGTGTGTTTGGTGGACTGCTCGCGGCATCGTGCATCGGGAAATGCTATCAGCTGGTCAAAACATCAATGCAACTGTGTACTGTCAGCAGTTGAGCAGTGTTTAAGAAAAACTCAAAACTCTGGAGAAAGCACTTCTGAATCGCAAAGGTTTTCTCCTTGTTACAGGACAACGCTAAACCCCACGTGGCTAGGATGACGCAGGACACCATTCTACGCCTTGGATGGAAAACACTATTTCATCCCCCATACTCCCCGGACATTGGATCGTCCGATTATTACTTGTTCCATTCCTTGGACAATCACCTTGGAGGACGCAGTTCAAATTCCTAGTAGAGGTGCAAAATGCACTTGATACTTTCTTCGCTTCACGGCCCACCAAGTTCTACCACGATAGGATCTATGACCTTCCAGAACGTTGGCAGAAGGTCATCGATGCTGATGGGGATTATTTTTGATTTTCCAAGTACGTCTTAGGTGACATATCGATGTTCAGTGTGGTTGGTGAAAAAGTGACAGAACTTTCTTGGTTACCTTTATATTGGGGTACTAGCATTCTGTTCCTAACTAAAAGCTCTTTGATGCAGAGGCTATAGTTGCTGATTCGCTTGTTTTCCTTCTGTCTTTTTTCTTTTGTTCTTTACAAGTCGAATTTTCAGCGAGCGAAACTCTTTTGCTTAGCTGGTTTCTCCTTTTTTGCTCTTGTTTCTTGGCATACAAATTTACACTTCAGCCCACAAATTTAGAGTGAATAAGATGTTCCATAAGAAAACAAGTGTTCAAATGTTCAAAAGAAAAAAATGTGAATTATGTTATATTGCTCCCTTCTATATTTAGATAGAAATAAAATAGAACTATTTTCTTACTTTGCCAACTTTGTGCAGCAGCTAAATGATGAGAGCGAGGAAAGGTTAAAAGCATGTTCGTTGCTCTGATTCGGCTTTGTTTTAACCGAATGACCTGGATGGCATAGAATTGTTTATATATTAACCGTTCACTAAGGTGTGCTTATAATCCTAAAGAACAACTTGACTTTTCCCCACAAGGTATACTGAAATATGTATTTTCAATGGGGCTTGAAGCTTACAAAAGTTTGGCAACCGCTCTTCAGATTTTGATAACACTACCCGTATCTGTCGCATCATTTGAAAGATCTTTCAGCGAAATAAAGCTGATAAGATCATACTTACACTCCACTACGAGTCAAGAAAGACACGAATCTGGACATTCTTTCTATCGATAATGGAATAGCATCTACTTTGAATTTTTATAATGTTGATACTTTCGCAGCTACTAAAGCAAGGAATTTAGCATTCTGTATGATGGCGGAACACAGGCTAATAAGGTAGTGGAACTATTGCCGAAAGTAGTTTCATATTTCAACATAAAACAATAAAAATACAAAAGTACCAAAAGAATAATAAAAAGCCGTCAAGATCTGTCAATTGACTGGTGATGGGTGGTAATGAAAAGTATTATGGTACAATTCTGTGCTCACATATTTAATCTATGATGTAGCCCTATCACATTCAGGATTTTTTGTTACAGTATATTCTAATACTAAGTGTGTTAGTAAGTGTTAATAGAAACAGTCATAAGTGGCAGAATATAAATATGACTGAATTATTAAATACAAAGCAATGGAATCATAAAACAAGTGGGAAACCTGGAAACAATAGTAAAAAGAACAAACAAACAAAGAGAAAGATTCTAATGCTTAACTATTTATTGCTATTTCGGCAAAAACAGTGGCACTAAATAGATCGTATAGTATCACTGGGGAGAAACCTAGTAAAAGATAAATGAAGAAGACACGCAGGAAAGAAATCTATTCTAGCCATTATTTACTAGTTCGGTAAAAAAAAAAAAAAAGTATTTAACCCACAAACGCCCAAGACCAGTTAGAAATGAAATTTTTGAGTTTTACGTCCCACGGTTATGCCGGCTAGGCTAAAGGAGACGGTGATGATGAGTAATGAATGAAATGGTGGAATGAAAAATGTGGGAGGAAACGGGAGAACCCCGAGAAAATCCACGCACACGGTGTTTGTCCACCACAAAGTTCACTTGGCGGGAGCAGGGTTTGAACCCGAGACCCCTAGCACCAGAGGTGAACGCTCTACCACTGAGCCACCGCGGCCCCCCAAGACCAGTTAGGTAACAAAAATTTGCATACACTAGCAACTGCCTGAACAATACCGTGTTACATCGAAAACCTGAGAAGAGAAGTGAACGAAACTCTTACAAGAGAACGGGTAGTGTGCCTGAAGTGGAACAACTTTTTTTTTTTTTTTTTGCCTAAATGAATGATATAGCCCATGTAACGTAGTGAAACATAAAGTGGGTCACTGGTGGCACAAGGGGCGTTTGTGGGTTAAGTTCATGTATTATCACTGGAGTAAACAGAAAGAATAAGTATG
The DNA here is from genome assembly GCF_964235325.1 of Thermobia domestica. Classification (NCBI taxonomy): domain Eukaryota; kingdom Metazoa; phylum Arthropoda; class Insecta; order Zygentoma; family Lepismatidae; genus Thermobia; species Thermobia domestica. The sequence goes on along the minus strand of NC_137458.1, from coordinate 202,126,372 downwards.
CAAATAAATGTCAAAAATAGCAATGCATAAATCATGATTGTTCGAGAAGAGGCCCCGATCTACTTCACTGGCCCGGGCCCCAGTTTCCCTTACGCCGCCACTGTATCAGGATGGATTTTTGGGATCATATCCTTCTAGTATAGGTACTCAATAACAGCCCGGTTTCTCGCCGCTGATCATTGGTCATCCCTATTCACAGGGCCATTCTACAATTTATTTTGCGGGGCTTGAGACAAAAGTAAATTGTAGAGCCAATGATGGTGAGAATTTTGTATCCATCGTGAATATTTTGTTTTGTGCTAGCTTGATTTATCTATATCAATTACAGTGATATTTCATCAGACACAAAGGTATAATAATAATAATAATAATAATAATAATAATAATAATAATAATAATAATAATAATAATAATAATAATAATAATAATAATAATAATAATAATAACGCCGTAACCTTACAACACAGTACTTGATATACGTTAAATAACATTCGCTATCTTTTACATGGCATCAAATCAATTCGAATTAAAGCAAAATGGACATATGGACTCAGTATCGTAGGAATAGATTCTATTTTAGTCCTTATCTTTATAGATGAACTGGAAGCTTTAGAAATCTATATAACGTCCGATTTCAATTTAGAGTTCTTGGATCAAAAACTGTAATAAATCGAGGAAATTTTTTCATATGGATTCAGAGTGTGAAGAACAGGTTCAATCGTCGAACTTACTCCTCTATTACAATCGCAAGCTATAAGTCCACCATGTCTGTTTTATTATTAAACCCATAGTTTTCAAATCTACCGTTGTTTCACAATAGCAACATAATTCACTTGTTCATTAAAAGGTAAAAATTAACCAAACAATAATTTAAGTTGTCAGTGAACAGTACTAATAGGACGTGAAAATATTTCATGTTACTTGTTTAACAGATTTCTAAAATATCGATTAATTATTTCCATTATCACTAGTGCTGCTTTGATAATCACAATGTATTGTTAATTTGACTCAAGAAGGCCTAGGAATCTCGTCGTAGTCGTCGTCTTCTTCTTAAATAAATCATACACCAATTCATATTTGTTGTGTTCTTTGTTATTTCACTTTGAGACAATTGAAACGTTGTTGCTTTGTGTATGTTCTTTTATTATTATTATTATTATTATTATTATTATTATTATTATTATTATTATTATTATTATTATTATTATTATTATTATTATTATTGGCTTTGAAATCAGCATTCCCCAGATGGAGCTGTAATAGGAATTGTAAGGAGAATGCGATAGGCAACTGTTATATATTAGGATAGGAGTCACATAAGGTCAGTAGTCGGCACTGTAGCATTCGGTGCTACAATGATTGGACCAATCGCCGCAGTCTTAGCATAACATAGTAAGTTATCGGTGAACTCACTTTTAGAAACCATCTCATACACAGTCCTCTATTTTCTAGAATGTAGGCAACCAGGTTGAGTTCAATAGTCTACAATTTCTTATCTAGTATACATGAATTTTTTAAACAAATTTTCGCAGTATAAAAGTTTAAATTGGATATGCATCACAGTTATCTTTAACTTAGCCTATATTCACTTTATGAGTACGTTTCGCGACATTAATGGTAACACTTGTAATAGTGCCTTTGTTACAGCCTTAAACAGCCTATCTCTTCCTATGATGTCGGACACATATAGTGCGGGGTCTGGTGCAAATGCCCCCACCGTCCTAGTCATATTACAAATGCTCTCTTGGAATATCTTTGCCTAGTCAAATTACAATCTTTCAGGACCTCCAGATCCAGAACACTATCCACAGATGCCATTAATTCAATATTTGGTACCAGCTCTACCAAAAGTGGCCCGTCAAGGACCACAAACGATTTCGTTCGCAGCGACCTACAAATCAAGTAGGTTCATATTTAGTATATTAGATATTTTTGCAGAGCCCTTCGTCAGTGTATCAAATATATTAGCGGCCTTGACAAATGCGCTAAGATTTTACCACTGTGCGAAAGTCAGATCATAGATCTACCTAGTGCACAATATAGGTTGGATTAATTTATTTGAAAAAAAGGAACAGTAATTATAATAACCAAATTCTTTGTGTCATAAATATTAATTTTAACATTATAATTACATCATTAAATAATTCACTGCTCTGAAACTAATATTACATTAACTAATGAAATAGTCTATGAAATTAATTAGGTAATATTTCAAACAACACACAACAAGGTCTGTTGGGAGAGCTCCACTACTCTTTTGTCGTATAACTTATCCTCCTATTACCTCCAACGCGTTATTGCCAAGCTCACAATTTTAAGGAACTTAGAAAAATTCAGGCGCGGAAATATATTTTGGAGAAGCGTACAGTACATATGTTCTCTTTCTGCGGTGAGCAAACTAGGGAAAATTATTCGATTGGTGGTTTTCGATTGTCTTTGACTCCGCGGTATTCCAGTCGTTAAAGTCACTATAATTATCCCTGGGTCAGAGGTATGGTCCTAGTTGTCGTACCAATTACTATGATTTCCACCAACTTGGCTACAGGGGACTAGACTTCTACAGGGGACTTCTCCCAGAACACTCTTCGTCTGGTTACTCCATTTAGAAAAATTCGGAAAGGATTGCCCTTCTGGTAACAAACTACCGCCGATATAGCTCTAAATTTCACTGTAGCACGCAAATCTCCTCACCCGGTACATAGTGTCTTCGTAAAGGTGGTATTTATCGGGAGGTCATCTGGGGCAAACACACACACACACACACACACACACACACACACACACACACACACACGCACACACACACACACACACACACACACACACACATATATATATATATATATATATATATATATATATATATATATATATATATATATATATATATATATATAACACCTATTTAATTATTTTAAATGAGAATGCCAAATGCCAAATTTCATCTCTCTAACATTCAGAGATCTTGAGATATGGATATTTTAAGATAATAATTACCACTGTTCTTTCCCCTTCTCCTCCTTGGATTTCCAAATATCCTTCCTTAGTGGGATCTTGCATCACATATCCTATGCCCTTCTTGTCTGCGTCTCTTCGACATTGCAGTTCATTAGCCACATGATATTCTGTCCCCGCCATTCTGTAGTACACATTAAATTATTGTTTTTTCTCACCACTTAATATTTTCACATGCAAAAATAAAGTTTGCAGCCACCTATACGATTTAGTGCTCAATTCCATGTTAAATTATTTTACGTATTCAGCGTACAATGACTTAAAGTACTTGTATGTACACGACTGCTTCCATTAAATTTGATTCGGTTCAGCCTATCCTTTTGATTTTCTTAAGAAACTACATATGGGAAAATCTCAAGTATAACCAATACCTATGGCAACCTTCCCATGTGACCGACGTCACTTGTAAACAAGGAAATTAGTTCGTAACTTTGCCGCATGCGCAGATAAATCAAATTAGTAACATGCATACACATAGTTTAGCAATTCTAATTTCTGATTTACCTGATTTAGGTCTTGGTCTTTAATTTATTAGTATCTTAAAGACGCTTTAAAAAATCCGAAAATTTAACCAACCTTACCTGAAATGCTATACCTAGGTACTTATCAATTTCCGTCATCCTTGTTTTTATTCATTCATTAACATAAAACGTATTATTCGTTTGATTTTAATTGTAATTGATTAATATATTTTGTTATTTTAATTACGCTTGGTTTCTAATATTAAATTTATATTAATATTAATTTAAATAAAAATATTTATGTACCACATACTTGTCTTACAAAACAAGACTAACAAATAATACTGAAGTAATCAATAAATCAGAGTTAAACTGCTTTCCTTTTATGGAAAATGAAAAATACTTCATTAATACAGGAATTATTAGTCAAAATATTTCCCATATCTTTAAAAGACAATTGTCTTGTAGCAATAGCAAATTTTTGACAAGATTATAATCAATTTTGTCTTCTGAGCAATGAAGCCCAATTGCAGACAAAACCTTCGATCTCTGGTCTTTTGAGGTTATAGAAAGAGAAAGACCCTTTGAAACTTTTATGCCTTCGTGTTTTACCCATCCTAGAGACGCAATATTATTGGGCTAGTTAGAGTTAATGGTGAAAGCCCGTTGGCAAAGAGTTCAAAAAAATATTTTTCAATGTTTTCCCTTCAAAGATCAGAAGAAACATATACAACAGGAAATAACTATTCCACCGTCACTCTAAAGTTCTATAATCTATTTCGGTAATGTGTATAATTTATTGTTCTGAAGTATTTCTTTCGCTTATATTGGTTATCCAATGCACAGACTATGAGCAACTACTTATATAGAGGCTACTGATATATGTAGGTTTCGTCAAAGTTATCAATGAGTTAATTTCGTAGTTGAAAAGAGGCCACTTCATTCGGTACCTGATTCCTTATGAAAAGAATTCCATTTTTAACACATAAATTAGGTTATCATGACATCAATGATTGTATGAGAGAGTACAGATTTGGTACACTTTAAAATTAATTTGGTCACTGATACTGCTTTATATTTGATTTTATTCCACTAAAATGTTAATAAACATTCGTATCATGTTAATGAAAATGTACATGAACGCAATGCGCCTGTATTAAATGATTATGGTTCGATTCCTAGAACCACTAATATCACAGGTTGGCTTTCGTTTTCCCTCAGTTATTAGGTAAACAGCAGTGATACTTGTAAGGACGTAACTTGTAATAATCTTTGACATTTTTGTATGGTGTTCCAGACATGAGTACTCGATCTGAACTTAGCGTCACTTTCTTGTGTAAAATGAAACCATTAATTTATTAAACGATTGATTCGGAGAAAGCAAGAAATGAAGAACGGTTTACTTATACCTGAGTAAACCAATCATTAGTTAATGGAGTGATTCCAGAGAATCGATTAACTCTAGCGTTTAGGTAATCCTTCGTTTTCTGTTCTCAGTTAGGAATATCTTCATTTTTGCAAAGAAAGTGATACCAAATTGTGCTATATGGACGAACAATTACGACTATTAATATTAGACCAACATGTCTACTTTTTGAACTGATGTATACATTCTTAAAAGTAATTAAATTTTACCACGATATTTACTATTATAAAATCGTGGAAGATCATATGAATATCATACAGATAATACTTTGATGTTTTTGAATATCACAACGTAATGAAATATACATATGAATAAAGGGACCGAGGTAGCTCAGTGGTAGAGAGTTCACCTCTGGTGCTTGGGGTCCCGGATTCGATCCCAGCCCCCGCCAAGTGAACTTTGTGGTGGACAAACACCGTGTGCGTGTGTTTCCTCGGGGTTCTCCCGTTTCCTCCCACTTTCTTCATTCCACCATTTCATTCATTACTCATCATCGTCTCCTTTAGCCTTACCGGCATAACCGTGGGACGTAAAACTCAAAGATTTTACATATGAATAAAATTTCATGTATATCACAGTTTCTTACACAAGGTACACAAATGATTACAATGTAAAAACTATATACACGCCTCTAAATTTTAACTGTTCGTGAATATTTTTTAAGTTCCTTAAAAGCTAAAATTTGGCAGCAGCTCATGGAACGATAGGAATAACAAAGTATTCTTAACGTACCTCGCTGTTTTAAATATTTAGCTCCTATTTTGCTACTTAATGGCATGTTACTTTCAGAACAAAATAGTGTCTCGCCTGATGTAGAAAACTGTTATACTTCAAAAGCAACCGCACCTCCACAGGATCAGTTTTCAATCAGGCAAAAAAAGAAAAAAAACTGTAAAGAAAAAGAAACAATGTGGCTTGCTTAGAACTTCGTTAGTTATAAATACAAATGAAGGACAACTCTTCAGTTCTTCCGACAGCCATGCATTCTAAGTCGTTAAAAGCAGGGAATAAATTCATCCACACCCAATAAATAAATAAATAAATAAATAAATAAACGATAATGTGGTCTGGCTCCATTTCAGTAAAACATTTAATATTAGGGCTCCAAAGACTTAAGATGTGTCAGATATTGTTCCCTCAATTTAGCTAGTGACGGTTGGAATGGGCCCACAATATCATTTATAATAATAATTATAATAATTTAAGATGTTGCTATTTTCCCATCATCTGAACAAAATATACTTCCCTAAGGTGAAGTATAAATGGAATCTGGATCATATTGCAATTAGCGTCAACTGTGCAGGGAAAGCCTATCTAAATAGGTTTATACATCAAACTTAAAGTAATGATCCTAATTATTAATACATTATATTTCAATAATATACTATTTACTTTATAATGTGCTGTACAAACATGAGGCAAGCAATAGCAGCTTTTCAACTTTATACTCTCCAATAACACGAAGGCTATTCTTTCATAGCCTATTGCTTAACGCAGGAGAATGGGCAGAGACACAATCACTTCGTCACCGTTCCCAACAGAAGAAACTATTGAGTGCAACTTTTATTCAAAGCGAAGTGACGAAGACAGACGAAAACTGACTTTTATGAAACTTAGGCACACGTGAGCATTTTTGAAAAGGAAGTGTGAGATTTCGCAAGATTGTGGGGTTCACCGCAGACATATGAATTTTTTAAAAAAATACAATTCACTAACAATTTTTTAAGTACTGATGGAAAATAATTTTTTTAAAAAAAAATAATAGTATGGATACTCTTAATACGCAAGTCAACTATCATTTTTTCTTTTACAGTCAATGTTAAGATGTTTTTTTTCTTTTACAGTCAATTTCTGTCAACGTACATCAATACCATTATATAATAGAGTAAAAGTAACTCACTTATCTATACCCAGTGGTACTACTCGAAACGTGAAATTTGAACAGAAAACTCCTTTTGAAAGCAAAGAATATGAAAGGATTTTTTAAATGTATATCTAAATAAGTTCAAAAATAGAATATCTCGTGGATACCTAAAGTTAGGGGAATGAAAGTAGCTACATAAATTCCCCAACAGAAACAAATTACTACGTATTTCAGTGTATTGGAAAACACTGCACAATTTCTATGATATCCGAATTCCCGATTCTTTGTTCACAAAATATCCAGCGTAAGGATACGCCTAAATTAGACGCATCAAACTCTGTATATAAACTCTTAATTAAGAAGAAAGAAAAACGTGTTCCAACTTTTTCAAAAATGCCACTCTTAAAGGGAAAAACGGACACAGTTTCTATAATATTTAAATTTAAATTTCTTTATTCAGAAAATACCCAATGTGAGAATTCGCTCAAATTGGAGGTGTGAAATTGGGCACATTAACTCTTAATTAAAAATAAAGGAATACGTGGTTTCATTTTCTAAAGAGGGGATAAGGAGTATTTTTATGATATTAAAATTTCCTTTCTTTGAATTCGCTATATACACACTTTTCATTAAAAATAAGGCGTGTCTCATCATTTTTGACCATTCTACTTCTAAATGAGAATTTCTGCTATATTCAAAAGTCAGTTTTATGTTCATTAACCCTTATTCTTCCCGTGAGAAGAACGGGCGTTTCTCTTCCTAATAGTATTATTTATTGCTACTACTCTGCAATTGTAATGTTTTGTATTAACATATTGAACGTACTCAGGAACAGACTTACTGTTAGGAACGTACTCAAAAATTTATTTCGGAGAGGTCCAAGGATTTCGAGAGGATCCAAATTTAATAAGAGAGTAAATTATATTAAAATTTTTTAACATTACTCCTAAAAGTAGACTAAATTTCCAGAAAATTCGGGGTTTTGGGCGTTCCGGAACCTCACGACACACTCCTTTCGTAGTCCTCTGCTTCTTGTTATGAGTGAAGTGGGTAAGTTGAGTTTGTGTTTAAATGGTGAACAGTTAATACAAATCAGTTTGTCCTTGTTTATTTGAAGGAATAACATTCCATGTGAAATAGCAGCTTTGCTATATTCTTCCTTGCATTGTGTATTCAACTGCTAATAATATATTTCATGAATTATCACTTCTTGCACGATATTTCAGCCTATCCACTTCGAAATTTCACACTACGTTACTGCAACTGGGAAAGCTAGAAATAATAAAAATGTTTATTAAGTTTCTAAATTCTAGCGAATGCCGAATTTCATATCTTTCTATGGGTGTGCAAATATTAATGCTTGTTACAAAAATGTCCAAGTAATGGCTCCTATTGTAAGATAATTACAGTGGGAACAAAAAGAAAATTTCCAATTGGAACTTAAATCTAAGTGTGCTTACATTCGAATAATTGAAGAATAAGAGGACAGAAATATGGTAACCGCGTCACAACTAAAACGACAGAAGTGCTCTCTGTTAAATTAAAGCTATGCTAATTTCAAGCACATATGTTGTTTCCTTCTGTTCTCGTTCTAAATTTGTTTATTATTATTATTATTATTATACCCAATAGAAGTATTACATTTAAGAACGAAATCAAAGTACACTTTCTTTCACTTCATATTCTTGAGGATAAGTTTTATTGGAAAACGATCCAACCGCTGCTAAAAACAAATGGATAGAAAATAGGAATGGTGAATGTCAAATGGCCAAAATTATATCAATGGTCAAAGCATAGTTGTACTATCTAATCAGCATATGAACATGATTAGATATATCCATTAAATTACAGGATTTGACAACACAGTCCTTATATACTGACGACCATCTGCAGCTTTCATTAGAGGAGAAAATTTCACACGCGCAATGTCGATGTCTTTTAATATTATTTAAACGATAATAATAATAATAATAATAATAATAATAATAATAATAATAATAATAATAATAATAATAATAATATCAGAATATTCTTAAATGATCATCATTGTATGTCTATTTTTAATTTGCCTGGTCCCAAGTTGGTTCTCATATTGTCCTGGCCCTCAGAGCATTATAAATTTGTCATTACCACTTTAGAAATGATGTTTATTATTATTATGTTGATGATGACTTCTTAATTCCTATGATCTCTCGAAAACTTAAAATAAAATTCTTTACTGTTTTTAAAGTTGATGAACAGGATAGAAGAAAAGTTTGCATCTTTGAAACATTAAAAGGTAACATGATACAATTATCAAAACGATTTATACTTTAATTTTTTATTGAAAATTTTCTCTTTGGGTGATTTCAATCCACTGCAGATTCTATCTTGCACTATTCGCTCTATTTTTGACTTACTAAGACGCCGTTGTTCACTGTTAAGTTTTCTTTAGAATAAAATAACAAGTTTTGTGTTTTTGTCTTTATACTTTCTTTCGAAATTACTGCATACATACGTTTCAATTTACGAATGCAACTCTCAAAGAACTATTTTTGTGTTAATCAATATATTTTTCTTGTAGATGTCGCTTGTGAACACGTTGAAGGAGGAATGTATATTGGTCCAGAATTTCAATTAGGACAAGTATACGACGGAGGTCTTGAAACAAACGAAGCTGTTGTTCTCTACAGACCTGTATATGTTAATGTTGCAAAATCGAAAGCAAACAGTTGTGCTACGCCTTCCAACCGTGACAGGACTAACGAAGCAAGTTGCTCGATGAGTCTTGCTTCCACCAGTCGACATCATAGTGCAGAAAGGCTTCCAGCAGTGTAGTGTACATCATATGAGAGCTATAAATAAAGCTCAGTTATTGATGTGTATGTTGTATGTCTGTCTGACAGTTTGAGAATTGAGCGTTTGTATGAATGAGACAACGTAGGTGTTAGTATGTATCTAATGTATGCATGTGTGTGTGCGTGTGTGTCTTGAATACATTTCGAGCTCAAAGTAATTGTATAAGTAGGCCTAAGAAAAGGAAGAACTTGATAAGTCAGTTCAATAAAATCTCTCACACACATATACATATATACTATATATTGTAGTATCTTAATTTATAAGAAACAGGAAAGGTGGCAAATGAACAAGACATCAGCTTTGGCAACTAAATAGGTAGATGGATATCAAAGGACAATCGTAGTTTGAAAATAGTGCTTTTATTTAGAGTATATTTACTACAAAAATATTTCAGATTAATCAACAATTTTCCATATGCTAATGACTTTGGGTCATAAAAGAAAAATGTGCACGTATGATGATTGAGTGCCTTGGTGACAACTTGAGGATATGTATAACAGATAAATAAGCATTTTGAAAATACGAGTACATGCCCCTAGTTTTCGAAGAAATTCTAATATGGATATACTCGAACAACATTTGATTCCATATATCACATGATTTTATAGCACGTAAATATGTATAATCTTAATAAATTATACACAGTAAATATTGCGAATTCCAAATATAATAATTAAGTACTTCTAAAGTAATAGGTTAAAGTATGTTCTATAATATTATATATCTGTACTATCTTTCTTGAACGAGGAAATCTGAACTTTAGCCTAATTCTTAATCAACGATAAAGTCATGAAAAAAGGCTATGTATGAAGGTATGATGCAATGAACATTATACATTTTGTCCACTTCAAAGAACAAAGGGAAAAGGAACGTTATATTCGATGATTGACTACGGATAACAAATCCCGTAGATTCAGATACAAAGATACTTTTAAATATTGTTTCATCGAGTTACTAATCTTAATATATTGTCTTGAAGTTAATTATTTCCTTAAAGAAAAATATTGGAAGAGGAAATAATTAACTATTTATAATACTAAATCTGTAAATTTTAAAATTTCAACTGGTCAGTAAGTAAGCGAAGTTGACTCAAATTGAGTTTTATCGAAACCCAAAGAATTCCTTTTTTCAGAGGATATGAATAATTTACTTTCAAGAATATGCTTTCATATGGAATTATGGATATATGTATTACGCTTACCATAAAATGCACATGACTTCCAGTAAGGCACTGTACTTGTAAGCCACTTTCCCCTACATTTACATTTTGCAGTAAGCTGTGTGGAAATAATACTTTAAAATTGTTAAGTACATTATCCTCTCCTGTTAAGAGAAGTAAGTTTTCATTTTTATACTTAAGCCAAAGTTATAAACAATAGGTGCTGTAACTTAAATGTCTCACAGAACTACGCTAATCAAATCACTAACTAACAACTACAGACTAAAAAGGAAGGTGTATTTTAATACCATATTGACATTCACGTACTAAAAATTATTTTCATGGGTTTATTTCTAAAAATAATTTTAAACAGATGAATATTTATTTACACAAAGAAACTCAACGTATAACAACTACAGAGCAATGTTCGAAAACGGTATTAGTGGAAATATGTAAAGCGTGTAAAATGTTAAGTGAATGACACCTCAGTTAAAGAAAAAGAGTGTATGTTGTATGTTTGTGTCGGGCGAATGTGTAAATAATTCATATTTTACATCTAAAATTAAAACCATAATCCATAGAAGGGAGTGAATGTTTCTATAAGACTTTTCAACGTTTTCGGAAAGACTTTGATATTATGAGCATAATGTAAAATATAGACATTTGCTGGCAATTTGTAAAATTTATAAAGTAGTATATATATATATATATATATCCTCAATCAATGACATAATTAATAATTACAATATAAGCGGACAATGCTTCAAAGGAACTATGATATATACTCAACTTATTGTTGTGTTTAGTGATATTAAGATCGTGCCAATATAAACCAGTTATAACTCCGTACAGTTATAGGTACTTTCGTTGCCTGCTGAGCAGTATTAACACAAATGCATTGACAGTTTTCTTCCAATCAACACATATATATTTTTATGTGAACAAAATCTGCTTTAACAAAATATTCTTTATGTTATTCAAGATGTATAACATTCGTTAAAATAAACAAATTTAGTATAAAAAAGTTAACTACAAACAAGCTTTAAATTTTAAAAAAGAATATTATATATGCGATATTGTCGTTACAGAATATGTTATATATTACTTAAAATTTCTATGACTTGTATGTTTGAATATACTATATATTTATTATAACATTTTGTAATGAACACAAATTCTACTGCAGGAAGAAACTGCATCAGTCAATACCCTAACGAACTAACATATTTAGAACTTCCTTTCAATAACCAATGATTACATTGGAAACTCGAAATAGGAAACTTATTTATCTCCTAGTATTAATAACAAGTATAATCTTATGTTGTGTTTGTACGGAATTACCTGATGTCGTGTTTTATAATCACACTACAAATAACATCTCACATAGCGAGTACGTATCCACAATATATGAGATATATCTCGTTATAGAAATGACCCCCAATCGTGAGCTGTAATTGAGCATCTACTTATAGTTTCTCTTCGCACATGCGGTCTGTGTCTATGTTGAACCTTAACGTCAAACGTAGTCCACATATGTAAAACTTATTGTTCATTGCATGTAATGAATGTTAAATTACTAAAACAACTTTGTGTTCATTAATTGTATCTATTCACATTATGCTATTAAAAGGTTATATAGTATTTCATTTCAATTGTAACTAACAAGCATTAACAACCCTCAATTTCTTTCCAATGTCGTAATTTAATTCACATACTTTCCGTGGTTGTAGTAAATAAGTAACACTGATATATTTTCGTTGTAGTAATTAGTCTTACATGTGTCAACTGGAGTACATGATTTAAGATCACTTTCACGTTTCTTTTTATAGTAAAAGTTTGAAGAAAAATGTAACTTGATTTGTACTTCTTTCTATATTTAATGCAATACTCTTTCTTTCTTAATATGTACAATATGTATATGTAATAATGTATTTGTAAATATTTATACCTCAGTTGACCGTATGTCATAGCTTTCATTTCTCTTTCACTCTTGGCGGCGTCCATTAATCACTTAAAACAGTTTCCATGTAAGAAAGTTGCTTTCATAAATAAATACTCTATATTTGTTGTAATATCTAAAAAGTGTGTCAAGACCGTGACGAATTCTTTCCTTTAAAAAAATTCAAAATTGACAACACTACAGTTTGTTAGGAAATAAACATCCTTGAAATACCTTCTATCAATAATCCATAGTTCTTAAAATTCGAATATTCCACTATTGAAATCTTTGAAAATAAGATTTTTGAAACATTATTCAGATAACTTATAATTACTCGAACAATGATAATCAAATAACGAGTAATTTATTTGAACAGTTTTTATAAAAACTAACAATGATAAAAACCAGTATTTAAATAGCAAATAACTTTTCGAATATTGAAAACTAATATTCATATATTCGAATAACAGTAGAAAATTTGAATTATTTTGACAGCACTAATCCATACGTAAGAGCCTTATTAAGAATGCATCGACAAGGGATTTTTGAAATATATTCAATCTAACAGGCTAAAAATAGATGAAGAGGAACAAATAAATCGTGATAAAGACAAAAAATTTGTAGTGATTTAACAAACCATCTACTGTACCAATAACATTGTTTATTATGCACGAGAAAACGCCAATAAAGATGATATCTAAATCCTTATCAAACTGCGTAAGAACGCACATCTGGTATGATTACTTTGATCTTTTGATTACAGAATATGATCAGGATGTATGAAAGATGAAATTTATCTAATATCATTTAAAACAAAACAGAAAATAATTCAAATGTGACTTCCAAGTAGAATCAGTTGTTAAACATTCAGATATCCACTTCGCGGTGAATTTTCTCTTGGCTAGCGAAATTGCTTTTTGTGTAATAAGTTTTGTAATAACACAAAAGTTCTCTTTATCGTCGGATTTTGCTCTAAACCTATTAGTTTATCTTATACTATACTATATACTATACTATACTATATAGTATATCTTTATTTTTTTAAAAAATCTAATCTGACCTTATCTTATTGTCCCACTCAATTATTTATTCCAAATAACAAAAATATTTCTATTGAATGCCCTATGAACGAGAAGAATATTTCTTTAAATACACGTTTAACACACTCTTCAATTGCTTTGAATCCTGTGTTTTGATAGTTGTTCTAAGAGTGTCCTGAACAGACAAAAGTGTTTCTTTTCTAAAAGGTAAATGTAATGAGTGTTAAAAGACAGTATGACTTAAAAAGCAAGATTCAAATAGGAAGTTTAATATAGTTCTTAAATGCAGGTAAATTTTAACAACATTGAAAACTTAAAGCCATACTGCATTTCTTTAGATGTGGTAGAGTATGATAAGTATTGGAAGTTATGATTGCAGTATATCATTATAATTTTCTATAAACAAATATGAACATAGAGGCTATTGTACGCCAAAGAGTGTTAAATCGATGTTTGAAACAAAAATGTAACCCATAAGGTAATAATTATACTTTGGCCTTACTGATAAATATATTTATAAAATGAGTAAATACCTTCATTTTGCTTTCATCTGAGTGGTGAGAGAAGGCTGGTTTGTCTGAAAGTAAGAAAATTAATTAAATAAAGTATGTATGTTATGAACTGTTTCTTTTATTATTATCCTAATGAAAGTTTACAATCAAGGAAAACTAAGACAATGTTTAACTACCTAACGACGCACGACATTTTGTGAAACCGAAATATTGCAAAATGTATTGTTACTGTATATAATTTGCCCATTAACTGTACCGTGCCCATGCATCTTTTACGGAATCTGCCAGCGAGGATATATGTCAAGCACTCTGTACTATACATTTATTGCACGCATTTCTCTCCGAAGAGTTCTTTTAAAAATGAGTGGCTTAGGAAAGACAGTGGTAAGCACCGCTTCCGGTGAAATTGAGTTACTGAATGGAATGGGCTGATAAAGGATTACAGGGACAGTATGAAGGTAGTTGAATTTTGGAAATATATCTGCAAATACCAAGGGAATCTTATTTGGTATGTGTCATTGTATTACACTGCATAGAAATTTTAAATTTTCCTTCGCAATTCAATCGAAAGTTAGAAAATGTGACTTATCATTGTCTTTCAACGACCCGCTCATATAACTTCTGTTAGGCTGCAATTATTGCCTAAGGCAACTATTGTATTTGCACTATTAAAATGAGCATCTGTTCCTATCTATGAATACTTTCTTATCGCCTCATTCTCCTGATAAACGCATGCTGACTAAACATAGATTATTTCAGCTTCATAATAACGAATTAAATCACTAGCAGCAAGAGTAAACATGGCCGGGAAGTTATTACTGGTAGTTTTAAAGTGCTTGACTGACTTATAGGGTGGGCGGCTATTATGTGTTTGTAACTGAATATATGGTTACGACCTTTTGAGGGAACACATTTCTGATCCTTCAAACACTATTTTCAACTAATTTTAACCAAGTAAATAAACAGTGTATAACAAACTGTTTCCTTTATTAAAGAAAGGAACCGACGCTTTGTTCAATAGCAACAAAATGAGCACACTTGATATTGCTTATGCTTGGCCCTCCAATTCTGCATATTGTAGATATGGGTGGCTTAAGTGTATTATCATGTCATGAAAAATAATTTTTTGGTGCGACGTGCAAACCCATTCTATCAAAGAATAACTGTAAGCGCAAAACCATGTTCCGACACGACCTGAAATTCCATAAATGTACAAGACTTACATCTGATGAAGAAGCAGAAGACTATATAGTTCATTTGCTTCGACCCTTGTATATCATGGAGAAGAAGGTGAAGAGTCAGAATCTCTACAAACACCATTTTGCTCAGTAACAGGAGAAAGTTTGTTGCAACCATACAGAGGTATGTTGAAATTTGAATTTTTAAAAAAGATTCTCTTCTGTTGTCCTTGTGATTGGATGCACAGTCGTTCTGACTGAGTAGGTAAATGTGTGGTAAATTTACCACGTGGCTTTCTGGTTGTTTGTGGTTACTGCCCTAATGGACAACTGGCACTGCCCCCAGACTGTAAAAGGACTAAAAATTAACGTAAGCTTATTGCTGAAGGAACGTTTTGGAGCCACCGATGTTATTTCATTCATATATGACAGCAACACATTTCGCATTATCATTCACCAGGACAAGGCAACACTACAACGAAGTAAACGGTAATGTAGTCAGCCATTAAAGTACTTGAACCCCTGACTGCTATAAATTCCATTAGGTCGGGTTCAGTACTTTCGCTGGTATCAGAAGCGCGTGGATAGATGCAACCAAATATAAATATAATTTTTCAAGTAGTCGCTGAGCCTGTGGAGCACTGAACCCTGCTTATGATATGCAATTCACCCACAAAAATTCCCCACTTTAAAATTAATCTCTTTATTTGGATCGTGCTTTCGAATGAATGCTGATATATAACTCGTTGAGTGCATAATATTTGAACGTATGCTGAATATGAAAAGAAAGAAAAAACGTTGATCATACACGAATTAGAAAATGGTTGAAATAAAGTTGAAAATACCAAATCTGTAATAATTAAAGGAAATAAGTTTGTGAATCTTTGCCTTCATGCATGGTTTTAGTCTATTCCTGCCATTCCTGTCATTCTAACATCCCTTTTGTTCTCTCCAGCAGAACAAACATATTTCTTATCACACTAAGCATGGAATGAAATTAAAATTGAAGGATGTTAAATAGTAAGGAAGTTTTTTTTTTTTTTTTAATGAACCTTCTGATTAATAATCAAATGCGTTAGCCATTTACCTAATCTAATCAGTTCCTTGAGTTTACACAGAAAAAGTTGGCTAGTTAAAATTCTTTCATGTAAGTCGAGACGAGCCCTATGAAGAGATTATCATTAGTTGAGTTAATTTTCTCCATCAACTTTTATTGTTTAAGTAACTGTTGTTGCAAACCTGTTATTGCCTTATTATTATTAACAATCATTGCAACCCCGATCATGTTATAGATTCAACCTGTTTCATATCAATTATTGTGACGTATAAGAAAATGTAACCTGTGCCAAAAATACGTTTATTCATTGCAAGATATGTAATTTGCAATTAATCGCCTCAAATCCAGTCATGTCTCATTTTAATCAAAGGCTAGTGTGGAACAAAAAATCACTTTACACAAAACAAACTTCAAGTAGCGTATGAAATAGTCGAGCGCTATGGGTGACGAGTTTGTTAATCATGTGTTCATGTGTTCAAGTTCTGGAAGAGGTCAATTTTTGTTTTGCTCCAAACTTAACCGGAGCCTGAGAACATTTATTTGAAAAATACTTTATCAATTGTTTTCTTTTCAAATTCAATTAGTAAACAATATTGTAAGAAATGCAAATGTAAAATACCATACGGTAGCTGAGAATAGGATATTAAGTCACTATATTATTATTATTATCTCGAGCGCGGGGATACAGGATTCGATTCTCGGTAGGAAATCAGAGGAAACGGTAGCACAGTCGTAAAGCTGTGATACCTGTGATATGTGGAGATCCTGGTTCGATTCCTGACTAAGTAAATTTGTAGTGAACAACGTCGTGTCCATGGATTTTCACGGGTACTCCCGTTTCCTCCCACATTTTCATTCCTCCATTTTTTCCATCATCACTCACTTGTCTTAATCATCTGTCTCCCTTAGTCTGAAGATCATAATCATGGGACATTAAACTGAAATATTTCATTCTTTTCTCATTTCATTTCGGTAGGAAAGCATGTAGTTTAGATTCCACATTGAGTTGTGAGTTAATAATAATATTCTTGAATATGCCATCCTTACCTAATGTAGTAACCTTAAACATCTTAGTTTAAAATGCTTTCTTTAGTAATAATTTGAGCAACCATGTGGGAGGCGGCACGACGCTTTTTTGTCCCTCTCATTTCAGTAACCTCCCAATAACAAGGACAACGCTACTGAAAAACAGGGACAACGTTACGTAATTTCTGATAATCAGGGCAGACAAAATGAATAAGAAATATATTTATAGCATCCTCTCCCCCTTCATGATTGGAATATCACGTAGCATTTTTTATTCTACCGAAGATGGACCTGTGCGGTTAGGGGTAGGTAACGAAAGAGATACCTAATACATAGTGCCCCTTGATTGTAATATTACCGCTTCTTTATTTGTTCGAGGGAGCTCCTACACAACTAAGAGTGACAAAAAGAATAGGAAAAGTGTCTATTGATTCTCGTGGCGGATCCAGCACGGACTCCTGGGGGTGGCGGTGAAGTGAAGGATTCTTTTGATGATGTGAAGCTGTCACAAATTACCACTTAATTAAACTAAACATAATAGTGTGGTTAACCGGAACCCAGTCAGTTCAAATTATTGTAAAAGTTTAATTTGACTTCATATTAAAGTTTTGGTACTAAATGAGAATTTCAGTCCGAGTGGTCAATGATCAAATCTCGGGGGGCTCTTCGGTGTAGAGGCTATGCCCCCTTATGGGAAAAAGCAAAAATATTAAAATTCTTAAAACTTTCAAAGTTTTACTCTATTTTAAAGGAATTTTTGGCTTTATATTAAAGTGTTTGTTCCAAATGACAATTTCAGTTCGAGTAGACAATGATCAAATCTCGGGGGACTCTGCAATGTAGGAAAAATAATGACGTCTATATCGTGATCCTGTTGGTGACATCACGAGTCATTACCTAAATATAGCACAAAGTAAACGCTAAATAGTGTAGGCGTTCGTAGCTGAGTGAGCTAGCGCAACATGCTAGTAAGAAAAATTTGTTTTGGCGTGGGTTCAAACCCTGCCTAAGGATAGTAATTTTTATTATTTTTTTTAAAAAAATATAACACTTCTTTCATTAAAAAAGATTAGAAATAATATTCAAAAACTGATTTAACGATTTTTTTTTAATTTTCATTAAACTTCTTTCATTAAAATAAGTTTGCCTTTGTACTATACACATCCATAGCAAAAGTTAGTAGTAAAAGTAGTAGTAGTAGTAGTAATAGTAGTAGGAACGGGTTAGAATGCAATTCAGCATTCATTTGTTTCCGTGCGATGTTGCCAAACGTAACTCGCTTATAATACCTTCTGGCTAGGGCTGAGTATATTTCGAAAATATGCTTGCTGTTCTGGGTGAAGTTGCAAGATTCAACATTGACTAGGAGTTTTTGCTATTAGTATCCCTTCTAATAATATTGGCAGTGGACAAAAGTTACCCGTGTTGAAGGTTTTTGCTCCTAATTTAGTTATTTTACCTTATTATTTAACGAATATATTGAAAAATATATTTGTCAGCAGGCACGTATGCAGGAGTTTATGTCGGGAGCGGTCCAAAGCTATCTGGGGGGTCCGACTTCAATATTGGAATAAATTATAAAAAAATTTTTTAAAAAATGACCCCCAAAATTAGGTTAAATTTACAGAAAGGTTGGGATTTCAGAGGGGGTCCGGACCCCCTGAACCCACCCCTAAATGTGTCCTTGTTTGTCAGTAATGTTTCCTTACGTGTGTTTTCCAACCACCATATGAACAGACAATCAGGGCAAATCGTAGCATACAATACATTAAAGCAAGTATATTTGTCGCGAAATTATTACACACATTACTCAAAGACTCTTAATATATGAGTCTATACATTTATTTATATAGATAAAGCAAACAATGGAAATTACCTATCGAAAGAATAAATTAACAGTACGATCATAATGAAAAGCATGCCTCGTAATATAACAGATTTCTTTCGCGTAAGAAATCAAAACTCAGTTGGTCAGAGCAACTAGTCTGTACGAATTAGGTTGTTAGTTCAAGCCTAATACGTTTTTATTACTATTGTTTTTCTCTTTTTTATGTGAGGAAAAATCAAATTGTGACATCGCGATATCAAATGTATTTGGTTAGGTAACTTTGTCTTAGCTAAACTTTAAATATCAGTAACCGTCGAAATTATTTCACTAACCGGTCAGTTACTGAACATTTCAAACACGTCAAACCAGTGGCATAACATGAAGGTTAACCTCTCGTCCGCAGCCCTTAGTTATGCGTCCATACTTTCAGGGGTGAACCAAGGGCCGGGCGGCCCGGGGGACTGGCTGGGGCGCCAGAGTAAGAGGGGCGCCAAAACGAGCCTCAAAAAGTAAATTTTATAATGTGTTTCCTACTGACTTCTTTGGTTTATATTCTCGTAAAGTAGTGGCAATTACATAATCTTTTTCCATTTCACCATGGAAGAAGAGAGTTTCATAGCACTAAGGGGACTGTATCGACAAATGGACAGATGGCATGTAGAATAAAGAGTGGAGGTGGAGTACGTGTTGTTTGTTTGTTTTTTGAGTTTAGCGGTCCATGGTTATGTCTTAATGGCCAAAGGAGATGTGGATACTGATTATAGTGAAATCCGAACCATGTTTATCGTTCAACAGTAACCCACCGGGAATTGGACCCGAAACCACAGAAGGCTGGCGTGCTAGCCACTAGACCAAGCTGGGGGGCGGTATTCGTATTGTTTTTAGCAGGCCATATTCTTTGTGAAGTTTTCCTAGGTAATGAATGTTTTTTTAAAAATGGGTTCTAACTATTAAAAACACTATGATAAAATGTAAAATATAGGCTAATACTAGGAGGGAGGGCGCCAAAAAGTCACTTTGCCCAGGTGAAAATTTGGCCTGATCCGCCCCTGCGTACTGTACTTTCTATATATTTTTTGGCCTTGCAGCTTGTGCGGTCCCCACGCCACAGGGTTGTGGGGGCTCCATTTATGCCAATGCTTCGAACGTAATTCAATAACTGTTTCAGAATTTCTACCATCAGCGTGGAAACAGGAATATATATTTTTCTAATAGTCCTATAGAACTTTCACCCAGAACACCAGATGCAATATTTCAGAATGGGCTCTGGCCAAGTATAAGGAGGATCTGATGTTTCCTAAGTAAGTTTCTTTCAGAAAGTTTGCTATTTCTTTAACGGTGATGTAAATAAACATACTCATCGTTTTTAGCCCGACACCAAACCATCCTGGACAAATCCTTCTAGAGCAATGATCGGCAAAAGTTTATTCTGCCTAATTTTATAAGCGACTCAAGGGCGAAACACTTGTTAACGAAAGCAATGCTGTGTATACACTGCCATGCTTCTGACAAAATATACAGTGTTTTTGTAATCTTTAGACATTTTTCCTATTCTTTCTGTCACCCTTGGTCGTGTAGGGCACCCTCGAACAAATAAAGAAGCGGTAATATTGCAGCCAAGGGGCGCTATAAATACAGTATATTACGTATTTCTTTTGTTACCTAACCATAACCGCCTAGAGTCATCTTCGGTAGAATATAAAATGCTACGTGATATTCCACTCACGGAGGAAAGGATGCTCTAAATATATTTCTTATTCATTTTGTCTGCCCTGCTTGACAGAAATTAAATACTTTCTTTTGGGAGGGTGCTGAAAATAAATAAAACGTCGTGCCCCTCCTACATTTTAAATTCTGTTACGTGGTTGCTCAAATTATTACTAAAGAAAGCACTTTAAACTAAGATGTCTAAGGTTATTACATTATGTAAGGGTGGCATATTCAGGAATAATAATAATAATAATAATAATAATAATAACCTATAATCAGTTTTCCTCTCACTAGAAATTTCTAAATAATATTAGTGGTGTAAAAATTGTTGAAAGTGTATAGAGAAACTTTTAGTATCTGAATGTAACAAAGATACGTATGGGCATAATGTGTTGAGGTATTTAATCCTGCTATATTAAAGCCTGAGAATGTAATGGTCAGATTCTGTACTAAATTAGCTCTGTACTAAATTAGAAGTAAACGTTTTAAATAAAACAAAATATCCATTGTAGGCCTATAATTATGTCGAAACTATCTTCAGTAATATAAGGGTAAATTCAAGTGATATAGTAAACAATAACGTCAATTAACAAACTGGAAAATATCACTGTCTTTGTTCTGTATTTCATGTTTACAAGGAAAATTTCAGGTCTCTCCCTCTTAGAGGTGTTGGAGGTGTGCAGAATGCTCCCTGGACATAATATATATTTTTACAACAGAAGTTGTAAACGAAATAATAATAATAATAATAATAATAATAATAATAATAATAATAATAATAATAATAATAATAATAATAATAATAGTTACCGCAGCATTAAATTCAGAAAATATTTGGTTATGCCGGGAAACTTAATACAAACTATTCATTTACTTATTAGGGAGAGGCCACATCCTCCCCTCTGGATTCCATGGATGTACCTGTATTGCAATATGTTGTTGTGTGTACTTGACAACCGAGAGTAGCAGAGCCATCTTGGACGGTACCATAACTTTGACGGAGGTCTTGCTAGCATAACAGCATGTATTAATTGCATGTATTAGAAGCAAAATTTAGTCATAGGGACCACAACACACTTTTTGCCCTGGCACCTAATCTGCTGTTAAAACGGCAGGAGAGTAGACTAGACTAGAGAATAGATTATATGGCATTAGCGCGGGGTCCCCTTAGGCGCGGGGCCCGATTGGGAGCAATCGGTCCAATCGGCTTAAGGCCGGCCCTGCAGTAACATTATGACTATATATTTCTAACAAAGGAACATTATTTTGCGTCAGAACTAATCTGAATGTCAATATTCTAAATAATTAAGGTCATGAGTGGCGTAACTAGGGGGCAAACGGGGCTTATGCCCCGGGCGCCGGATTGGGAGGGCCCAAATTGGGCAAATATTTGGGGGGAGCGTTTTGGTTTGGTTGGTCAGGGGGGCGCTAAGGCGCGTTTTTGCCCCAGACGACAACTAGCGTATCTACGACGCTGAAGGTCATTGATAAAGAATTTACCTAATTTTTGTCTCTGTTTTTTCACTTGGAAGCTCCTAAAACTAGACTTCCTTTTGTGAGTAGTTTGTGAATCCTCACGTACCAACGTTCCAACAGTAATCCGCCAACATTGTTGTTCTCCAACGTCCCTGATAATGGAATTCAATTGCTTTGATGTCATGGTGAAATCTTTCATAATGTTCTTCGCTTTAATCACCGAAGTTAGAAGGAAAACTGTCTAAATGTGAATACAAAAAATAAATCTTAAGTCTCATTTTGTACCCTAAGCTTTTAAACTTCTGGAGCATATTAGACACAATATACTTGTAATTTTCGTCTCTGTTGTTCCCGCGAAAATTATGACACACCTCTCCGAATACACTCCAAGCTTACTTTTCAACTTGTCATACAATGTTCAAAGTCTGGATCCTTAAAGAACTTTCTGATCTGAGGACCAATGAATCTTTTAACTTAGCACTTGAAAGTTGTGGGAGTTTTGTCACTAGATACTGGAAGCATTAATCATCTTTATTCAGAGCTTTGACAAATTGTTTCATTAGGCCCTGTTTGACTTGTGAAGGGTCTACGAGGCAGATGTTTTTTTTTTTTTCAAATTTTTACTTCCTATATTGCGGCTTTCGCTGACAATCAATTTGAGTCCAGTATTTATTGCGTTCTCTGCTGTTCCATTCGCAAAATGTGGCATGGATATTTGGTGTACCCTTACTGCTGTCCAAGAAGCATACATATCACCTTCAGATCGCAGCACAATAACCAATGATGATCCTTCTATTTTATATTTAAAAAAAAAACTTTTCCATATTTTCGTAAATTTCCTTTAAATGTACAGAATGAATAATGGGTATACAGAGGGTTGTTGGTTGCTGTTGTGAAGAAGCAGACCGTTCAAACTTCTCTTGTTGGAATCAATGAAAAGCCTCCATTCCCCTGCATTATAGTTCTCGCAATCATAGCTTCTTCTTCTTCTTCTTCTTCTTCGTCTTGTGAATTGTTTTGCCCTGACGCTGAGTCTTCTGGGCAGTTCAGTTATACTCGTCTATATGGGATAGATGTACTATTGGCAGTCCTTACAGGAGGATATATTCCACTTGAGAGTTATACCTAGCTGTAGTGCAAGAGCTAATTAAAGCGTAATGTTGTTAATTATTATGTATTGCAGGAGGTGATACACTACTGTTCGAATATTGTTTGCTAAGAGAAAGGGAACATTCACTGGTGTGATATGGTGGAAATGATGAATTACAGTATATAGGGTGGTACGGTAAGCTGGAGTTAACTTACACTGAAATATGAGATGAGATAATCTCCCTTCTTGTTCGGCACAATAACAAAGAGGTGTGTTACGATGTCCTTGTCGGTATAATCTATACGGTGTTTGAGTTACTCCTAAATACAATCTAAAAAGTAAACACACATGTCTTCGCGTCCAACCTGCAGGTGTAATCCACTGTGTCGTCGTGGGTCTTGGAAATATTGCCCAAAAGTATTTACCTTGTCGGTGTCTATGTTGATCTTGGTATCGTCTCCAGTTTTTCAGTCGTTGTTGTTGGAGTTGGGCGTGGAGGCTCTCCGTGGGAATCAAGATGTCAGTGATGTGATCCAACTGTGTACTTTCCTTTGCAAGACGGTCGGCCACCATATTGCCATGAATGCCAGTGTGACCAGGTGCGTGGAAAATGAAGACACTGTGTCCTTTGTCCTTGATGGTTGTTATCTGTTGTTTGATATTACCGTGGATCCATGTCATGCGGTTAGATAGGCTCGTTGTTTGGAGGCTTGTTAAGGCGCTAAGACTGTCACTACAGATTCCAAAACTGTAGTAGTTATGTTCTATGGCGTGTCGCAATCCCATTCGTATAGCCCATAGTTCAGCGTGGAAAATTGAAATCTGATTTGGTAGTCGTTGTCTTTCAACGTGTAGGGAATGAGGTATATATATACTCGCCCCTGTGTATGCCACTCCTGCTTGCATTCGTTTGGAAGCATCTGTATATATTAGGATGCGATGAGAATGGTTTGCTGCCATGTAAGAGTCCCATCTGGGAGCCACGCTCTGCGGGCATAGTAAATTCGTTCGTTTGTTAGTAGAAATCGGTAATTCCAGTGTAGCTGATTGCAATGTAGTTCGATATTGCAGGTTATAACAAGGTAGACGAGGATTCCGGTATATTGTTTGTTTCCAGCGTCGCAGGTTTGCATATGCGTGATATAACCATGGAAGTCTCTGTCGATATGGTAATGCTTTCTGTCTGTTCTGCGTGTAGAGGAGTTCGAGTTTCGGAATCACTGTGGATGTTGTTGTTCCTAACCTTCTCAAAATGAATCTCGAGACATAGTATTCCATGTGGACTGCGAATGGAATTGTACCGGCAGCCTCTAATAATGCGTTAGTAGGAGTGGTTTGTGGTAAAGAAAATATTGTATGGAGCGTGGTAGCTTGAAGCCGCAGTGGTATTTGGCAAAGTGTCACAGGCGTAGGTGCGAATAGACAACCTCCATAGAGAAGAATGGCGTCTACACATTGTTGAGAGATGCGGAGTAATGGGCCTACGTCCGTCCCCCATTTTTTAGTACTAACACTTCGTATAATGTTGATATACGGTCGTATCTTCTCCTGTAACGATGTAAGTTGTAACTTCCAATTTAATCGCTGGTCAAAGGTGATTCCCAAAAAAAGTAAACTGCGGCTGTTGTGTCAATCTGAGATTGTCAATCTGCAGGTGAATTTGACCTGTCTTTTCCGTGTGAATATGGTATAGGTTGTTTTGGTCCAATTTACATGCATGCCGTTCGAGAAGTTCCATTGATGTACAAAGTTCAGAGCGACTTGTAAGCGTCGTTGTATTTCTGTTAAGGAGGAACCGCGAACATATAACAGATGATCGTCAAAATAACTGAGAATGCGGACGTGTTCCCTGAGTGCGTTATGAAATTCCAACATATAGAGGTTGAAGAGCAATGGACTGAGACAAGATCCTTGCGGGAGTCCCTGAGAGGTGGTACGTGCTGCCGTGATTTTCCCTTGGTATTTGATGCAGATCCTACGGTTTACTAACCAATTGTGGACGTATCTGATAAATATAGACGGCATGTTGGCCTTGGTAAGGTGGTGAACCAGTCTATCCAAGTCTAGATGGTCATATGCTCGATCAAAATCCAATTTGATAGCTGCTACGTATTGCCGGTGTTGGAATGCTTGCCAAATTTCGAGCAGAAATGTAGCTAGGGCGTCTAATGTAGCTTTACCTTTCCGCGCTCCAATGATTGTGGCGGGGAATGTGTTATAATATTCGGTATGCCATTCCAGTTTTCGTAGTATGATTTTCTCCAACACTTTGCTGAGACATGGAAGCAAAGTTATAGGTCGGTAACTAGTGGCCAGGCCAGTCGGTTTATGTTTCAAGATCGGGACAACTATATGTTGCTTCCAAGACTGTGGTATATGGCCGGTGGTCCATATGTATTGGAAACCTTGTATTAATATCGTATGAAGTTGCGCAGGAAGATCCTGGATATGCTGTTTGGAGATTTTGTCGGCGCCTGGACTAGTGTGTCGTCCTCTTGGGATCGCGTCTTCGAGTTCCGCTTGGTAGATGTTAGAGATGGCTGTCGACGGTGAGGAAGAAGAAAGGTGAGATAATGTGTCAATTCTCGAATATAACACTGACGGTGCTGTTAATTGTATATGGAATTCCTCCACCCAGGAGTGAGGAGAGTGAAATCCAGAATGTGGGTGACGTTTTGTCAGAGCATTCTTAACGTACTTCCAAATGGATGTGGCGCTAGTCCCTCCTTGTAAGCTGTTACAGAAAGTCTGCCAGTGTTTGCGTCTGTTCCTCTGTATCTGTTGTTCGAATTGCGCCTGGGCCTGTCTCGAGTGATAGTAGGATTCCGGAGTTCTGTCCTGAAAAAATTGTTTCTGTGCCGCTCTGCTTTTGTTGAGCAGTTTTTGACATAGTGTGTCCCACCACGGATATGTATGGTGCTTAGTACTATTCCTGCTGCTGTCCCGTTCGTTCCCCGCCTGTTGCACCAATGTTGTTATATGCTCCGTCAGAAGTGGAAAGATGGAGTTTCCGTTGGCTGTATGTAGGTGCGGCATAGCCTGTTTTAAATATTCCTGATAGCGTAATGCATCATAGTTACGGGTAAGCGGTATGAAAGGTGTTGCGGCGTATCCCGGTTGCGTTTGTGAAGAGATCCCTTCCATATTGGCCAAAGTAGTGATGATAGGAAAGTGATCGCTACCCCCTGCGATACCGTAGACCGTCCAAGTATGATATAAGTAAGCATCTACACTAAGGAGAGTTAAATCAGGTGCAGAAGGTGGAGCGTTGAGGTTGGGCATGCGGGTTGCTGTGCCATCGTTTGCGATCAGAAAAGATTGATCTTCGAGTGCCTCCATCAGCAGATCGGCGGCCCTATTGGTATTCTTTGATCCCCATAGGATACTTTTGGTATTGGGATCACCCGCGATGATACAAGGACCCTTACATTGAGTGAACAAATATTTCCAGAGTGTTGTTGGTATTGCTTTGTCTGGGGGAGCGTAAACATTGAGAATGGTAATTTGTTTGTATTTAAAGCCCTGCACTTGTATCGGGTACATCAGCTGTGGATGTTGTAAATCCAATTGTTGTATTTCGTTAACGGATGAGTGTTTGTGAAATCCAACTGCGATTCCTCCATATCCGTCTGGCCTATTTTGTGTGTACAGTCTATATTCCGGCAGCTTTGGTGGATATGTTAGAGTAGACCACGTTTCTTGTAGAAGAAGAATAGCAGGAGTGAAAAATCTGCATACTTGCCATAAGAAAGGTTCCTTGCCCTTTAGTTGTCTACAGTTCCATTGCAATAATTTGAACACTGGTTTATTGGCCATTCTCTAATGATCTGAAGTATGTGTGTAATTGGCGATATATCTCAGAGTCTTCTGTCTGGTGCGTTTCGGGCCGGTATCCGTAGTTAATTAGAGCATATTTTTCGATACTGCGTAAAAGATTCTGAAGAAAGTGTTCCAACGATTCTTCCTTGTTTTCTGGTGGGTTGTTCATCCTCGTTTGTAGTGGCATCCTGCGTCTAGGAAGGGGCGGATAATCCTTCTGGGAGTCCTCTAAATCTTCCTGGGTTCTCCTTTGTTTACTATTATGAAGTCCTGTATTAGTCGTGGATGGCAGCGTGTCGAACGAGCCCAGCTCTTCATCTGCGCGTGGGGCCCTGCATTTTTTAATGTGGTCCAGTTGCCT
The DNA here is from genome assembly GCF_964235325.1 of Thermobia domestica. Taxonomy (NCBI): domain Eukaryota; kingdom Metazoa; phylum Arthropoda; class Insecta; order Zygentoma; family Lepismatidae; genus Thermobia; species Thermobia domestica. Next base: position 202,098,573 of record NC_137458.1, on the reverse strand, counting down.
ACCTCCCTTTCTAGGAGATGTGATATAGGAGGTTGGAACTGAGCGGGGAGATCTGGGCTTGGTTATTGTTGCTGATGTGGACGGTCCCTGGAAGGGAAAAGGTGCAGGAGGCGTTATATTGCTAGAGGTGAGGTTCGGAATGAGGTTAGTGGTGCTGTGGTTTGGGAGTAATTTTGTGGTAGGTATTCTTTTTTGGGCTTCATTATAAGTTATCTTTTCCGTCGCCATGAGTTGGTTTATTTGTTGATGTCGTTTCCTCTCGGGACATTGTAAATCAGTGGCCGAGTGACCTCTTCCACAATTAATACATTTGAGTGCATTGGTGCAAGCGTTAGCCTCGTGTGGGGCTCCACAGCGATGGCATAGCTTCTGCTTCGATCGGCACCCCCTCTGAAGATGGCCGAGACGGTGGCAGCCATCTTTACACTGTTTCACTGCCGGAATGTAAGTGTATATAGTATGACCAGAATTATATAAAGAGCAGAAATCCGGGAGACGTTGTGTATCGAAAGTCATGACCACTGAGTGTGTAGGACGTATTTCAGATTCTATGCGTTTATTGATCCTCCTGACATGTAAGACGTTGGCTCTACACTCGAGGTTTTCTAATATTTCACTTTCAGTAAATTCGGGGTAAACCCCATGAATAATGCCGACCGATCTGGTTGTATAGTAAGGCACAAAGGCCCACCAGCCATGGTGTTTGAGTAGATCATGATTTAGGAACTCATTGGCCTGGTGTCCTGTATGAAATTCTAATTTTATTAAATTCTTGCCGGTGGGAGTAAAGGTTTTAATGCCTGCCACTTTGTGTTGATACAGTATTTTCCCGAGTACATGCGGATGTTTTCTGACCGTTACGTTATTCTCCTGATTTACATCCGGTACCACGTGCACTACGTATGGCGGAGCATGATGCGGTAGATATAAATTTATGAGCGGTGTTGAGTTTACGGTGACTTCTTTGGCCACCGGAATGGATTCCTCCATATGCACTAATTTGAGGGATGTTCGAGTGGAACAGTTGGTAACGATGGGGAAATGGAATCACCACCTGACACCTCCGCCATTGGCGGGGTGCTTAAACACTATCTACACTGTTTACTGATTTTTCACTTGGTACTAGTATTGGGAATTGGACCACTAAATGAGAGTATTCCACACTTATAGCACTACACAGATAGGTAAGCATTCGCGTTGTATGCGTAAACGGTGTTCGATGTATTCACTACCGTATGCGCGCGCGAACTCCAATCATAGCTTACACAGCGCTGTTATTGCGTTCCCAACGTGTAACGCGTTGTGATATCATTCAGTGCTACCAGATACAGTACATATTTTTTCAATGTTAGCAGAATAAGTAACTGCACGTCTTTTATTACAAATTCAAAGATAATCAGAAGGCTATGGCATCGAAAGTATATTTTTATATTTGTAATTATAATCAGAACTTCTTCCGAAATATACATTTATGCGGTTAGTTTCCTCTCCCCTCTCCTCTATTTTAAGAAAACTGTACGTGATAGAGCAAAACTAACTACATTTTTGGATTTCTCAGGTCAAAAACATTAAGAAAACCTTAATAGTTTCCAAACAGAAAAATCATTGTAGAGGAGTGTTATATTCAAAGTAGTGTTTATAATGTTTAACCAAGAACCCCTGTCCTGGACCAAATGTTATACCTTTCTGCATAACTATTTCAGTTTAAGCCCTTGTACACAAAACCTATCTATAAAGGTATCAAAGAAGGCACCTTTTGTGGAGGTCTGTGTTCCATTGATCCTCACACCGTGACTTGAATGCGAATGGAGATAAGGCGAAGGTCAGTTGTTGGTGTGGGTATATCCAACGTATTACCTGGTTGTGGCGGTTCACTTGCACCGTAAATTTGCGTAACGACAGAGTGAGCATGAGACCTCCACAGAGCATCATAAAGACCTATATGCTATACCAGTTCAAACTGGGATCAAACGCTGCTAAAATGGGGCAGAAGATATGCCAGGCCTTTGGTGAGGTCTCGTGAATATGCGGACAATGCAGCGGTGGTTTAACAAGTTTAAGGACGGTGACAAAATACTCGATAACGCACCACTTGCTGGAAGACCAGCACATATACAAAATGAAGATCTTCGTACAGCAATTGGGGTGAACGGTGGCCAGACATGTAAGAACCTGGGACTCCACTGGAGTGTGAGTGGAGAAAACATTTGGCAGCACCTCCATCAACTTAGGAAGTACTACAAGTTGGGCGATGGGTCCTAGATTATTTGACTCCAAGCCAGAAAGCAACGCGAGCAACCTGTGTTTCTTTGCTGTCTCGGCTGAGGAAGGAGCTATTTCTGAACAGGCTGTTGACATCTGATGAGAAATGGGTTCTGTACGAAGGTCCACGGCGCCGTCATCAGTGGGTAGCATCCCATGAACCGGTTCCAAAACAGCCGAAACCAACACTGCGCCAGAAGAAGATTTTCCTGTTTATTTGATGGACTGATCGCGACATCGTTCATCGGGAACTACTACCAGCTAGTCAGAGCATCAATGCAATTGTGTACTGTCAGCAGTTGAGCCGTGTTCAAGAAAAACCCAAAACTCTGAAGCAAGCACTTGTGAATCTCAGAGGGTTTTCCTGCTACAGGACAACGCTAAGCCCCATGTGATTAGGACGACCTGGGACACCATTCTACGCCATGGATGGGAAACACTATTGCATCCCCCATACTCCCCGGAAAAGCGAGAAAACTTTCTTGGTACCTTTATACATAAGATTGATTTTTTGAAATTGCACTTAATTTCTTTAAGATTTCTAACAAAAATATTTATTTATTATCCATGACTAAACAAACATAATTATTTTATTAATAGCTATGTCTCACTTCCTGTTTTACACCAAGTAGCATTTTAAAAAATCGAATGAAATTCAAACTGAAAGAAACGTTGTTTTTCACCAAATTTTCCATCTGATAAAAAATATGTTTTTCTTAAACACTAGTTATAGCATATAAAGAATATAATGTACTTACAAATTAGTTTAGTTCCATTGTTTTATGGTAGTATTTATAGTACCTTGTTAAAACGTTTTTCAAACTGTCAAATATAAATCGCAATAAATTGTGTAATTTGCTGTCACAGAAAAGTATACCATACTATTTTCCGATCGGTATAAGCAAGAGATACCATATTATTTTTCGATCGATATGGTAAAATAGTATTTTTCTTGACTATTGTACTCTAAATTATCAATTATATGTAAACTTTGTTATTTTTAAATGACCGAAGCGAGGTAATCTTACGATGATGATCTGAAAGCTGGTCATTTGAGGGGCCCAGGAAATCATTTGGAGGCCCTGGCCCCGATGGCCCTCCGTGGCTACACCCCTGGATATAAGAGCATTTTTTGGACTTCTCTAAAAGAGGTCTAGGTTTCTGTGAACAGAAGTGAACATACACGAAATCTTTTAAGTTTTACATCCCACGGCTATGTCGGTTGGGCTAAAGGAGACGGTGATAATGAGTAATGAATGAAATGGTGGAATGGAGGAAGTGGGAGGAAACGAGAGAACCCCGAGGAAACCCACGAACACGGTGTTTGTCCACCACAAAGTTCACTTGGCGGGGGCTGGGATGAACATACACGAACCATTTTGCAGAAGTTGGACTTTTTTGATGAACAATTATGGAAGTGAGTTATTTGGGGAGATCATCTGGTGAGCAATCGTAAGCAAATTAAGTATATCTGGTTTCTGGAAGACTATCTGATAGAACAAGGAATATCTTTAAAAAATCTTGATCTATGACCATGTAGAGCATTTTTGTTTGCGTGCCTCTTAGTAGGATGTTCAAAAGCTGAGAATGGGGTTCGTCTTAAAGAGGGCCGTACCCAGGATTTGTTTGAGGAGGGTATAGGCCATATTTAGAATATTTTGAGGAGGGTATAGATCATATTTAGGATATTTTCAGAGGTGCATCACTGTATTTTATTTAAACCAGTAACTAACTACAATAAAGGAAACTAACGGGACCGCGCCAAGGTTGGATGACGACAAGCCTGGACACTTTTTGTGTCCAAGCTTGTCGTTGGCCAACCTTGTCGTCAGCGACCCAAAATGAGGGGTCGACCCCGACAAACCTGGACATCATTAGGAATGTGTCCAGGCTTGTCGTTGGCCAACCTTGTTGTCAGCGACCCAAAATGAGATGTGTCCAGGCTTGTCGGGATCGACCACGACAAGCTTGGACACCTCAGGAATTCGTTCGAGTCTGGCGCAAGAGGATAAATTGAGAAGTGTCCAAGCTTGTCGTCGTCCAACCTTGTATGCGTCCCTACTGTAAGCATAGCGAGCGGGAAAAAAATTAGTATGGGTCTGAAGCCTATTGTTGATTGCTATATTTTAGTATTAAAGAGAGGGATTTTGGGGGGGGGGATTGAGCCTGGGCTGCATTGACTCCGCCCTTAATCCGCTCCTGATAATGAATGTTGCTTTAGTGAGCCAGGTGAATTATCATTAAATGCATTTTTTAAAACTAGATCCGAACTCATAGATTATACATCGTTACACAAATGCATCTGCTGTTTCTAGTCGGGGTATCTATGAAAATATACACGCCTTTGCTTGTTGTTCAAATGTCCTAATTTCGAACCAACGTAAACTTTTGTATTAATTTTAATCTTCCCTCCCCTTTTACTGGAAGAATGGATAGGACGATTACTCAGCGTGTGACTCCATCATCTTTTAAAAAATACGAAAGCGCACGAAAATATTGCAATTATTGTCAACGAACGACTTTCAATTGATCATTTATTTATTTATTTATTTAATATACAACACAACAGGCTTAGTGCCCAATTATAGTGTTATGTGCATACAGTAAATGTCACATATATAAAATTCTTAATTATTTCTATAGAACATTTTTGGTTTTAAATATGATCGGAACCTGTTTTCTGATAAACTAAATACATCCACTTTATCAAACTTATTTACAATGCCATTATATAACGTACACAGCCTCCACATAGGGGATTTAAATAATATATTGCTTCTGGCTTTCGCACAATAAAATTCCCCTGTATTCTCTACTCTGGTTTTGAAAGTGGGAATCCGCAATGATATTTTCCAGACCAACTCCATACAATCAATCTTATTATTTAATAACTTGTATAGGAATAACAAGTCTAACATCAATCTTCTTTTTTCTAAAGTTTGAAAATTAAAATTGTTTACTAGATCATTGTAGGAAAAGTATTTGGGATAAAAACTAGTTTTTTTTTTTGTATGTAAGCATTTTCAAAAATTTCGTTTGAATGCTTTCTATTTCTTGAGAGTATTTTTTATTATTGGGAGTGAAAGCCACTCAGCTCTATGTCCAAGTTGCTATCTTTAATTTTCCTTATAGCTTATTCGAGAACAAAACCTATTAATAATGGCGACTCCTCCTCTCCTTGTTTCAGGTCATTATAGACGTGAAAGCTCGTGGAGAAATATTTCCATACTCGGACTTTACTTCGGGTTTCATACAAACACGTCTTTACTAGCTTTTCCGGCATAGTAAATTAAGTACGAATGTTGTACAGTGTTTCCTTCCTAACCGAGCCACAAGCCTTTCTGTAATCAATAAAAAACACTAGTCAAGAAGCTTTTTGCAACATGTCTGAAACTAAGGAAAAGTAAGTCAATTTTATGTGCTATTAACGAATATGGACATGACAATGTTCCACCATCCTTTATGTCATAGAAAATTATTAAAATTCATTTCATATTTGAATTTTTAAAAGGAAAGACATGTATTTCACATACTTGCTTGTCACTGCTACAAAAATTATCGTATTTTAGTGATTGTGTTGTTTTCATTGGCTCAAAAATGATGTTAACTAACTTCTAAATTCAAGATTCCTACTCAAATTAAATAATCGAATTCACCACTCAAACTAAATAATGGAATGCATATATAGTTTTCTCGGTCCAAAATGCTTTAATTTTGATGGTCGAAAGTTTATAGAAACAACTTTTACTGACCGCACAAAACAACAAAAACTGCCGGTGAGAGACCCAACGCGCGCTCCACTAATCCCTCTTTCTCATGTTTTAAATTTGAAATTCCAAAGCTCAGTTCTAAGACTCGAAACTACTTTTATTTTCTTCTGGTAAGTTCTTCCATTAATTTGAAAATTTCCTGGATTTTCAAGGTGTGATAAAGAAATTCATGGCTTACTCCAGGCTTCTTCACGGTATGCTAAACTAGCATGAATTACCCGCTTCGATGGGTTAAATTAATATACCTTCCGTTAGTCACTCACTTTTTACTATTACTAAAGCGCTCTTTGATATCGGTCATTTCCGATCATTTTTATGTTCCTTCCCCCTCTTCCTCATGCTGCGTGGCTGAATTTGGATTTAAACGGTACCGGAAGTGTCATTGTTCATCAAAGCGACCCCAAAACCTATGGATTCGGCACTAATATTGGTCATTTTCGATGATTTTTATATATCTCCGCGCTTTCCTATGTTGCGAGGTACGGCATCGGAAGTGTCACTATTCATATCAGCGACCCCGAAAACTATGGATTCGACACTGATATTGGTCACTTTCGATCATTTTTATATATTTCCCTCTCCCCCAAGTTGCGGGGCTGAATTTGCATTTAAACGGGATCGGTAGTATCACTATTCATCTCAGCGACCCCTTCGGTATTAATATCGGTCATTTTCGATTATTTTATATATCTTCCCTTCCCCACGTTGCAGGGTACGGCATCAGTTGTGTCACTGTTCATCTCAGCGATCCCGAAAACAATGGATTCGACATTAATATTGGTCATTTTTTGATCATTTTTATGTATCTCCCACCTCCCCAAGTTACGGGGCTGAATTTGGATATAAAAGGGACCGAAAGTGTTACTGTTCGTCTCAGCGACCCCGAAAACTATGGATTCGGCATTAATATTGATCAATTTCGATAATTTATATATATCCTTCCCCCAAGCTGCGGGGCTGAATTTGGATTTAAACAGCATTCGAAAGTGTCAGCGACTCCGAAAATTATAAATTTGACACTGATATCGGCCATTTTCGATGATTTTTATGTAGTTTTCCCCCCTCCTCTAAGTTGCTCTGGCAAAGTAAAATGATAAAAATCATCTCAGGACAGAACCTCATCTATGTTGAAAATTTGATTGGGATTGATCGTTTGATTCAAGAGTTAAGTTTTATTTATTTTTTATATTTCCCTATTCTCCCCTGCCCTTAATTTCTACTGTCACAGTGAATAGATAAAAATCGTCATTTTCAATTTTATAATATAGATTCACAGCTTATTCGCAGTTTCACGATTTTAGCGGTAGGGTAGGGACCTTGTAAATTAAATGGTTAATTTAGCTTAAATTGGGACAAATTTAAGGAATTTTTCATTTTTAGTTTTTCATAATTTTTTTTCCCCGTCGCCAGAAAAGAAACCCACGTATTTTAGATTCCCTCCTAAAAATACTCAACTGGAGCTTTATGAACATTGAAGAAAGAAGCAAGAAGTATATTCATCAGTAAGAAGAATATATATATATAATTAAGGAGAAAATGAAAACCTTTTTATTCTGAAATATATATTCCAGATGGGAACACCTTCCCTGATCCATATGCGAATACCACAAAAAAGAAATAGTAAGTATTTTGAAGACATAAGTATTTTACAGTAACGCACCGAATGTACTTGTTGCCACTCTTCCCCTGCTTCTAATTTTTATTATATATATATATATATATATATATATACACACGGCGTCAGCCTAAGTCGTCGTCGACATGTTATTTCGACGAAAACAATAGGAAGTTGTTCATTACTTTTATTATATTTATTCTCTACTTGTGCCTCCTAACACGTGATCGTGGGCTGCCGTGAACGTATCGGCGTAACGGATTTTATAGAGGGAGCTTCTTTATAGGTTCCGCTCTTCCTCCCCTCTGTAAAATCATATGCACCGGTGCAACCCAACTCGGAAACATGGTTATTTAGATAGATAGCGTACTACTTCCTCTAATATTTCTTTAACTGTCGTTGATATCTCTCATAGTTTTCCAGCTAGGCAGCTTCAAAGTTAAATTTTTTTTTCGATTTCGGCATCTCGTTAACTCTAAAACAACGCGTTTTTCGCCTTATGTTCATCTGGACTTTTTTTGTTGTTTAGGTGTGAGGATTTCACCAGTGGATTTTGACTACATAATAAATGAACACCCTGTAGAGTTTGATCTAAGCACTAGGTTTCCAATACACCCCTGAAAAACAAAGATTTTCATACATCTTCTAAACTAAGCATAAAGCACTATTATTATACAACAGCACTATTATTATTACTGCAATCATCGATAGCAGTATTATACTTCGTGGACATGAAGGAAACATATGATAGTACGTCTGTGTTATTAGGTATGAATTATTACAAGTGCTACTGGTAAATTTGTGAAGATTTAAAAGTCATTGCTATATTACTAGGATTAAAGGGACAATTTAGAAACTACTGTTATTTTCTTTGTCTCTAGGATAGTAGGGCAATTCAGTCACACTACATTGTGAAAAACTGGCCTCTGAACCAAACGTTAACCAGATTATCATTATGTTAACTGTGTTTCTTTAGTAAATTCATATAAAGTAGTACCTGCTAGATTCTTCGTAAAATTAGGACTAATGAAAAACTTGGTTACAGCAACGGACAAACCAGTGGAAAACTCACTTTATACATTCTATCAAGAATTTTCTCGGCAACCTAGGGGTAGTGAGTGACTACCAGAAAGAAAAGTTTCATCATTGTATTCATAAAATGGATTAGATGTATCAAAATAGATGGAATACTCATATTATGGGCGGCTAGTATTGGTTTTTAGTTAGCAAATGTGGAACACATTAAAAAGAAAAAAGAAATTAAATATTAAAAACATCTGTCTTTTTTATAATAATTTACGTATTAACTGTATATTTTCGTTTACTACAGTACTACCACCGACACTATAAAAATACTAACTCCAAGATCATTTTATAATTATAAAGAATACAATTTTTCAAAAAAGGCTTAATGTACTAAATGAAAATTGAAATATTGATCAAAATTGCAATTTGGAACAATATTTCAATTTTTATTTAGTATTTTAAAGCAAGTTAAAGAAACTGTCAAAATAGAGATATTTATTGAATTGTATTCAAGTCAATGACTAATTTTGTGAAAACATCATTAATCTATTACATTCTATGTTATCTTATTTGCAAAACAAATATATTTTAAATCAGATTTTGTAGTTAAATACGTGTATTAGTGATGTTATTGAAACTGTGTATCATCAAAATAAGTAGTTTTCGTCAGAGTCCAACTCGCTTCTGTCACAAAGAAACGTTACTCATGAAAAACTTTCGCATTGCTTTTTAGTGTTCACGAGAGTTGATTTAGTTAAAATGACCTACTTTCATCTATATGTCAGACAAAAAAGTTTGAATTTGTTGACATTGGCGTTGGTAACTTTTGAATATTGTGTGGGACATGCTACAATTTCACATGCGCATTTTTTTTTAATCGCACGCTATGTAATGGTTTTGTTTGGTTTAATTTGACATTAGAAATTTAACGATTTATTGTAATTCACAGAGTGCACAAATACTGTCATTCATAAGCATACAAGTATACAGAGGCAAAAACAGAGGGTTCGGAGATGTATTCCCTGAAATACGAAGAAAGACAAAAAAAAAGATATTAAAAGTATTGGATCATGAGAAGAGAGAATTCCTTAAGAAAACAATATGTACTGAAAAAACCCTCCCGTCAACCAAAATAAAATATTAGGTTCGCCCTTGAAACTATGTGCAATCTCCAAAACCTACCACACAAATTCTACAAACGGCTGTTTTACCTGAAAAGTAACATGATATTCATGTCCAAATATACACTGAACAGAAAATGATCAGTTAACTTACCGAAAAACAACACAATAGTCATGTAAGTTATCAATCTCATCTCAGTGAATAATTATACGAATATGCATTTCATTTTTTATTTTTTTATTTATTTTTTGAAATGAATACTTCAATTACACGAATATGAATTTTCTCTATTTCAATCACGGAAGTGGTTAATTGTGTTTACAACTTAATAGTACTGCATAGTATTTCAGTCAAAATTTATTCCTGTGTTTTTGCGAATGCAAGATTAAACTAAGTTCTTGAATGAGTATGCATTTAGACTGAATTCAGAACTGTTACAACTTGTCACTTAACATTGCAGTCTATTAAATAATCAAGTATTACAAAATAGTAATGTAACAATAATCTAAGAAATAAGCTAGTATATCTGATTATACAGATAGGTACGCACAACAACTTATATGGTGAAGATCTGTTTCAAGTTTTAATAGACCCTTACTGCAATCTACCCAAACCACATTTACCATCGTAGGAAGTAAAACATTAATATGAGCCCCGACTAAGTTTACCAATTCTTGCAAATGAAGTTTTCGGCACTCCCTTACAAACTGTGAATAATATAGGCCTGCCTTAATCAAACTACCGAGCAATATCTTCGGCCTTACCTGTAAAATATCGGCCAATTGGGAATCTTAAGATATGACACAGAAAATCATTGGGTGGGACATACTCTACTCGTATTCCCCTGTAACGACGCCTGCGTTTGTTAACTAGTATAACTCATGAACCTGGTATTGTATCTACATTTCTTTTCAAGTATTTGATGAATGGTCGACAGTTCACAGATTTTGTCTACATCCATTTTGGTGATCTTCATAATGTCTTCGTATGGGGCCAATCTTGCTAAAAGAATACTTGGTAGGATTTTATAGGATGTTAACAAAAGCAAGATGCCTCGATAATTATTACAATCAGTTTTGTTACTTTTCTTCTGAATTCGAACAATCACTGATTCTTTCCACTCTTGTGGCAATTTCTCCTTGTTTCAGATGAGGGTAATGTTTTTGTGTATCTCGTTTCACAAGTTGCCCTCTCCAGCTCAATCAAACTTATCAGGAATTTCTACTGCACCTGTTTATTCGACTGCGACCGGAGATTTGTATTTCTTCAATTGCTTTATAGTAATTACTATTTATGTTCGGTCAGGCTTTGGTACATACGGTTCTGTTGTATGTATCCCACTTTCTCGAATACTATTTTTTGGCCGCATGTTAAACACATTGTCAAAGAAATATTTCCACCTATTCAAAATACTATCCATGTCTGAACATTGTTCCGTCTGCTTTCTTTAACATGTAAGCACACGGTTGAAAGCCTTATGCCCCGAATAATTTTGTTTTTACTATTATAGTCCAACAATTTTAGCCTTCAAAACATCGCGCCTTTTGTTCGAAAAGCTCTGAAAGTTTACCGTCTGACGTCAACCAAATGCTGTACAATTCTATCGTTCGGATTTTGAAGCCAACAGTTTTTCCTGTTTTTTTTTTTTTTTTTTTTTTTTTCTGCTACTTGAGTGCATTCTTCTCTGCTACTTAAGAGGCCTCATCCTAGCGAAATTAAAATACCGCTAGTTTTACAGTAATTATGTGATATCTTCAAATAGATAAAAGATAATTGAAATGTGGAACAAGAGCGCCCTAGACAATATTATTTTGCGTGAAGTACCGTTGTCACAAGTCACCTAGTGGCTTTCCGTTTTCAGCCTTTTAGAAACGCGAAAATAAATACCGATTTTCAAAATGGCTCGAAATCGAAAGCAGATAAGTGAGTCGTGATAACGGTATCCCATGTAAAATGATGTCGTCTAGGGCGCTCTTGTTCCACATTTCGATTATCTGTTATCTATTTGAAGATATCACATAATTACTGTAAAATCAGCGGTATTTTAATTTCGCCAGGATGAGGCCTCTTAAGTGCACTTCTGTTCGAACCATGGTTCCTGTGTATTCCCGCATGGCTGTTTTGTTTTGATGACATTTTAATGCTACCCTTATTTTGACCCAAGTAACCTTCACACGAATGCATTCGGAACCTTATAAAACCAAGAACCAACCTATTGTTACCTCTCACTTAAACCTCCTCTAATTTTTTTTAGATTAAACCTCTTCGTTATTAGGTGCTGATGACACTCCGTTTCAAACGATAGTCTCTTTTATAATCAGTGCTACCAAGTACTGGTCAGATCATAGTCAGCTCTCTAAACGACTAATTATTAATTATGCAAGACTGTCTTCTATCTAGTAAAACGTGATCAACCTGATTACGTGTTTTTGCAGTTAGCGAGGTCCAAATATATTTTAAAATATTACGATGTGGGAATTTTGTAGTCTTCACGATAAGGTTTTCGGATGTTGCAAAGTTCGCGAGTCTAATGGCTGTTGTCATTATTTTCATTATGCAGACTTTCATTCCCAACATGAAAATATCTTTCTTGTCCTGTTTTCGCACTGAAGTGTCCCAACAAAATTTTCATATGGTATCGCGGAGTTAATCAAAGACACGTTCTAGAGCTTCATAAAAGACTGTTCTTTATACCATCATCCTTAATTTCTGTTATGGCACGTGCATTTAGAACAATAATATTGTATAACCGACCTTAAACAGTAATAAAAGATAGTCTATTATTGACAATTTCAATGTGTTTAGTTGCTCATATTATTCGTTCGTGAACGACAAATCCTGTTCCTAATTAATGATTTTATTTCCTTCACCATAAAAATAAAACGTAAAATTTCCTCACTAAACCTCTCCCTTTCCTACCCATCTAACTTTCTGAACTACTACTAGGTCCACCCTTATTTCTCAAACTCACGTTATGGATTTTAATGCGCCTGTCCTATAAATATTTTATATTGCATTCCACTCAAATTTATTTTTCTTTGCTCAGGTCGTACCAAGATATCAGTTGTGTTCCGCGGCTTCTGTAAACATTTCTACAGAATGAAGTTATTAGCCTCACACTTAACTCCCAAGCTGAAGGACCACCCCTTCTCGTCTGTCCGCAACTTCTTATTCATGCAGCTAACTGGCCTTCTCGATCCTCAGCCTGAGGAGGAGTTATTCCGTGGTCACAGGAACCAACCTTACAGCTCTACATATTAGCCATAAAAAATGCTTAAATTAACTTTTATGTAGAGTTGAGTTGAGTTGAGTTGATTTAGAGTTTAACGTCCCTTTCAGCAGCGAGGATATATATAAGAAGGAATATACTGATTAACGGGGAATCCGAAGCACATGAGCTCCCGTCGGGAATCGAACTCGGGTCTCCCACGAACTTTATGTAGAAAAATTCAAAATAATTGAAAATAGTAAAAAAATCATAATTCGATACTGAAGTAACTTCTAAATCCACTAAAGCTAAACTGATATATAACAAAAATATTGGGCAAAAAATAATTTATTTTACATTTATTATACAGAATATTATATACTATAATATGAATCAAATTATTGTCAATATATATATATATATATATATATATATATATACATTAGATCTATAACCAAAGGTAAACGATCTCCTTCAGATTCCTTAAAAGAAATAATAATAATAAAAACAAAGCATCCACCAAAATTGTAGCTGTAACACACGTACAGCATATTTTTAAAAATATATCACTTAACCGACCGCTTTTGAGGTCAAAACCACAATTCATTCTTCTATCATAGTTTCTTACACAATTAAAAATATAAAGACCTCACTATTTTTGTACATCCTGTACATTTTACAATACATAAAACTTGAAATAGTTTTTGTGTTTCTATACAATACAAATCGTAAAAAAATCATGGTTAAAATTTTCACCCCTTTAACAGTATTATTCCGGCATGGACACAGAATAGGAATAAAAATTATCACTACAGTAACCTCGTAAGACACTTCACTTCCCTGACTGTGAAATGGTAATCATGCCAGAAGCCTGCATATTGGTAACAAGTACGCCTTCCTGTCTTAAAGCAAATGAACTGTCTGAAATAGTTTCTTCAGCTGTGTGTTGACTAGCACAATTTGTGTCTTGACTAGTCTTTGAAGATGTATAAGTTACAGGCTTACTTGATTTCAAAACCTGGAGCAGTTGATTATTGGCAATATACTGTACCTGACCATTTGGTAAGAGAACACCTAACTTTTTACCTTGTGAAGAATTCACTAATACAAGTTTACCCGTATGGGATTGAACCTCATTTGCTGGCTTTGTTGCTAATTGTGGTTTCTTTATCACACTCTGGCCTATCTTGTTTCGGGCAACCGAGGTGTTACTATTAACTGTTTTTTCAAGATTCTCTGCAGAACATCTGTCATGAATAATTCCATCAGCAACAGGTTTTGGGTCCATAATTTGATGAGCTAAAATTTCACTCTGCGAACTAATCACAAAATGTGATACACTAATATCCGAAACACTTGAGGTTACAGCAGGAGGAGTTATGTTTGAATCGCTTGTAATATTTTGTATAGGTTTTGTATAAACGGCATAGTTTATGTCGTTTGTTCTCACTTTGCTCACATTCTGAGATTGACTTACATTTGCTTGTTTATTAAATGAAACACTTTTTATTTGTTTCTCAGTCTTAGTAGCAGTAACAACTGGCTGCTTAACAGAAGTAGACGGAACGCATACATAGAACTTTGATTTCGATGACGAAATTTCGTTAACCTGTTGCATAACCGAAGATGAAACCTCTGTTTCTGAAGTAGTTTGCCTATTTGGTGAGGCACCAATTTTTATATTTTGAAGGGATTTCTTTGGGGATGGGATGTTCGTAGTTACAACTGGTTTCGGTATTGTGTTTTGTTGAATATATAAAGTTTTGTCTTTAGAAAGGTCCCACAAAACTGAAGGAGTGTTTTTCAATGGTGAAGAAATTGTATTTGCTTGCAGAAGAAAAGTTTGCTGCTTGGGATGATTATGATTAGTAGTAGTTACTATAGCAGGTTTACTGGAACTGCTATTTCCTTTCACGAGCAATCGCTGCTGTTTAGAAGGAATAAGAGGTTTTTTTGTCTGTGGAATACTGTTTTGCAATGCAAAGGTACCACAGCCATCTGTCTGCAAAAGCAGTACATGTTGTTTCGGTGATGTCTGTAACAAAGGTTGTGCTAAGTTGGTACCTTGAAGAATGAATGCTTGTTTCCCTGAGCTTTGAACAATTGATGATGATTTTATACTAGTACTTCTTGTAGGTGACGTAGAAACTGTGGGATGCAAAACAAGCGTTTGATGTGCAGTGTTTTGTAATATTCTTGACAATGGTAACTGTTTCACATCTGCAGACGCGGAAACATCTGTCTTCAATGTAAGTTCATTTTGGTCTGAAACCGAGTTTCCAGATTCGTAAGTAGTTGTTTGGAAGACTAATGTATGATTTTTCGACTGCACATCTTGTTTGTTTAGTAATATAGGAGGCTGCTTATTTGGTAGAATATTTAGCGTAGGTCCTTGCTGAAGAACTATACGATTCTTACTGGTAGGGTTCTGATGTAATGAACTGATTGGTAATAAATTAATCGTAGGAGTTACTGAAGAGTTCAAATTTACGGCTGAAGGTACCGAAGTTTCCAAGCTAGGGAAATTCAGAAGTGTATCTTTCAGCTGATTTTGAGTTTGTATCTTCGACTGCTGCTGAAAAACGGACTGACAAGTTGCTTGAAAAATATTTTCATTCACAATAGGTTCTTGATTAGTATCTAGTACACTCGTCGACAAATCTATCTGTGCAACAGCAGGAGAAATGTTATCTAATGTTTGTTGTATACCACCATCTTGTACAAAATTAGATTGCACTTGACTATTTTCACACAAAGTCTGAGACGCTTGTGACTCAATTCCCGTGCTTAAATGCAACGGATTAAAAGTGGTACTGGATAAACTTGAATGTGGATAGTTCTGAATAAAAACAGTTGTTTGATGCGTGGGTAAAGGACTACCCATTGCATCTACTATCACTTGATGTGTATTTGATTCTACAGCTGTTGCAGAAAGATCTGAAGCATATGTCGGATGTGATTCCACTGTAGAGTATAGCACATCGTATGGTTGCTTTTGTTCTTGAACACGTAACTGAGAAGATGACACATGAATTACTCCATTGTCTTCAACAGATTTCTTATTTTGAGTTGCAACAGTACAGTTGCTTGAAGTTTCTTTACCCATATTAGTACTTGCTGCTACATTTTTATACAAAATAGACGTTTCGGTATCAAGAGAATCTTCGAATTGAGAGCTTCTAGGGTCCGCATTTACTAACAAATTTGGATGTGTTTTTGCTATGTTTACAGACAAAGTAGTACCATCATTGGCTGAATCTCGCAATATTTCTTTCTCCGTTACATCTGTGAAAGTGCACTGACTGCTAGCATTTGTGCGTAGGTTGAAGGAGGGAGTACGGCCAGCTGACTGTACGTTAGGTAATAAATTTTGAATCACGCGTTTCCGTTCTGACTTTTGACTTTTGACTACTTTAGAAGCGGCAGTTTCAGTGCAACTTGATAAAACAGTCGGGAGTTGTTGCTTCACTGGAACAGAATCTTTTTCCATGCTTTTAATTATCTGTGCTGCTTCTGTCCCAACATACTGAATGAGAAGCGCCTGTCCGTTTGAGTTTATAGCCGGCACGAGAACGACTGGCTGCTTTCCAATCGTTTGTGAGGACTGAATACGCCTTACAGCCTTTTCAAGTACATCTTTGAAATTGGATTGTTGAATACACTTTGTAAGAGTGTTAGTAGTAGGAGCTGTTATTGAACTGATACTTGAAGTAAGCTTAGGAACTGCTGATATCAACGATGGTGTCGCTGAAACGGTCACAGTTTCTGCACTTCTCTGAGCAATCTGAGGTAATGTATCCGGGTTTGAAACATTAGGAATAGTAAACTTCTGTAAAATTAAGGATGTTGATTGCCCTCCTGCTTCAAGGTCAGAATCCTGACGCACGGTCTTTAATTGAGCTATTTCTTCAACAGGATGCGGAAGAATGCTTGAAGAGCTTCCCAATCTTCCTTTCACTTCACTTGCGGACTTTTTGAATTGCTGTCTAGAGATATCATCCACTAGCTTTGTTGGACTAAGCATCATTATTTTTGATTGCAAATCACTAAGTCCTGCAGTTCCTTGCATCTCAATCATTGGTGTTGGAACAAGCTGATCGGTGCTTGGACCATCTTTCTTAATTTTGTATTCTTTTTTATGTGTGCTAATTTGTGCCTTCTTTGTAGGCACCACTGATGTCCGAAATTTCATTGAAGCTAAATTACCTTGTTTCGAACTTACTGGATTATCAATATTTACACTTTCCTGATTAATTAAGTAGTACATTGGAGTTTTCTTTCTATCGTCATCAGTATTTGCATTTTTAACCACAACGGAACGTTTAAAATACTTCTGAGCACTTTTCGTAGCAGTAAGTATTTCACTATTATTAGCGAGCTTTAGTTTATTTGAGGGTTGAGAACATTTCGGTTTTATTGTCTTAACTGACGTCGACGCTGAACTGTGTAATGCAATACTACTTATATTACTCTTGTGATCAGAAAAAGCACTAGTATCACTCGTATCGACTTTCATTGGCTGTACACTATCTTTATTTACATCAACATCATATCCACTCAAAAGTTTTCTTAGCACATCCCCTGATAGTACCTCTGATTTAGATACGACAGTTCCACTAGTAGGTGGATTTTTGATTAATTGTTGTCTGTACACTTCCCACTGCAATCCTCTATTTGCCTCATCCACGCTATTTTTGGTCATATGTTCCCAAAGAGGCTCCACATTCTTAGAATGACTTTTATTGGCGTCGCCCTTCTTCTTCGCCTTTTTCTTTGCTGGATCAGATGCACACGAACTTCCATGAGATCTTCTAGGTTTCTTTTCACTAGCTTCTCCTGACTCGCTGGATTCGATGCTACCTTCATCACATCCATCAATAACTGGAGGTCGCTTGCGTTTCACTCGACGTGCCAAATAACGACGGTGTGAGCCATCCTCTGTAAAATACAATAAAAAAGCAATTAATTTCTGTCTAGACGACTGCTAGGAGCTTTTGCTTAGTTTAAACGTTACACTAATACTCAGAAACTCTGTAAGTCTAAGTTTATTATAGCATGTTTGACATCCCGGTTTTCAAAGCATGGAAAACAAGAAATTACACAAGACATCCAAACTCCCAACCAGACATGAAGACAGATAGACTATACAAAAGAGGCCGATCGACAAGACGCATGAGCTACTAATAAAGTTACCTGAAAATATATATTTTAAAGAGGACCCTCGAATTAAAATATATACATAAATGGCTTCATTATTAATTTGTAAAAAGACAATATAGACAACTGAAAACCACAGTTGGATCTAATTAAGTAAATAAAAACTTTCGATATTCCATCCGTGCTTATTTTATTTGACTGACGTTTCAAACGCACTGATTACGTTTATTTACTGAGTTGTGCTAATTCGAGACTTGTACAATTATTGTGGTATAATTTTAATTTTTTACATTATTGTAATTCCATATTTCACTATTTAAGAATTAAACACTGTCACATGTTACAGTTTGATTCAAATTTACATTAATCGTTTTCTTCTTCTTCTTCTATTATTATTATTATTGCTTTCCGATTTTCTTTATGGGAATAAAATATTCAAAATTTCACTTAATTTCAAACCGTCTTCCCTATTCAATATATTATCGTGTATTTTTGTTTCTATTGCTTTTTTAATATCTTTTTTTATATTCATGAATAGATCTACACATCACAGACACATTTTCAAAAAAATTTTATGCTTTTCTTCTATTGCATGTTGCGCGAATGTTGACTGCTTTTGTCAGGCCTTATTTCCGTTATTAAGAGAAGCAATACAGATAAAATTACACGATAATATACTGAATAGGGAAAAAAGTGAAATTTGAAATAATTTATTACCATTAAAGAGAAAAACATCGAAAGCAATAATAATATTAAGAAAGCGGTGGATATAAACTTGAATCGATCTATAACTTGAAACAACATTTAACGTTAACTACTGAAATGTTAAATTATAACAATGTAAAATATTATTATTATTATTATTATTATTATTATTATTATTATTATTATTATTATTATTATTATTATTAATAATAATAATAATAATAATAATAATAATAATAATAATAATAATAATAACACACCACAATCATTGTACAACGATTTCACGAATTAACACAACTCTCAAAGGTAAAAATCAGGGATGGAAAATGAACCGGTTCCTGTGAAAACGCTTCGGACACGTTCCTATCTTTAGCATGGGTTTTTGGTGCCTGAACCGGTTCGAAAGCAGGTCAGAGCCGGTTCTTTTGCCATCCCTGATAAAAACAGTCAATGCGTTTAAAACGTCAGTCAAATAAAATAAACACGGGTGAGATATCGATATACTTAGTTGTTGAACTATACACATCTCCGTGAAAATTATGAAATATATAATTATTCTATCAGGCCTTATTTCCTTTTTGTACTAATACACAATAACACACTGAGCAAGGCTATGTGATAATATATATAAAAAAAGACACCATCAAGTTAACAGTTTCAACACAATAACTGTGTCTTCATCAGACTTTCACTCCTTCTGGCTGCTTGGGAGTTGGTCATCACTTATATACTTTCCGGAGATCAACTTTTAATTAGGCTCCGCCCCTTCATTAAAAAAGTAACACTTCTGTGGCTTTCACTTTTTAGCTGGTTACATTCTGTCCTCTAATTATTCTTGTTTTCCTTATTTTTTCTTTCTTTCTTCTTCTTTTTCATTTCTTCTTTAAGCAGAATCTTCTCCCACTCTTTATTTAGCGATAATCCTGCATTCCAATTCATCACCTTGTCTCCCTGGCTTTTTTCCATTTTCTCACCAAAGTTCTGTTCTCTACTTCTATGACCTCTGCTTCTTCCCACCCTATCCTGTGGTTTGTCTCTTTCTGATGCTTATATATCGCATTGTTGTCCCTTTCCAATCTTACATCATCCTGGTGCTATTTTATCCTTTCTTGCATCTTCTTTTTTGTTTCTCCTATGTAAATTTTGTTACACTTCAAAAAGAAAATGCAAGAAAGGATAAAATAGCACCAGAATGATGTAGGATTGAAAAGGGACACCAATGCAATACATAAGCATCAGAAAGAGACAAACCACAGGATAGGGTGGGAAGGAGCAGGTTATAGAAGTAGAGAACAGAACTTTGGTGAGAAAATGGAAAGAAGCCAGAAAGATTATGAAGGTAGGAGACAAGGTGATGAATTGGAATGTAGGATTCTCGATAAATAAAGAATGGGAGAAGATTATTCTTAAAGAAGAAGAAAGAGAAAAAATAATAAAGAAAATAAGGATAATTAGAGGACAGAATGTATCCAGCGAAACAAGTAAACTTTTAATTGGACACGTGTGCAGCTAAAAAGTGAAAGTGAAAGCCACACAAGTTTTACTTTTTAACGAAGGGGCAGAGCCTAATTAAAAGTTTATCTCCGGAGAGTATATAAGTGATGATCAACTTCCAAGCAGCCAGGAGGAGTGGAAGTCTGATGAAGACACAGTTTCCACCTCAGTAGCTGTGTTTGCAATACAACCGAAAGTCCTTCTGAACTTGGAAAATTCTCGTTCATATATATATATATAGTGCGAAGCGAACGATAAATGTGTGTACTTAGTAGTACAGTGATATTCACTGAGAAATAGTGAATGTGATAGTAAGCTAATGACAGAATAAGTAACATTACTCACCGTGATATCAGTGACAAAACTTCAATCTCTTAATCCCAGAAATGGGAGAAATGTATTTGATAGATACTTTGACGAACAGAATGTGATTAATGAACGTGATCTTATGTGTGTATAAAAAATGCAGTAAAGTGAAATGCATGGACACCAGAAAGGGTACTTCGACAATACGTATGATATTATGGTTCGTCTTGAGCTACGAGAGAGGACTCGTATCATTACTTTAAACGTTTTCATATATGAGATAAAGACTCATTTCTAACCCTCATCTTAAGTTTTTTTTCTTTCACTCATCGTATTGTATACTGTACTTATTCACGAACCTGTATCATATTTACCAAAAGTTAAATAAAAATAAATTTTTTCTTTCCTTTTAATCTGTCTGTTAATATTATATATATACAGGGTGGGCCATTTTAATAAATCCACGGAAATATCTGAAAAATGATAAAACATAGAAGAAATGTTTGAAGTGCACGTTATATATTGCTAAGTGGGAAATCCAATTCCACCAAAAGTGCCTCTCTCCGTCTCCCTAAATGGGGGTAACGGGGGTAACTTTGAAATATCAAATGGGAACATGGGTCGAGTAATACCTCGTTCGATAGGTTTTGGAAAGCTAAGTAACGCTGTACCAAAAGATGTTCCATATGGAGCACCATTTTGAAAATGGCCGCCATGATATGTTTCGGAAACTCCAGTACCCGTAGTATGAAAACCATGGAAGGTAAATGAATGGAACAAGATTGAAATACGTAAATATCATAGGGCATAGCGAGTGGTGTGTTCCCTGTGATCCCAGTGGCCTCCCTGAAGGGGTCTTGGGGGCTAACTTCAAAATTTCAAATAGTAACATGAGTTGAGTGGTACCTCATTCGATAAATCTTGGAAAATCAAACATCTTGCAGGAGAAAACGATTGAGATGAAATGGCACTGTTCTCAAAAGGCCGCCGAAACATAGTATCCGTGTCAGAGAAAAGGTTTAGTACTCGTAGTATGAAAGCGATTGGAGATAAATCAACAGAATAAAAACTGGAGTAACGAAACGAGGATAATCGTTTGTGAAAAAAACAGCTTCACGCTATCAGGTACCGTTTTCTGTTCTATGGCGATAACTCTCTATTCCAGGTTGAATAAAGAGTTAAGGGAGGAAATGGAACCTATTCTTGGAACGGTGAATCGACTGCATCTTGTTAACATTTTATCGTTTTTAATCTACAGGAATCAGTATTGAAATCGCAAGTAATAGTAAATCTCAACTACTTCCGTTTTTGGTAGAGTATTGTGGACAGTCACGATATGTTATTTTGAGACGCTGAACAGTTTACAAAAAGTGTTTCTCGCTATCTGGTACTGTTTTTGTTGTATGGGGATAACGTTAAAACCATAAATGGCTAATTTGAACAACTTTCGGTTTGAACTTAATAGAAGAGTTGGAACTTTTTCTTGGGACGCTGAATCAATTGCAAATACCCACATCTCGATATCTCTTTTTTTTTTCTGATACCTGTCAACAGACGGACGGACGGACAAAGTCGTTCTATAAGGCTTCCGACACTTATGCATAGCAGAGTTTGGAAGTCTAAAAAAAAAAAGTAATGTAGCAATGTTTAGCGGCCAACCCCTTCTACAGTGCTTTACTGAATTCGATTAATTTTGGTACAAAAGTGGACCATGGAAAACTTAGGATTTTATCAATTATCGGCATAAGAGGAAGTTCGGTGGGAAGAAGTGACATATAAAAATATTTTTTTAAAAAAAGACCGATATTAGCATTTAATCCATAATTTTCGATGTCATTGAGATGGATAATGACCCTGTTAATTCCATTTAACTCGAACTTCAGCCCCATCTGCATGAAAGTGGGAAGGGGTGACATATACGAACTTTCATCATTATACTTTCATCTAAAAGGGGAAGCGATTCAAATACTTCCTCTATTCTCTAAATGCGAAGAACGAGCATTTCAGATAGTAACAGCATGAAAGAACACTCGGCCTCTAAGGAAAAGGGTATGAGGAGGGGCGGAGCTTAGAAAAAACATGATTTTTGACCTGTTGCAAGTCTCAGAGCACAACTTTGCAACGGTCGATGCCGTAAGTAATGAACAGTAATGTCATTTTAGATTTTGCCAAGGGAGGCAAGACTGACCACAAGCATGAGTTTCCGTTTTTCTTTAGTATACGAGGTGACACAAAAACGAGACTAACTGCCAAACTTGAAAAAAGATTGGAGTTGAAAATAATTGTTTTGGTGACATAATCCCACACCCTCCTCTATCCATGTTACCAGTTTCGACTCAACCGGTCGACACTTAAGAATATTACGTTAGTGAGTGACACGTGCAACTACATTCTGCCAGAATGCCGTCTAATGTAAAATACTGAACAGCGAATCAACATTAGTGTCGTCTAATGTAAAAAAACTGAACAGCGAATCAACATTAGGTTTCTTGTGAAACTTAAGAAATCAGCCACAAAAACATTTCAAATGTTACCAAGACTTACGGAGATGAAACTGTGTCCCGGACACGTGTGAATAGTATAATAGTATAATCGGTTTTCGGAAGGAAAGGACAGTGTGGAAGATGATGAATGTTCTGGACGCCCAAGGTCAGCGACTACAGAGCAAAACATTGCAAAAGTTTGTGAGGTGATCAGGTGTGACCGAAGATTAAGTGTTTGTGCAGCGGCAGAGTTGGTTAACTTGAATAAGGCTGTTCGACGCATTTTAACTGAAGAATTACACATGAGGAATATTTGTGAAGGCTGTTCCGAAATATATGTCCGATGACCAAGAACAGCGCTGTAAAGGCTTATGTGTTGACATGCTAGAACGCATTAGAAACGAGCCAAATTTGTTGGAATCCGTTGTAACTTGTGATGAAACATGGATTTTTATCTATAATCCTGAAAGTAGGCGCCACTCAATGCAGTGGAAATGTCAAGATCTCTAAGACCTAAAATAGCGCGCATGTCAAAATCAAAATTGAAGGCAATGTTGATTGTCTTCTTCGACACTAAGGGAATTCTAATAATTGAGTGGGTTCCCAGTGGCCAGACTGTTACTCAGCACTACTACATTGAAGTACTAAAAGAACTTCGTGAAAAAATAGGGAAAAAAAGCCACATTTGTGGAGTGATGCTTGGCTGTTGCAGGACAATACAACCGCTCACAAGGGAATATCTGCAACCAGTTTCTGACCAAAAAACAATTACTATGAAGAAGCATCCACGAGATTTAGCTTCCTGTAACTTTTTTTTTAATTTCCTAAAGTTAAATTTTGCATAAAGGGAACCCATTTTACCTCAGTTAAAGATGTTCGAGCGAAAACGGAGAATCTCCTGAAAGGCCTTCCAGAAACCTCGATCCAGGAATGTTACCGAATGTAGCGTGTGAATGTTGAAGGGGACTATCTTGAAGATTATAACATTAGAGAGAACTATTCTATAAGTACACTGATTTATTGAAACAGTCTTTTTTCTTCTTCTTTTTTTTTTGTGTGTGTGTGTCACACCTTGTTTTATTCAGTTTGTTAAAAACATGTGTTTATCATTATAGAACAACCACAGTAATAGATAGCGACAAGCGGTTTTCGACAATCGATTCAGCGTCTAAAGAGAACATACCATCTCCACACGCAACGTTCTGCCAAAACCGGAAGTAGTTGGAGTTTACTAGTATTTCCTGTTTCGATACTTATTTTCATAGGGACAAGACGTTCGAAGGATATATATATATATATATATATTTGGTCTAGGAATTAATTCGTGCGGTTGGTACGCACACATTGAAGCTGTAGTACAAACACAAAATACATAAATACCTTAAGAAAAATATTGTCCATCGCTAGCCACCACTTTCGCCCATCTGTCAGGCAATGTACGGATTCCGTGGCGAAAGAAGTCCTCATCCTTGGAAGCGATCCAGTCAGAGACCCATGTTTCGATATCTTCTGAAGAAGTAAACCGCTGTCCAATCAAATCGTTGTTCATGCAATCGAACAAGTAGTAGTCCGAAGGAGCAACGTCTGGTGAATACGGCGGGTGGGGTAAAACTTCCCATCCGACATTTTCTAAATAGGTTTTGACCGGTTTTGCGACATGTGGGCGAGCGTTATCATGTTGAACAATAAGTTTATCATGTCTGTTCTCCCATTCTGGTCGTGTTCTGGCCAGAGCTTGCTTCAAACGCATTAATTGTCGTCGATAACGTTCTCCATTCATAGTTTCACCCGGTTGCAGCAGCTCATAGTACACTACACCTTTCATATCTCACCATATGCACAGCATAACCTTTGCACAGTGAATATCTCGTTTTGGTTGTGATGGATCTGGTTCACCTGGTTTCACCCAGGCCTTTTTTCGTTTAGGGTTCTCGTAATGGATCCACTTCTCATCACCCGTAATAATTCGATGCAGAAACCCCTTTCTGCTCTGTCGTTGAAGCAGCAATTCGCAAATGGTTTTTCGTCTTTCAACGTCTCTGTCTTTCAATTCATGTGGAACCCAATGTGACATCTTTTGAACCATTCCCATGGCTTTCAAGCGTTTGGAGACTGTTGTTTGATCAACGCCTAATGCTGCTGCAAGTTGTTCCTGCGTTTGACACGAATCCTGCTCGAGCAATGCTGTCAATTCTTCGTCTTGAAATTTTTTTGGCTGTCCAGCTCGCTCTTGGTCTGCCAAGCCGAAATCACCACTTCTAAACCGTGCAAACCACTTCTGACACGTTCGCTCAGCTAGAGCATGGTCACCATACACTTCCACCAAAATACGATGCCTTTCAGTCGCACTTTTCTGCATGTTAAAGTAATGCAGCAGGACACCCCGCAAAATCACTTTATCAGGCACAAATTGCGCCATGTTCACTTAACTACAAACTGGTGTTGTTGACGCTTTAATCCACTGCCCTATACTACGAACGATACGCGATGACAGGGGTTTGCAACACATGTGTGGATACACGGAACTGTGGGACGCTCCGTTCGTTGCGCCATCTCTTGTCCACCCGCACGAATTAATTCCTAGACCAAATATATATATTTTTTCAGATTCAGCGTCCCAACAATAGGTTTTGCCTCGACTGCTTAATCCGGAAGTGTTAAACATGTACGAGTTTTTGGTTACAGCACTGATCGCATTACGAATAAAACAGAAATACATAGCGACAAGCATTTTTTGATAAGGATTTAGTACTGCAAGAATATATTTCACCTCTAATTTTATTCCTTTATTGCAAGAGAAAGTGATAGACATCAATCAGAACTTCCGGTTTCAATGTTAAGTTTCACAATGCTAAAACAGTAAGAGACAGAAAGTAACGGATTATTGATATGGAATCAACATTTGAGGAACAGGTTATATCTTTGATCTTATTCCTCTATTGCAACCTATAGTTACAGATGTACTACTTCAAGTCTGAGTATTGCATTCGCATAGTCTGGAAGTTCACCGTAGTTTCACATTGTGAAATGAAACTCGCTGGCTGATGTTCAGTATTTATATCAGACTTTCAAATTAGGAACAATAAATAACTGACAAATTTCAGTAATTAATATTCAATAATGGTAGGTCATTTATAACTATTACTTGCACCGTAAGTCATGTGGCAGGGAACATTACAACCATTCGAGGGAACTCAGCTGTGAAATTAAATTACTCTCTAATTTTAAGACTTTTCGTATTGATAAGTCTCCGTTTTGCAAATCTCTGATTTGGTCGGCAGTTGCTGTTTACTCGGTCGCTGTTTCAGCAGTCGATGTTTTGTCCGTAAATTGTGTGCATGACAAGCATATAGAGGCCTCCCGAGGGGTATAGAACCATAAACATAATATTAAAAGAAATGCCCTTTCCAGCTTTTTTTCTGAGGGACATGGGGATGGTCGTTACCCAGCATTTAATGTAAGTGCCTTATTTCCAATATATGATACAGTAACGACAACGCAATAGATACACTTCTTCTTATCTTTACTTTTAATTGCTCACTAACTGCAATTAATAATTAGAAGTTTGAACTGCTTCATTTCAATTAACAAACGTTTCAACTAAACCTTTGCAATTAACAATTAAATGTTTTAATTCCCTGATGACTAATTAACAATTACTTAAATTTAATTGCAAATTTTATAATTGAATTCAAAGCAATTACTTTCAATGGACTGATTAATTGTAATTGATTTTAATTGATTAATGCCCAACACTGCAATGAGTCACCATGAAATATGAGGAATATGAGAAATATGAAAAATGAGGAAACATCTGCTTTAAAATGACTACCATATTTTCCTTCTCTGTTATGAATAGCTCTACTTATATAAGATGAAACCTAATCACAGACTAACTCCTAAGTTATTTCAACTAATAAATGTTGTCTAGCATCAGCTCTGTATAATCCAGAACTCGACGATCAATTGCTCATTTAGAAAGCACTTGTTAATTTTAGTTTCCTCTGACATCATCAAACCCATTTTTTAAGGAAAAAAATGAATAAGAAATTGTGAAGCTTGAGTCGGATTTATTGACCGTCTTATGTCCAATATACAGAAGAAACCACTTTTATTAGTCAGGTTTACGTGTGAGAGCATGTCGACAGGTTATTCCAACAATTCAGGAAAGTTCATTTCCTATAATTCAGTACCGTAACAACCCACAATGGTTTTGATTGACAGTGATGCGATATCATGACTGCTCTGAGAATCGTCGACGGACGGTTGGACATACCCGTTCTATAAGACTTCTGACACTTATGCATTGCAGAGTTTAGAAATCTAAAAATGAAATAACTAGAACAGATTTTGATGAGTTTTGGTACACTAGTGACCTAAGTTAGTATTTTAGTACATTTTTGGGAAAAAGGGTAGGAGGGGTGACGGGATGAATGTAAAAATAATTAAGAAGAATCAATATTAGTGTCCAAAGCATAGTTTTCGGGGCTGCTGAGTTGAATATTTACAATCGTGATGCAGTTTCAATCCAAATTCATTCCTCATCAACATGGGGGTGACGCAAAATAATTGAAAACGATCGATAAGTGTGCCCAATCCATAGTTTAGTCACACTTTTAAAGCCCTTGAAGTCCAAGTTTAGCCCCGATTGGTATGTGGTGATATGCAAAAATACTCGATAATGGTCAGTATTAATGGTCTTATTGAAAAGTTACAAGCATAGCAAAAATATTCACAGAAATTAACTGCAAAATAACAAGAAACATCAAAAAAGACACGCGGAAGGCCAAACTGTACTGAAAATGGAATATGGAGAAAATGGAATAGGAGTTTTAAATCTAACTGATGTAGGTATATTATATTATACATTAGAGTGAACCATTCATAGTTAGGTTCTCTTATCGCTACATTAAAATCAACAAGATCAGAACAAGTGTTATTTAGGATTTTATTGCAGGTCATTGGTTGCAATAGCCTAGCTATACCCCTGGACATGAGGATCACTTTTTTTAACGTGAAGACCAGAAATCACGAGCTCCAGACGCAAGGGTTGCCAACTCCATTCAGAAGTCCTTCATTGTATGATGACTTCTGCTGAAGCGAAAAGTTGTTTTGCAAACACTGTGCAGATAAAATGTAATGTAAAAATAATGAAATACACCTAACTTTACCAAAAATTTTCAGAATATATAGAAAATTTCCTGACTTCCCCAGAAATCATAAAATTCCCTGACTTTTCCATGTTTTCCAGGCTAGTAGACACCTATGTGGGCTTTACCATTTGACCTATGTGAAAACAGGTCCAAGAGATCTTACCTAAAGGCTCCTCCTCCTCTTCTTCACCTTCCTCATTTTCATCCTTGCAATCATCATCGTCCAGAATCTCTTCCTCATACTCAGGCTCTGATTTCCATGCTTCTTCTGCTGGATCCACTTTATCTGGCTTCCTACAGAAAAGCAAGGAAAAATGCTGCTATGAATAATTAAGCTTTGTAATAATTAACACTGAATTTGTTTGATTGATTACAAGAGAATCTCTTCGCATGTTAAGAGAACAGGAATTACTTTTAACTAATAATATGATATTGTTAAGTTCAAATGAAACATTTAACTTCCTCAAATGTAAGACTTTTCATGACAAGGATGATCACTGATGTATAAAAAATATTATTTTGATATCAGAAGGAGAAGCAAACTTATTATTAATATTATTATTATTATTATAATTCGTGTCTAAGACCTGTGGCCAGTAGGTTAAAGACATCATCTTATTATTGTAGCTATGCCAAAGATTACTCAACTAAAATACTCGGAAAATTGTGGAACTACTTGTGGCAAGAATTGATTTTTTCGTTTATCAGCTATATCAAATAATAACTGTGGTACATATTTGTATTTATGGAGTAAAAGTATTATTGGATATTAGACAGGGCGGGCGAGAGAGGAGGAACGTTTCTGAAACGGCTAAAACTCTCCACTAAGTGCGGAAGGTGTTATTACTTTTCTGAAGTCTTAGTATTTTATTGTCTGTTATTTTTAGTTTCTGTAAGTTTATTTTCCTTTCTTTTCAGATTAAGTCATGGAGCTATGGACGATAGAACATCGTGTTTTGTCTAGGTCTTCGTCACGAATAACGAGTCTATCATGGTAGTTCAGCGTGAGCTTCTCCGTCATTTTAATATCTACAGAAACCAAGTTGTTCCCACCCATAACATTACCCTATGTTGGGTTAAAGCACGAGGTACATTAATGAACATAGAGTCCCCTGAGACTACATGAACTGCACTTACCCTCCAAAAATGTAGAAAGAGTCTGACAAGCCATGCAGCTCCGCTTGGAGGCATGCGTATGAACTTGGCCTCAGTATTCATTCGGTCAGGGGTGCTTTGCATTTAAACCTGTATTTCCACTCATGCAAATTGGCTGTTGTGCAACAGCTCACGCCCGGAAATTACACACAACTGAACTGCGCACATGAGATGGAAGTAATTTTTGATCATAATAATAACGAATTACATTTAAAAAGTGTCGTTTAATGTTTCGATCAGTAAACTGAGTATCAGTTTATGAAGTACATTGAAATGTACAACGTTGAGATACTATGTAATACGCAGAACAATTCTCACAAAATTTAATAACTTGTCACAATTGTCCAGACCCTTTTCAAACAATTTTTCTTAATAGATGAACGAGTTACATCAATACATCTTTCAACTTGGAACTGACTTATACCACTGTCAGCTGATGTATAAGAATAATTTACTCAACAAAAATACAATCTATCTGTACAGAAAGCAATGGGAAATAATATGCGAAGGAGTGTATGTCTGTGTTTAGAGTTCTGGCTTCACAGTCAGAAGGTTTGGATTCGAACAGTGATTGAAGTTTTTCCCGAGTTTTCCTTCAGTTCCACTAGAGAGTATCTTTAAATATAGGCCTTACCCAGTGGTGCTATTCCAATTTTTTAATCCCCCCTCCCCCCCCCTCTCTCTCTCTCTCTCTCTCTCTCTCTATATATATATATATATATATATATATATATATATATATATATATATGTGTGTGTGTGTGTGTGTGTGTGAAAGAGAGAAATAGTAGATGGATAGATATAATTCTCTTAGGAAATAAACCATACAAAATAGTCAAAACTAAATATTTTACTGGATATCGGAGATGACAACTAGTGAGCTACACAGCATCCTAATACAAGGTGGTGTGACGAAATTATGTAGTACTCTAATATATTGGAAACGAATTGTCCAAGATATATAGTTGTCACAAAGTATTGGAAAGACCTTCGTCCAGCAATGGATCGACAATTGATGATAATAGTATGTATGTGTTTCAAATATAAAAACGCTCACCACTTCATTCATATAACATTCTCATTCTTGATATCTGAGTATTTGAGATTAAGAAATAAAACAATAAGCGCTTATACCTTCAAACTAAACACAACAACATACTGAGCAAGCCTGTGTGACAATATAATATATATATATGACCGATTCCATTTCAAATCGTCCAGGCAAGCCACAATTGGTCCCCATCATAGTCTCAGATTTCATTTATTTTTTTAATGTGGGATCTACATGCAATATTATTAGACCCATATTTTTTCTTTTTGCTGAAAAAAATTTTTCCTTCGATATACAGCCTTCCAAAATGGCCGCCCTCATCTCGGATTGCTCGAAAAACTGAAAAACATGTCAAATTAAAAGTTCTGTTGTAGAGAAACGAATGTACTTAGTAACATAATCGCAATAGCAGGAAGAGTATAAAGTTGTATGTTTCGTTGGAGGGCCAAAATTCGTCTATTGGTCCAATAGCAATCGCGCAATTCACTCGCAATGTTGCCAACTTTGGTGAAATTTTTGCTAACTTCAAACACTTTTTTCTCTGTCCTCATGAGCAATATTAACCATCTGATTCTAGCATCGAAATCTACTCCATAAGGTCTCTTGACGATGTAAAGGACTTACGTTTCTGATTATTACATCCCACGATATAGCATGATGAAAAGCTGAAAATTTCATTAAGACGCCATGTTTGGACGCCATTTTCTCAAAAACCCCACCTTTTAAAAATCTGAATTTTTTTCATGTATTGGAGAAGTACCTAAGGATTTAATATCCATTAACCGTTCATGCGGCTGCAGCCCCTAACATTCGCAATTAATTATTGAAATTTCGATTTTTGTACTTGAAATGTAAATATTTCCTATGGGCATTTAGGTCCTATACACAAGGCGATTTGAAAGGGAGAATGAAAATTTTGAGAGATGAATCCTGACATCAAATCCAATAGAAAAGTTCGTATAAACATGAGTCGAATTCCGCTTCGTTTTCGAGTTACAGGGTTTCCAACTCGGGACCCAAAATCGGCTCGCGACAATGGAAAATAAAATATAAATTTCGTGTTAAATCAGAACTATGTGCTAAAGTTATGATGAAGTTCAGAAAGTTGATTTGTATCAACATGATGATTTTTACGTGCGTTGCAATTCGGTTGGCAGTGTTGCCAACTTGGTACAACTTTTGTTTCCAAATGACACTACGTGGATTTTATGTGATATTTGGTATTCATTAATGATTGCAAACATCACATGAAGCACAAATTTCCCCATGTCAGCACAGTTTTCGAAAACACATGTATTTCATTAAAAGGTATATCTCGTGTGTTATTGATAGTTGAAACATTAAGTGTGAATTTCACTTGATGTTTGCCATCATTAGTAAAACCAAAATGTCGAATAAAAACTACGTCTGTGTAAGTTGTAATAATAATAATAATAATAATAATAATAATAATAATAATAATAATAATAATAATAATAATAATAATAATAATAATAATAATAAAATATTTTTTATTATTGCAAAATCTCTCATAACTCCACGAATCAAGTACGAACTTGTTCAAGAAGTTCTGCTGCAACCACGAAACAGTTTCTTACGAGATTCGGTGTCGTGACCATCGTCCTAGTGTTCTTTGGAACCATGAAAATCGTTTTCACTGGTAACATGACATTGTAGTGCACTAGTTACAGTGTTTGTGTGAATAACAATGGAGAAGTCCTATTACAGTAAGGACCGTATTAAATATGTTGATTCTAAAAGGCATAAGATAATTGTGTACAGAAAGAATTCTTGACAAACATTTTAAAAGTAAAATAAAATATGTATTGCGTACAGCGCGTCTGCCAAAACGTAGTATTAGGAGAGGATGATTATTTGTGTAAAGGGTACTTTGAATATTTACCGTGAACAACGTGAATGTATGTGAGATATTGGTGACCACGAAAGAAGATGTAAATATGAAATTATGCACCAGCAAGATAAAGAATTTGTTCCTCTGAATGTAGATTTGGAAACCATTAACCGGACAGTTAACATACTAAACATGAATGTGTGTGTCCTCATGAAAACGGCCGTTATCGGCGAAACCTAGACTACGGTGAAGGATTCGCCTCTCAAAATTTTTCATACTGCCTTTCAAATCGCCTTGTGTACAGGACACAAATAATCATCCTCCCCTAATAGTACCTTTGGGCTGACACGCTGTACGCAATCTGTATATTTTACCGCAAGATAATTGGTTTTGGCTAGAATTCTTTCTGTGCACAATCCTCTTACGGCTTTTAGCATAATCAACACATTATATTATGCCTTTTAGAGTCATCAACACATTTAATACGGTCCTTACTGTAATAGGACTTCCCCATTGTTATTCACACAAACACCTAACTAGTGCACTACAATGTCATGCTACCAGTGTAAACAATTTTCATGGTTCCAGAGAACACTAGGACGATGTTCACGACACCGAATCACACAATCAATCAATAACGCATGAGATAAAACCTTTTAATGAAATACATGTAAGTTCTCGAAAACTGCGGTGATCTAGGGAAAATTGTGCTTCATGTGATGTTTGCAATCATTAATGAGTACCAAATATCACATAAAATCCACGTAGTGTCATTTAGTAACAAATAAAAGTTGTACCAAGTTGGCAACACTGCCAACCGAATTGCAACGCACGTAAATATCATCATGTTGATACAAATCAACTTTCTGAACTTTATCAAAGCTTTAACACACAGTTTCTGATTTAACGCGAAATTTATATTTTATTTTCTATTGTCCCGAACCGATTTTGGCACCCGAGTTGGAAGCTCTGTAACTCGAAAACGAAGCGGAATTCGACTCATGTTTATACGAACTTTTCTATTGGATTTGATGTCAGGATTCATCTCTCAAAATTTTCATTCTCCCTTTCAAATCGCCTTGTGTATAGGACCTAAATGCCCATAGGAAATATTTACATTTCAAGTACAAAAATCGAAATTTCAATAATTAATTGCGAATGTTAGGGGCTGCAGCCGCATGAACGGTTAATGGATATTAAATCCTTAGGTACTTCTCCAATACATGAAAAAAATTCAGATTTTTAAAAGGTGGGGTTTTTGAGAAAATGGCGTCCAAACATGGCGTCTTAATGAAATTTTCAGCTTTTCATCATGCTATATCGTGGGATGTAATAATCAGAAACGTAAGTCCTTTACATCGTCAAGAGACCTTATGGAGTAGATTTCGATGCTAGAATCAGATGGTTAATATTGCTCGTGAGGACAGAGAGAAAAGTGTTTGAAGTTAGCAAAAATTTCACCAAAGTTGGCAACATTGCGAGTGAATTGCGCGATTGCTATTGGACCAATAGACGAATTTTGGCCCTCCAACGAAACATACAACTTTATACTCTTCCTGCTATTGCGATTATGTTACTAAGTACATTCGTTTCTCTACAACAGAACTTTTAATTTGACATGTTTTTCAGTTTTTCGAGCAATCCGAGATGAGGGCGGCCATTTTGGAAGGCTGTATATCGAAGAAAAAATTTTTTTCAGCAAAAAGAAAAAATATGGGTCTAATAATTTTGTATGTAGTTTCTTATTTTAAAAAATAAGCTAAATCTGAGACAGTCGTGTGGACCACCCTGGACGATTTGAAATGGAATCACTCATATATATATATATATATATATATATATATATATATATATATATATATATATATATATATATATATATATGTATATATATAACACAATCACGTAACAGTTTCAACACAATAACTGTATCTTCATCACACTTCCACTCAGACTTTTACTTCTCAAAGAACAAGGCCTGATAGAGTGTTTATGACTTGTTCTGAGACAACATATGCTTGCCTCTATAGCTATAAAACTTTCTTAAAACAAAGACACTTAAGATGAAATTTACTGTTCCCCCACCCCGTCATTAATCTTCTGGTATCTACAGGGTAAAGCAAGATTTTTTTATGTAGGTAAATTGTATCTGGCTGTGAAAAATTTGTATCCAACCAACTCTCCCTTCCAGCTGCGTGTGTGTGTGTGTGTTTATGTCTGTGTATAAACAAATGGTTCTGCGAACTCGAAATATTTTAACAACCGGTTCTAGCGAACCGGTCCGAACCGGCTGAATAGCACCACTGGCCTTACCTGACTTCCTTTCCCGTTGTTGTTATTGTTGTTAATTGTAATTCCAGTGTAAATTGGCCTCACGGGCTGTATCTAGAAGTTCGTCAAATGAAATAATAAAAAGAACTGCGTATTACCTATTGTTATAATCTTCCCACTCCTTGTATAAGCGAAATCTCATCCTCCTCACAGCAGTGATAAGACTTGTCTCCCATGGTTCAAGTTCTTCTAGAAGAGCTGAGAGCCGATTAGCTAATTTTACTTCACAACTTGGCCGGTTCTCTTTTTGAGGTTTCTACAATGGAAACAGATTCAGAAAAGAAAAGTTTAAAAGCTAAAATCATTAAGTGACAGGGAAGTTTCATCAGTAATTTTTTTAAACAAAACTCTATGTTATACCATCTTGACCTCAAATTGTTATTAAATTGTTATGTTATCAAATTGTTAAAATGTTTGTGTAAAATGGCCTAGTGCTGTATCAGAAACCTGTTATGAATAAATAAATAAATGAATAAATATTTCGGTGTCAGTGATTTTATGTATAAATAGATTAACTTATATACAACAATTTGTCACATTTGCGAAATTTAACAGTAATTGAAATTAATTTTTGGTTTGGATTTCCTGCGCTTATTTGGCTGCAGAATAAAGTGTTTTGGACAATTCTGTACAATAAATTCTCCAACAAGTGTAATGCTATCTTATTCTCCAGTACTATTAGATTGGTTTCTATATAAAAAGCTGTCCAACAGAGAAATAAACCCAGAAATTTATACGCAGAACATTATATGAAAGGAGTGCATCGTTTATGCAGCGACACACTATGGTTATAACACATAAGGTTCACTACGATTGTTATTTATGTTCAGGTATGTTCACAAGAGCAAAATCGAACTTTAAAGAGATACAAGAATGTATGAAAAAATTTCCGGACTAGCTCACTACTACATTACATATTTAAGGCTCAACAGCATCTCCGAAATAATCACCTTGTGCAACACTGCACCAGTCCCAGCGTTGTTATTGCTGAAGTCTTTTTGCGTACGCAAGTCCAGAACTGTGTGTGATTTGCGCTGGATTTCGGCAACAATGTGAAAATAGCTACCTTTCAGCTGCATCTTTTATCAATATGGAAAGGAAGAATCGACAGGAGATAAATCTAGCAACCAAGGAGGGTAAAAAAGCAACAACATGTTTTGTTTGATGAGAAACACACGAACGAGGACTGCTCGGTGAGAGGATGTATTGTCATCGTGGAAAATTCAATTCTTCGTGCGCCACAGATTCGGTCAGTTTCCCCAAATGTTTTCTCAAAAACATCTCAATACAAATGTGTACTGACTTTCTGGTTTTGAAGAGTTAATTAGCGATGAGCACTGCCACAATATCGAAGAAAGTAAAAAAGAAGAAAAACTGTAATTATATCTTCGTTGAGATACAGTTCATTCTTGCCTTCTTCGTTCAAGGAAATTATGAGCTTTCTCATTGCGAAGACTGCGGCTTTGTCCGAGGATCGTGTTCGTATACCCAAAACTTGTTATTGGTAATTAGCCTGGCCTTGAGTCATTCGCGGCACGCTCAGAATGCCGCATGTTCGATTCCGACGTTTGGATTTTATACACTAACCCTCACGACATATCATTCATGTTTGCAATCTCGTTGATCGTCCTTCGACGATCCTCATGTCCAAGTTCACTGATTCGTTCCGTATTTCCGGAAGTGCTGCTTGTAAAAGTTTAACCATATAGCTCATTGTTCTTTAAGGGAAGTTCTTCCGTCTTTGAAACACCTGTACCACTCGAAACAACATCTCATTGCTGTAAACTTGCCGAGGATGCTCATTATTTCTGGCCCATTTGCCAAGTTGGCGAAAAATTCCACGTTGCCTCAATGTTCCAACTTTCTGTCCATGATATAATTGCAAACTATTGCACAAACGTTCTGGCTGTGGTTTAGTATGCACAACTTTTGATGTGTCTTACCACACTGCCTTATCAAGAGGTCACTAAAGCTGGGAGTGCAACTTCGTGCTGCAAATTTTTGGCACGCTACTGAATCCGGAAAATTTGAAACAACCTTGTAGACAATTTTAATAGAGCAACTTTGTGCTATGTATATATACGGGTGGATGAAAATATACTTCAATACGAAATAAGGAAGAGGAGGAGGACAAAGACAGAAATATTGGGGAATTAAGATTGGGGGATTTGAGACATAGCTTCTTTGTAGAAACGACAGGTTGATTGGTTAACAGTAAGTTGAACACGTGAACTACAAATCTAGAAGGAATTGTGATAGGAATTTAAGACAACGGAAACAGTATAATCATATTATTATTAATTCGGGACTTTATGATGATCCAGTGTCTTCACTCACTAATTTTTAGAATTTATGCTGTTAGTGATTTTCTTACATAGCAGAAATACCAGGAAGAAGAACAGCGATGAAATTCATCTTAAAATCTCAATTCTCGCAATGAAATTAGAATTAAATGTGTTTTTCAAGCTATTGGAGACGATAGGTAACAAATTACAGACAATTACGTTCACTGTAGAATTATAAACAGTAATAAATACGAACTCCATAAAATTCCACATTGAAGGTGAAAAATACCATATATCCTGCGCACTGAAAGTAATCATTTTATCCGTTTACTGTGTAAGTAATTGCTGCGAAACTGGTACTAATTGACAATGGTTTGATGGAAAACAATAAAATCCTGACATTAAAATAAAACTGGAGTACTATTATTCGCATCGAAACCAATACAAAACTATTCCGCACAATAAACGTAGAAGTCTTTGAACGGTTTGAAATGTAAAAAATGGAACTTCATCGTCAAAATCTTATATTACATATATGATATATATATATAGATATAGATATAGATAGATAGATAGATAGATATATTCAGAGATTGAAAATATCAAAGATATAGTGAGGTCACACTGTCTTATAATTTTTGCATCCTCAGTGCGAAGAAACGCCAACAACTCACTCCACTGAAAATGCGTGCCCATTTTTTGGTCACTAAGTTCTTCAAGTTACAATTATTTTTCTTCTCTTAAAGGTATTCTTAGAAATAAATAAATAAATAATAAAGCAAAAATAGAACTAAGTTCACTTGGAATGACTCATAAGAACTAAGATTTCCCAAATATTTAACGCATGTCATTAGCACTTACATATATGGAAATGGTTCTTTTTCTCCAACAAAAAGTGCTGAAAACATAATTTAAAAATTTTTTAAAATGAATACAGCGACTGATCATTCAATTATGACCATTTACATAACAGTTGGTTGGTTCTTTTGACCTCTATACAGCACCGATCAGACGTGAAGCAGATGCAAGTCGTCCGCTGGCAATGGCTAAGATGCATTTGAAGTCTTTAACAGCGATATGCAGGTGGGACTGTTTCTGACTAGATGTAAGAATAACCTTTCATGAAGTTTTACTGGTGCTCGGTAAGCTTGAAATCCATGCAGTTTTAAGACCATGGAAGATGCTGATTTCCATTTTATGTCTTTCGAATCATTCTTACAAAGGCGATATCGCCTTGGAGGATAACATTGCCACGGGGAAAAGTAGAACATTGTGGGATATACCCAATCTCCAAAGAGATTGTGATAGTGGACAACAGCCTCATGTTTGTCTACAACCACCAGCATATCTAGTTTTTGTCATGCTTTATATTATACGTATACCACCATCGGTCTGCACTATTAACACTATGCACGAGCACTCCCACATCTTTTTGAGTTTCCGTCAACCATGTGCATGCCTACCCACGAAGTTCAGTCAAAATCGTGACTTATCTGCTCCTCTTCCAGTCTTCTATCTTTAAATTCGCGTGTTTGTTGAGCCATGCGAATAGTTCACGCTACTAAACCCGGATAAGGAGACTGAAGCCATGGTGTTTGCTAAAATAGCCAATACAAAAAATTACACTGTGTTTTCGGATTGACCATGGTTGTTTTGAGTAGTTAGCTCCTCGTCTGAGTCGGTACCAGTCGCTGAATATGACACTCGCCATGCTGACCACGTTATGTAGTCCTCTGTAGTTTTGTCGATGGTTTATCCTTGTGGACATAAATCTTCATATACTTTTGCTGCTGCTCCTTTCGCCGACCTCTGTCAAACACTAGTAAATACCAGCGTTCACCCATCACGTCTGAATTCCCAGAACTGAGAGCAACTAGCGTAGTAGCTATGCATTACTATTGCGAATTTCACATAGGAACGAGGTTAAATTTGGAGGGGTGGTCTAATTCAGTGATCAGCCGGTGTATAATATAATGACTGGGTTGTCTCAGATTTTGGGATTGCAAATGAGTTAAATTCGTAAATTACCTGAAATCTGAAGATAGTATTGAAATAACTCAAACACTTACCTTCTGTAATTTTCTAAGAATATCTACATCATCAGAAAACTTTGCTATTAATTGACGAACGCCATCAACACTATCGACCACAAGTTCGAAATCAGAAAACGTTGGTTCGTATTTGCTTGCATCATACAGCTTGCGCCGTTCACAAGGCTTATCACAGTCATTTGTTTCTTCAACATAATTTTCATCCTTGCACAGTTTACTTACAGAACACTCAAAATGCTGAGAAGTAGAGCTACTGCTGGAAGCATGAGAACTGCTTAAAGTCACTGCACACTCTGTAGTAGAATTACTTACTTTTCCATTGTTGTTGTTATTACCACGATCACATATAAAACCTGGACTATTTTCACTTGTATGGCTATTTTCTAGTTTCGGCATGTTGTGTGATAAGCTGTTTTCGCTACTTCTATCACTATCAATATTAAAGCGTAAGTTATTAGAATTGCAAAGTTCATTATCCTTTGGAGTTTCCAAACTTCCATGTAAATTTTCCTTCTCTAAAGTTCCTATCTTTGGATTGTTTTCTCCCGATACTGTTTCGGTTGCATCTAAGTTATCATTTTGTTTTTCTTTCACGTTGTTATTACAAGCACTACTTTTCCCTTTTCTCTTCTCTGGAACTCCCACTTCCAGTTCGCTGAACTGCGGAAAGAAAAGCAATTTGAAAATTACAGATATTAGAAACAAAGTTTTTCTTTTAAGAAAAAAACTCACACGACTACATCGTAATCAATGAGATAAGCAAGCCCAGCTTAATACAAAATCCTTTATCGAAAACAAAACACAAAGTACATGTACAATAATAGAAGCGTGCTAAATTTCTCTCAAACATGGATCACATGATAAACGAAAGAGATAACCTCTGGTAAAGACAGTATAGAGGAGCACGCGAAATATATGTATGGGACATAGATAACTACCGTTACCTGTTAAGATATTAATGAATTCACTCAATTAACGAACTTGTCCGAAATAACTGCTCTAGCCAGAAACAGAATTCAAAAATTCACTTACTTGTATGTAATATGGGCTCTATATAGGGAATGGGACCACTACGTGAGTTTATTGTGAATAATATCGTGTCCATTGGGTTTCTCGGGGTTCTAAAGTTTCTTCCTACATTACCACACCGTCAATTATTTCATAATAATTCACTTTCATCCATCAATAATCTGCTTTAATCTATCGAGCATAACCATACGACGTAATACTAGAAAGTTCATTTCGTTTCATTTTCATACCGCATATATAAATTGTTATGTACAGTGTCTAAGTTAAAGACATGTTAAACATATATATTATAACTATTAGATAAAGTTGTTACCGTATTCTGTAAATGCTGAACAAAAAGAAAACTTTCGATGGAGATGTGTCTTAATAAAATTCTCCATTATCAACATTTAACGGGGAAAAGACATCCTAAGATGAGATATGTACCAATCAATAGGCTTTATTCAGTGGAAGAAAATAATATGGGCCAGTGTAAAAAACCTCGTTCGTAGTTTTCGAGAAAACTGAGGAAAACAAATTTTTTGTAAATTTAAAGATGAAACTGATGCTGGGGTATACATTGGTAACATGGAAGTGTACAATCTGACTAATGAGAAATAGCCAAATTTATGATTAATTCTTAAATTTTAAATTATGTTTGATTATAATACTGTCCAATGATAAGACGTGTATCAATCAAGAGACCACATCGAACTGAACATGATGACGTGTTTCCGGATAAATTTAGACGCGTAGTGTTTGATACATTCTAATTTTTATGGCACTGAAAAGTATGTCATTCGCTTTTGTTCTGCTATTTCAGATCATCATGTTGTGTATATGAAAAAAATACACGGGTAAGTAACAGGTTTTATCTGTTTGATTTTTCCTAACCTTGACATACACAATACTAACAGCTATACTACTTTTAAATAAATAACTTACTAAACCTGAAACTGGCCTAGAATGCCGTTTTATGTAAATCTGAGAACTTCTTGTGACGTCTTCTTCCAATATGCTTGCTAAATACTGCTTTGAACACTGTAAAGCTTCTTTTGTTTTTAATCTATTTTCTAAATAACATATCACAACAACGAATGCTGCCGCGGAAATGCTTGAATTTTTAATTTTTTTTTTTCCCAAGGAATCCCGGATCAAGCGCATTATTATGATTCACAGCTTACTTTAAACTGTAGGTCTTGTCTTATACAGCAACGCTACTGACTAAGGCCATAAACACACAATTCGCTCCATTGAGTTTCAGCTCCCCTATTTTGGTAGTAATATCCAAAAGGAGAATAAAAGAACTACAACAACAACATGACAGACACAAAATGGGTGCTCAGTGCACAAAAGATTAAAGTCCACTTTTGGTGATTTTGGACATACTTCATATTGAAATCTCTACTTGTTGCCTTCAGTGCTTAAAAAATATTTTAAATAACCGTTACAATGTTGAAAAAAAAAAAAAAAAAAAAAAATGTTTACTTTTCCATGTGTTTAAAAGAAATGTACGAACCTTTGTATCATTTTCTCGCAACTTTCGTAATTGGATTTGAATCCCCTGTGCTTTGAATGCCTCAAATGTATTGTACTTCTTTCTTTTCTTT
Organism: Thermobia domestica; assembly: GCF_964235325.1. NCBI lineage: Eukaryota > Metazoa > Arthropoda > Insecta > Zygentoma > Lepismatidae > Thermobia > Thermobia domestica. The sequence goes on along the minus strand of NC_137458.1, from coordinate 202,056,930 downwards.
CTTTGTATCTTTAAAAATTGGTATTGAAGAAAGTAAACTAAGCAATATACACTGATCTGCCACTGAATTAGGCACACCTACCTAGTACCGTGTCCACTCCTCTACTACCTTAAGAACTCAGTGAGATAATGACTTCACCAGTTTCTGGACGTCGTCTGAAGGCACTGTAAGCCATGCGTCCGCCACAGCTGGTCCATGTTCACTGTTTGGGGATGTCTGTTCCCAAGTCCTTTCCATGACATCCAAACATATTTCACTGGAATAAAATCTGGATTACGGATGACCAATGCATTAACTGGAGATCGGTAGAATGTTTCTCGAACAACTCTACAATTGTCTGGGACCTATGAACTGGACAGTTATCTTGCTAGGAAATGCCCTCCAATTAGCATGAACTATTGTAATGTATAGGTACACATGGTCCCCTAGGACGTCCACATACCGGTTGGCATTCAGCAATCTTCTTAAGCAAACTAACTGTCCCAATGATGCCCAACTGAAGGCACATCAGACCATAATAAATCCCAACCACCTTGCACTGTATCGTCCTGACATCCGGAATCCATAGTTTTATCCTGCAGTCGCCAATTCGGACTCTCCCATCGGCGCGATGCAATCGTAATCGGGACTCATCTTCCAGACTATCCTTTTCTACTGTTTCATGGTCCAATCCCTGTACGTTTTGAGTCCATGTAAGGCGTTCAGTTTGATGACGGTCTGTGAGCAGCAGCACTCGGTTTGGTCTGGGGCTCCTGAAGTTTAGACGATGCAGAGAACGTTAAACTTTCCATGCACTAACACTTCGGATGGAACATATATTCAGTTGAGATGTGATTTGAGACAGGATCAGGTCCGTATTGGTTCGAACGATACGGCTCCGCAGGCACAGTCCACAGTCACTGAAGATACGTTGACTTTTGCACTGTGACCGGTTTCCGGATGTCTTCTCTGCCTCCGCATAATCTCAGCACATCTTTATAACTGTGGTATGCGAAAACCCAGTTGACTCGCATTCTCTAACATGCAGTGCCTCATTATTCGAGCACCAACAATCTGCCCTGTACCGAACACGTCTAAGTCCCGTGCTTTTCCCACTAAGCTTATCGCGACTACTGCGCCTTACAGCCATAGGTCCCGCCTACTTATGCTCCCAATGAGAGCAATTGTAGCAAGTATGTTAATGTGGCAATGCGAGAACTTCAAACAGTCAGGTGTGCCTAATTCGGTGGCCCGTCAGTGTATTAAAAATGTGCTATATAGATTTAATTTTATGTAGATGGACATGGAAGTATCAGACTTCGCGTCTACTGATGACGAAACCACTTCCTACTTTTCAGTCCTCAGCCAAGGAAACAACTGAGCAGAGCTGGGCTGTCCGCACATCTTAGCTGTCAACATGTTACATACTTAGGATATATGAAAAGTTGCTTCTCCAACTCTCTTTCGTGACTCGTAGCATTGACAAGTAGTAACTGGGTTTTCACTATTTTGGTGCGGTAAACGAAATACACTTTAATGATTCTTTCATCTGCTAGAATATATTGATGTTTTCTTGTACTGAAGCGCAGAAGGTATCATGAAAGATAGAAGAGATTTAAGTTAAACAACACTTTGAAGAAGTTTGCATAATAAACTAAGTTTCATTGCGTGTTTACTGCCGGTAAATGTTGTAACATAGAGAAATTCCCACTGCTATGCACAATCAACGTGTTTTCTGAGGACGGACTCCAGTTTAGAACAGTACTGACAAACTTATTTCCATATGTCTGTATTTAATTTGAATATCAAACTGTATCAATGTTCGTTGTTTTTCATATATTTTTGTAACGTGGGTTTACCACGAAGTAATTCGCACTGAAACTTCAGGTTACACATCTTTACAGACTGGCCTTTTTAACCGAATATTCTTCGGTTCCCGGTGGGGCAACTCGATCGAAAAAGTGTATAACGCTTTTTCAGTCCAGCCACCGCGAATGAGTTTTTCCTGGGTTTTCCTCATTCACACCAGGCAAATGCCGGGATGGTACCTAACTTCTAGGTGCCAGGCCGCTTCCTTCCTTTCCTTTCTCCGGATAGTGTGCTCCCCGAGGGACGTCATCCCTCAAACGTGACGGGCTAAACGGCCATAGATGCTGAAAGCCCAGAAATCTAAATCCTAAATCCGTTAACCGAATATTTATTCTCTTACAAAAGGATAACACAGTTTATGTTTTCTTTTCTGTGAAGCTGGATGTCCGTAACTTAAGTTCCACGCATTGAACTTTCGCAAAGATGATCTTAGCTACCAATATCTAATATTTGAGGACACAACTCACTGTAACTGCAGCATGGCATATTAAGTATAGAAACAAACATAAGATATTTTTGACAGTATTCACGTTCGAAAGGTGGCTATTGTACTATTTTGAAAGGAGGTGCAAGCAAAGAACACAATTCCAGAAGAATCATTCCCTTCTTTCCCCCTCTCCCCAATACAACAGTGATTTAGTACTACTAGCGGGAAAATTATATTCAAAGTGTGATACTCATTTTTAAAGCATAATATTGAGAAAAATAATGCTCCGAGTAATATTATATAATATTAAAGTGTGAGAATTATGTTACATAATCGAAGGACAAACTTTTTTTTTTTTTTAAATATGCAGAAATATAGTAAGTATCATTTGCGTTATATCGTATTTAGAAGCAAATGGCGTGTGTTAAGTTTTAATACATCATCTAAGAAAAATTATAGTTTCCACAATTCACACGAAGATACCTGTAGTTCTTCGGAGATTCGCTTTCTAAAAATACTGGAGAAGTTTCAGGAACGCTTTCGGGTCTCATCCTAAACGAATCGAAAATCCCAATCTCCAAATCCTCGCGAGAGAAAGCAGGCTACATCATAGGCGACTAACGTAGGTGGGGACCGACGGACTCCTGGAATAAGGATTCAACTTCTACCAAGTGCCAACGACTTCCTCGGAGGGCAGATGAGCGGTGGAGGTCAGGGCACTTTCTTGTCCATAGGAGGGGAAACTGTCCTAAAAGACGGATGAACAGTGGCATGGAGATGTGGAAAGGAAATGGGAATACTACCACATTATCTTTTTTCCAGGAGGGACGAAGGAGAAGAATAATGATGGTTCTTCCTAAGGTAAAACACCTACGAGTTAAAATAGTCCCACGTTCAGATCTCTAGACAAGGACTACTTCGTAAAAGGAGAAAATAATAACTTTCATTTCACCATAGGAACTTACGACGTGCAGGTAAACTTGAAAATTTAAAAGTGGGAATGGATAAATGTAAAGTGAAAATACTGGGTTTGAGTGAAGTACAATGGTTAGAAATAAGTACGATAGTATCGGGAAATTATATACTATTTCATTCGAATGGCGTTAAGGCCGAGAATGGTATCGTGATAGCAATGAAGAACGAAGTAGCAACAAGTGTAACCAAAGTGGAATGCTGCAGTGACAGCCTTATGTTTGTAAAACTAAATGCAAAACCAGTGGATATTGAGATAATATAAAGGTAACCCAGAAAGTTCTGTAACTTTTTCACCCACCACCTTCGAACATCGATATGTCACCTAAGACATACATGGCAGATCAAAAACAGTCCCCATCAGTATCGACGACCTTCTGCCAAAGTTCTGGAAGGCCATGGATTCCATCGTAGAACTTGGGATTTCAACTGGCGTCCTGTAAGGTGATTGTCCAAGGAATGGAACAGGTGATAAATCGGAAGGTACAGTGTCCGGGGAGTATGGCGGATGGAAGTATTTCCCATTCAAGGCGTAGAATAGTGTCCCGGGTCATCCTAGCCACGTGGGACTTAGCGTTGTCCTATAGCAGGAGGATCCCTTTGCGATTCAGAAGTGCTGGCTCCAGAGTTTTGGGTTTTTCTTGAACACGGCTCAACTGTTGACAGTATACAGTTACATTAATGCTCTGACCAGATGGTAGCAGTTCCCGATGCACAATACCGCAAGCAATCCACCAAACATACAGGAGGATCCTCTTCTGGTGCTGTGCTGGTTTCGGCTGTTTTGGAACCGGTTCATGGAATGCTAACCAATGATAATGGCGCCGTGCAGCTTCGTACAGGACCCACTTCTCATCATATGCCAATACCCTGTCCAGAAATAGCTCCTTCTCAGACGAGACAGCAAAGAAACACAGGTGTCTGCTCGCGTTCTGGCCCGGAGTCAAATCATGTGGGACTCATCGACCCAACTTGTAGTGCTTCTCAAGTTGATGGAATTGCTGCCGAATGGTTTTTCCACTCACACTGAATTGTAGTCTCAGTTTCTCACATATTTGGCCACTGTTCGCCCCAATTGTTGTCTGAAGATCTTCATTTTTTACATGTGTTGGTCTTCCAGCAAGTAGTGTGTCTTCGAGTGTTTCGTCCCCATTCTTAAACTTGTTAAACCAGCGCTGCACTGTCCGTGTAGTCACGACACCCTCAACAAAGGCCTGGCATATCTTACGCCTCGCTGCAGCGGCGTTTGACCCCAATTTGAATTCGTACAGCATACACGCCCTTATGACACTCTGCGGATGTCCCATGCTCACTCTGTCCTTACGCAAGTTCACGGTGTAACTGAACTCGAACAACCAGGTAGTATGTTGAATATACTCACACCAACAACTGACTTTCACCTTATCTCCATTTGCATTCAACTCACGGTGTGAAGGTCAATTGAACACAGACCTCCACAAAAAGCGACAGAACTCTCTTAGTTACCTTCATCCAAGTGTATATGCCACCAACCACCCATGATGACAATGAAGTAGAAGTAATATATGATGGCAGTAGTGACATATTCTATCAGGAGGAAAGAAATACGGTCAACACCATAATAGTGGAAGACTTCAACAGTATAGTAGGAGAGGGATCTGCGAATAAGGTGGTGGGACCATTTGACTAGATAAAAGAAACGCACGGGGTCCAATGCTGATAAGACTTCTGTAGGCAACATGATATGACGGTAACGAACATATGGTTTAAGGAAAGAAAAATCAACTGTACAAGTGGAAAACTCCAAGAGATAGTAAACGCTACCAAATCGATTACATTCTTGACAAGCAGGAATAGTGTACGAGACATGAAAGACACTACAAGGAAAGGACTGATTTGGATCATAATCTCCTAGCGGCGGAAGTGCAAACCTGATTGAAGTCTATCAAGAAAAATGGGAGAAGTCGAAAATGGAACTTAGAGCGACTAAGAAGTATGGGCAATGATGTGAAAGAAGAAAATGAAAAAAAATGTTGTGCATGGGCGATATGGTAGGTAATGTAGAAAATAGTTGGGGAAAAGATAAACTGACACTATTAGACATATTCTACAATAACACTGGCAGGGTGGAAAGAGCACCGAGGAAACTATGCATAACTGAAGCTTAAGAAGGCGGAGGAATGCAAAAGGGCAAAAATCACTCACATCAAAAAGAATACAGAAGGCTGAAAAATGAATTGAAAAGGGAGATGGACAAAGCTAGAGAGAAGTACATCGAACAGATATGTGAAGAAATAATAGAACTTCAATATCACGGTAGATATGATCTAATATATCAGAAAGCACAAGAATTAAAAGGGAAAGCTAAAAGAAGTATACACACGTGTGGAATCGAAAATCAAGGTCATATAGTCACTGGCCATGAAAAAATCCTTAGAATTTGGGAGGGATATATAAAAGATCTATATAATCACAAGAACCGCCCCGAAGATATTGCGATCGAAACAGAGGACGAGGCAGATGATGAAGGACAAGGATTCAGTATATTGAAAAGTAGTACAAGCCATCAAAGACACGTGAAGGGGTGGGCCACTGAAGACGACGACATACCAGCAAATTTGCTCAAGGAATTAGGAGACAAAGCAGTGAAAGTATTAACAACACTTATTAAGCTTCACTTATTAAGCTTCACTTATTAACAACATTTACTTTTTGAGTGGAGAATCTTCTTGATGTTACAATGGCTGCACTAACTAAGAAAAAGGAAGTAAAGTGCAGTGATCACAGAATAATTAACTTTATGTCCCACATTGGAAAGACTATTGCACGCATACTGAACAGGCGGCTGGAAAATAAGATAGAGAAGATATTGGAGGAAGATCAATGTGGATTCCGGCAAAAGGGCGGCAAGGAAAAGGCATGCACCAGAGATGCTATTGTGTTGATGAGGATTATTTCAGAACGAGTTCTTGACGTAAAGGAGGAGTTGTGTTTGTGCTTCTTCGGCTGGCAAAAAGCTTTCGAACAGGTCAATTGGACTAAACTTTTGAAAATACTTCAAGAAATTGGGGTCAATTCGAATGACCGACGACTCATTCGCTACTTTTACATAGGACAACGAGTAAAGTTGTGTTTGAATTAAGGAGAAATTAATAGTGTGGAGATTGGAAGAGGAGTCAGACAACGATGTAGTACGTCGCCCCAATTATTCAACATTTACAGTGACTGTTTAGTGGAGGAAGCATTAATGGGAACTTGGGATTTGAAGATTGGAGGGCAGATTATTAACAAGGCAGGTATGCGGATGATACGGTTATTATAGCTGGAAATGAAGAAGGACTACAGGGATGATTGACAAAATAGTTGACACTGGGGAACTATATGAAATGGAAATGAACATCGAAAAATCAAAAGTCATGAGAATATCTCATAGAAACGCGCTCTTACCGGTCAGATTAGAACAAAGAAAACTAAGAGGACGGTAATTTTAAGTATCTGGGAAGTATTTTGACGAGAGACGCTTACTGCACTAAAGAGATCAGATCACGAATTGCCATAACCAAGGAGGCATTCAATAAGGAAAGAACACTGTCAACTAGGAGGCTTAATATTGAACTAAGGAAGAAGCTGGTTAAGTGCTATGTGGAATATTAGACTGTATGGTTCAGAGATTTGGACATTACGGAAGTTAGAGAAGAAATATAAATAGAGCTTTGATATCTGGAGTTGGAGGAAGATGAAGAAGATAAAATGGATGGAGAGAGTAACAAACGAAGACGCTTTAAAACGGATAGCAGATTAGAGGACGCTTTTAGCCAGCATCCTTCGTAGGAAAGTCAACTGGATTGGACACGTCTGTCCAGTGAAGAATTATCTTTTTATGCCGCCATAGAAGGAAAGATGGAAGGAAAGCGAGAAGTAGGAAGAAGAATACAACTGGTCGATGATTTGAAAAATAGATGAAAATATTTAGAGTTAAAAGAGAAAGCTGAAGATCGAGAAACGTAAAAAATTTCCAGGCCCAAACCTAAAATTTAAAACACTTCATTAGTCCCGGGATTCGCCAAAAGGCAGAATACTTAGTAATAATAATATTATAGTATCAGCAATTAAAGAAGTTCAATCATTGATATTCCATCCGTGTTTTATTTATTTTATTTTAACTTACGTTTCAAACTCACTGATTGCGTTCATAATCAGAGTTGAGTTAAATAAATAAATAAAACACATGTGGAATACTAAAAATTGAACATTTTAATTGAAAATTATAGTTATTCAATAAATGAGCGAATCAGATAAAACACATGTGGAATACTAAAAATTGAACATTTTAATTGAAAATTATAGTTATTCAATAAATGAGCGAATCAGATAAAACACATGTGGAATACTAAAAATTGAACATTTTAATTGGAAATTATAGTTATTCAATAAATGAGCGAGTCAGATAAAGCACATGTGGAATACTAAAAATTGAACATTTTAACTGGAAATTATAGTTATTCAATAAATGAGCGAATCAGATAATGTTAATATTTTATTTGTGTGAACATGTGAGATTCCAATTCGTACGTATACGCTACTTATGCTTCCTGAAATCGTTGTAAGTACGTTAGTATATATGCAAATATATCTGTAAGACTAATTTACATACATTGGAGACAATTTTTCATAGTCTCTTCTCCACATTTTGTTGCCTTGGAATACTGTTTTTAAGGGATATAACTAACAATTTTCTCACCCTTTTAACCACATGTTGGATGATGCCTGGCTACGGAATGAAACTAATTACCTCTAGCTTGAAGAAGGTGCTGGTTGATGGAAAGTTAACATACCTGTCACAAAAACCATCAAACACCAAAGATTAAAACATATGCCGTCCTAACAATGCAGCTAGTAATCTTAATGTTGCAACATTTAACGGCATCCAAACAGAACCTGTGAAACACACTTTAGGTATTAATACGTGAATGTTAAGCACATCAACGCTTGCTACTTTACCACCAGTAAATCCGTCACGTTCCGTCGTGTGAAATGTTTAAACAAACACAGAACTGTTCCCGTTTCTTTTTATCAGCTGGCTGCAGTTCTTGCACCGCGTTAACTTCATACAGATAAAAACGACTTCCTTCCTTTTCTTCTATTTGGTGAATATATTTTCAACGGTGTGGTTGCCGTGATACTGTCGCGGACATATCATATAGATATGTTGCTAAACGTTTCGTCTTCAAACCCATCACGAATATACCAACTTTTGGATCATGCTGTCTATAAAGAAATACCTGTATTCACGTGTTAAAGTATTGACTTCTCGAATTCGAACAATACACAGGACAGAAAGTTGGCGAAGTAAAAAAAAAAAAAAAAAAAAAAAACCAAAAGAGTAGCTTTTTACTAAGTGTCTACGAAATGGTCGAACTACTGAGAAATAAAGAAGTACTATGATCAAATTGCTTCATAAGAGAGCAAATATAGATAGTTTTCTACTTGCAAGCCACAAAACGTTCATGAAACTAACGACGCTCTGATTGAAAAAACGTATCTTCCGAATAAATAAATAAAAAATAATAATAATAATAAAAAAAAAAGTTGATACAGAAGTGGTTCTACAAACAGTACATCATTCAAATAGTGAGGGAATTGATAGAAAAACAGTATGAATTACTCATATGTGCTTGTTCAATGACTAACGGCTGTGTGCACCAACAAAGATCAAACGAGCGCTCATGTAAACGAATTCAAAATTAAACTTCCTAACTTGAACGTTGATCAAGAAATTCTGTTGCGCCATTGAAATTTTAAGTTTAGTACATTTGGTTCAGTATTGCAGGAAGTTAAACCCCGAAAATCCACCTTTAAGGTTAAACCTAGCTCATCCATCACTTGATCAAAACTTAAAAAGTTGAACGTCATTCACCAGTTGAACTTCGTTAGTACACACGGCCGTAACAAAAACTTTCGATTTAATGAAGACTTGCCAGTTATTAACGCTCATGAACCAATTGATATAGATTATGTATAAGTTGTAGTTTGTGTGTTGTTAACGCTCCTGAACCAATTGATATAGATTATGTAGAAGTTGTAGTTTGTTTGTTGAAGTTTAGAGTTTCCTTTCAGCACAGAGTCTATGTGAAACGTGGACCTACAGTTTAAGATGGGATCTGAACCACCCGAAATGAGTTCAACTTTTACTGCTGTCCCATTGGGAATCTAATTCGAGACCCTGCGTACCAAAGGCGCACGTGACAGCCACAAGATATGTGAAGAAGGCTATAAAACCTGTAGGTAATATCTGACAGGCTTATATTTCAATTAAGGACAGTTTTGCGCTCACGTTGGCAATACTACATGCTTGGCATTTTGTGCATGTGCGTTACCGATGCCTTGCATGTTGCCATTTGTGCAAGGCTTGATATGCTTGTGGTGAACAATGGAAATGGTGCAAGTGATTGAAAATCCCGCCGAGTGTGAGATAGATCAGTGATCAGGTTTTGGACCACGAAAAAAATGTGAAGACGCCACATATTTATCGTCAGTTAGGTGAGGTGTAAGGTGAAAATGACATATGTGAATACAAGTTGTTAAGTGGATACGTCTGTTTAACGCCGGTCGCATGAATGTTCAGAACGAGCAACGATCAGGATCGTCCATTGATTCATTTGGCTGGAAGCAGATGGACCACCCTCCGTACAGTCCGGATCTCGATCCTAGTGATTATTATCTATTCCTTTCCTCGAAGACATTCCTCACTGGGAAGCAAATCAACAACGCGATGAATCCACACAGACTGTAGAAGCTATCTGAACTAGCGTCCACTTTCTTTGGTTGAGGTTCTACAAAAGCTCATCTACAGCTACAAGTATCTCAACACTATGAAAATTATATTGAGAAAAGGCTGAACATACATATATCTCAACACTATGAAAATTATATTGAGAAAAAGCTAAACATACATATATATAGAACCAGAGGTGATTTAAATTTTTTAGTTTGGACGTTTTCATTTCAAAACGGACACTCATTAAAAAACTAAGCCTCGTATAAGCAAATCAGTTTAATTACAAAGACTGTTTGGCTGTACAAAGACAGTAACGAATAAAGAAAGATACGACATACAAAACTGAACGATATGACGGAAGAACAGGAAAGTCAAGTCGGAAATTAATACGAATAAGCGAAATTAATGTATTATAGAAAACAACCATCCTCCATTGATCCTTATTAAAATTGTTTTATGAAAATTTCGCTAAGTCCAAGCCTCGAATTCGATGGCTCATAACCAGGGAACCAAAAGTGTTCGTAATATTTCACACCATCATGCCAAGTTTCATATATATCGGATGAATTCAGTAACTTGTACAATACAGAGTGTCCTTGATTTTTCAGGACAGAATCGATTAAGGACAAAAGGACGGAAGTGGTTTTAAACAACTTCGCAAGAATTTTAAAGACTGAGGTTGAAAATGTGAAATTGGAAGATGTAAATACTTTCATCTATCTAAAAGTGGAACAGAAAATATTAAAGAATATATAACAGACAGACGTATTAAACTAGTTTGGAGTGCCTTTAAAAGAAAAGATTCACACTGGAAAATAAAATGGCAATGTATCTGAAGTATAAAATTTTCAATAAATTGATGCCTATTTTTACATGTGGATCAGAAGAATGGGCACGAACAAAATCAGACATTCATCGTCAGCAAACTACACAACGAAGCATGGAAAGATGTATGCTAGGAATCAACAGCAAACATACGAAAAAAATCATCCTGTCAGATTGAGGACAGGAATAATAGATATTATTGTGAAAATGAAGGCAATGGGTCGGATACATTGGAAGAAGAAAAGATCTAAGGACGAAAGAAATCCTTAACTGTAAAGAGAAGAATGATACATAAGAAAATAAGAATACAAATTAAGGAGTACAATATTTTATGAAAAAGTTGCTACAAGCTACATATTCATGGTGTTCCAATCCAGAAATCTGGTATCATAGCCTGATAATAGCCATCTCATAAACCTACAATTTGCTTTATTTATTTATTTATTTGGTTACAGTTCAGATTCAGCTGTTAACAAAGATTAATTAACTGTTCCATTCTATATCATCTTCCGTTTTCTATAAAATTCTTATATCCATGTATCGCAGCCTTCTTTTTTTTAATAGAAATTATACGAATAATTAACGTTTTCTCCCACACAGCTTATTGGGTTGAATATTAAGTGGGACGTCATGGAATCTCTGTTCAAAAACAAATTTTCACAATGCTAAAAATATTTTAAATAATTTCACTCTTGACGTAAGGATTAACATCAGATAATGAAAAAGGTGGCTTTATAATGTAACAAAGTCACGTGCCTTCTGAATTAAAAAAAATTTTGAGAAAAGTCATTATGAACATTTATTTCTGTAAACGAATTAGGAATGATCGACACAAATTTTAGTTATTTTACTTCTGATCATAAGCAAAATAAAATAATGATGATATTAAGATGAATACGAGGTGTATCCGGAAAGTAAGTACCGTTTGAAAAAAAAAAAAGGATTTTTTTTTTTAATTTTGTCACAAGAAAGAGCATATCTTACACTACTTTTCCACATAGTTTCCATCGTTGTTGAGGCACTTGTCGTAGAGATGGATCAACTTATCTAGTCCTTCCTCATAGAACGATGCCGTCAGTGAGTTTGAAACTACAGCCGCCAGTGATGAGAACCATTGCTGCACACCGAGTTTCACTTCGTCGGGAATTCGCCTGAAAGTGTTATCATAGTGAAACGTCTGTTCTCACGGATTTTTTTCATCAATTTTCCTCACCAAGTCATTGTTGGCAACAGAAGGCCGACCACTCCGGGGCTCATCTTGCACATTAGTTCGACCCTCATTAAACATCCTTACCCACTTTCTCACCATTCCATTAGTCATTGCGTTTTCACCATAAACATCTTTAATTTGACGATGCATTTCTGTTGGTTTCACATTCTTCGCGTTTAAAAATCGAATTACCGAACGAATCTCACAGTTGGCGGGATCGTCAAATGTCTTAGACATTTTAAACTTGCATTGTAAACAGACAACACTACGCAGAGCAACCAAAATGGTGTTAGTTGAGAACAGACGAACAAGGACGACTAGCGCGCAAGCGCGGAACGCCGATCGTAGTGCAGCAGCGGCGGGAATGCGAAACGGTACTTTTTTTCCGGATACGCCTTGTAGTTGAAAATCTAACGTAAGTTATCCTCACGTATAGAGATGCAAGGGCTCGGAAAAAAACCGGCTTTTTGGAAAAAAAAAAAACTAGGTTTTTTCTGCTTCGCTTTTTTGCTTGGGAAATTTTGGGCTTTTTTCAAAATTCTGCTTTAAATTGATAAAGCAGACTTTGTTTCGCTTCTCTATAACACAAAAAGTCATTTAATTGGTGGTTGATGCTGATAATAATATAAAACCTCGAAAATGAACTATGAATTTCGAAAAGATATTTCAAACAATTTTTCTTCAACATATTTACATTATGAATTCCATAGGATTAACCAATGTATATAATAAGCATTTTTTAACCTCCTATATACAAAAGTAAACAGAGTTGGCAAGAACCATGGTTGTTTTTGAAAATGCCAAAACCCCGTTTTTTTGGGGGATGTTTAAACCAGGCTTTTTTGATTTAGATTTTTTTGCTTTATGTATTTATATTACATATTCACAGAAATAAGTTTGTTTCGCCTTGGTGTTATTATGCAACAGCGGGGTTATGCCGGAAGAACTCCTATAAGCTTAAAGAAGTCCGATCAGTAAATTTCTTGAATTGAGAATCTCCCGCCAAAGCCATCGGGAAAATCCCGTCATTACTTGAAATGTAAGACAATAACGGGAGAATCCTGTTATTGCTTTGCATGTAAAATTTAAAGATCAACGTATCATAATCAGTACGCTAAAACTGAGGTATTAAATTACAAATTTAGTACGTAGATATCATTGAAAGTCCAATCCAAGCTAATGTTGGAAGCTACGTAGGCAATCGATAAATTTTGCCAATTTCTATCAATATATTTAAGCAATCTTGGCTTCTTTATAAAACAGGCATTTAGGCATGCAGAAATATACACTTTGGTTTCGTTTCGTATGTTTAGGCTTAACATCCTTACGAAATACCGAGGTTATCAAGGAGAAGACTTTCGCTTAAACTGACATCCGAACCGCTACTTGGTTTCCGCATGAAAGAAGGGTTGTGGTTCGACCGAGAATTGAACATGGGACACCTTGATTAAAAGGTGAAAGGGAAATAAAACTATTGCAGGTGGTTTGATATCTGGAAACGTCACCATGAAGTTCACACTATTCGCATTTATTATTATTTTTTATTTTTTTTGGTTTAAACCAATTATTAAAAAAAAAAGTTGGTGTAAACCAGCCAAACCTAAAAGTAAACACTTCTTTTAAAAAAATATACAAATAACTAGCAGAATAGTATGTAGTATTTTTACTTCAAAATATTCCATACCCTCTTTTTGAAACAAAATAAAATTAAAATAAAACATAAGAGAAATACTTAGATTTATATGATACACTAAAAGGCTGCACATCTAGAGCTTTTGGTTCTGTATATTCTTGAAATTCTATAGTTAAGTTTTATATAACTACCATCACGGTTTACCCAATCCTCAAGTTTTCTGAATTTTTAACAAGAGGGATTCAACATATCATTACGGAACTCCCCCCCCCCCAAAAAAAAAAAAGACTACGGAATATATTTAAGTTAAGCTAAATACAACTGCACAATAAACATGACTGAGTGATTAGCTTTTGCGCTTCTATCGGGAAGTCCGGGATTCAACCAGCATTCGACCATTCTGACAAAGCTTTTCTTCATTCCATCTGTGAATGTAGAAATAGTACGTGTACTGTGAGTTGACCGACTTCCTTTCATATTGTTTTTAAATCGTTATTATTATTAATTACCAGCAATGACGGTTTTGCGAAGGTTAGGGGGGCGGTCTTTCGGACTGAAGCCCGTTCCCCAAAGTTACGGAATGTCTGCAACAAACGAAATATCTATTAGTTATGCCTTTACTCATAAACTTTAAGCTCCCGTCAAATAAAAATTACGAATGTTTAGAAAAACTAAACATTAGTAAGAAAAAAACCTTCCCAAATTACTTTTGTAAATCCGCCACTAATTCTCAGTATAAAGTGATTTTTAAGGTTGTATCCGGAAGATTATTGCTAAATATATAAACGAAACAAAATATTAGTTATGCCTGTACTAATAAACTTCAAGCACCTCCCAAATAAAATTAGGACTTTTTAGGAAACGAAACAATAAGAAAAACCCCTCCTAAAGAACTTTTCTAAATCCGCTACCGATTCTCAGTATAAAATGATTTTTAAGGTTGTATCCGGAAGATCATTGCTAAACATATAAACGAAACGAAATATTAGTTATGCCTGTACTCATAAACTTCCAAGCACCTCCCAAATAAAATTAGGGCTTTTTAGAAAACGAAACAATCAGGAAAACCCCTCCTAAAGTACTTTTCTAAATCCGCTACTGATTATTTGTATAAATTGGTATTTAAGGTTGTGTCCGGAAAATTATTGCTAAATCACTTCACAGCTACAGTATAACAGAAATGTGGAAGTATGGTTTGACGGATATATTGAAAAACGTACGCTTTGACGGATATATAGAAAAACGGGCAAGTTTAACTTTTGAGCTAGAAGCTAGAGTACTAAAAGCTCTTAGAAATGAAACACGGATGACAAACTAAAATGATCTAGAGAAGAAAAAAGATGTCGATAACTCAAAAGTTAAAATAAAGTTAAATAGCCTCTAAAATTGCCCTCAAATGCTACATTCTTCATGTTAGCTTTAATTCGTAAAACATGTGCTCCATCCATCTTGATGGTGAATTTCAGAGCGAAATATCGCATTTAGGTCATGGAATTCTTATCTAACTATAGAATATACTATAAGAAAGCTATTT
This sequence comes from Thermobia domestica, assembly GCF_964235325.1. Taxonomy (NCBI): domain Eukaryota; kingdom Metazoa; phylum Arthropoda; class Insecta; order Zygentoma; family Lepismatidae; genus Thermobia; species Thermobia domestica. The sequence goes on along the minus strand of NC_137458.1, from coordinate 202,041,724 downwards.
AGATAGAAAAATCATGAAAATGAAAAAAGCCCAAATTTCCAAAATTCTCGTTTTTTTCCCAAAAAAAGCCGGCTTTTTATGTAAAAAAAACATCGATTCAAAAAAGCCGGCTTTTTTGCATCTCTACTCACGTATGAAGCGAATCAAATGCATAGTGCAAAAGTCACTCATTATCAGTTGTTGTTTTCGAATTGCTTGCAGAGAACGTACATTGAACCACAATGTCTATTTGTAACATTATGAGAACTTCAAACGAAACAAAGGACACACAAATGATTTTTTTTTTAAGTTTAACGTCCCTCGGTTATGACATTTAAGCTAAAAGAGATGGATGATTAACGAAAAGGAGGCTGTAGGTGTTTCGGGTACTGTGTGTGTTGACGACTAGAGGTCGTACATTAAGACTGAAAATCTACGGGGGATAATCCCAACAAACACCCACAGCATTTTACGTGAAGTTTTCGGCGAGGTAATAGTGGCCCAGTTTCTCATTGAATTGCTCGTTTTCCAACGAGTACAGAGCTTTAAATTCCACATGACCAACAAAATGTCGACACGCTCAATCAAAAGCTAAACAACTTACGATTTTTTGCTTATGACCACCACGGAAAATATCATAACAGACAGAATTTCATGAGGAAGAAGTGTCATAGCAGTATATTCTCGTGACTTCTTTCAAAAACTGTGTAGAAAAATGCACAAAACTCGATATCAGTTCGAGACTGGGCCACTAATTCTTCACGACAACGCTCGCCTGCACTTTGGGAATGTCGTTAAGTGAAAAGCTACACGAGTACAGTTGGGAGATGTTATCTCACGCTCCCTACAAGTCCGGACATGAGTTCATTCGACTTACATCTATCCCTGAAGTTTAAACAATCTCTGAGTTGACGTCGTTTTACATCTCTAGACGAGCTTTTTGCCGCCGTTACTCGAACTGTTCCAAAGCTAAACAAAAATGGCATCTTGGGTGAAATACTGAGGCTCTTTGGACGTTGGGACACGGTAATTGGATTTCGTGGCGAAAAAATCTAGAGTCTGCGGATGGAAAAGTTTTGAAAAGAATTTGGACTTCGAATATCACTACAGAGGAGGAAGGAGAGAGACAGCCTTGAAAAGCAGAAATTTATTATAATAAGAAGCAGAGTGACTACATGGAAGGTTTGTAAAGAGATACCATAAAATAATAATAATAATAGGGTGGATTGATTTAAATCAAGATTTAAATCACTTGATTTTTTAAATAAAAATCGTTGATTTAAATCAAATTCCGAAATAATTTAAAGTGAAAATAAGTAAAGTCCTGTGTCTGATCTGTTATTTCGAATATGGAAGATGATAATCATAATACAATAAGACTCAAATGTACAGTATGTACAGCATAATAAGAAAACAAGTGTCATGCAGAGGATGATTAGGGAAAATCCCGTTTTGAACGGGTAACAGGGCAATCCTGTTTTCTTCTCTTCCTAACATAGGGTTTATATTGTAAATCGTTAACTATTCCAACGGGGAAATCACCATCGACATTTAAGATGAAGATTCTTTTGTGCGCGCGTCTATATATTTGTTCCCAGATAATAGGGCGTATTTAGAAGTGTCCTATCCCCTCTCCGAATTTTTTTAAGATTTTATAACTTTAGGCAAAATTTATAGATTTCGTGCCGCAAGCTAGTTACAATTTCCTTAAAAATATGCCCCTGCCAAATATCAGTAACTTTTGTGGAAAATAAGTGTCACTTCGGTAAGCATTGCTGTACTTTTTCCTTAACGCTTAACCTTTTAAATTAAATCACCTATTTTTAGGTGATAGGATAAAATCTTTATTATTCGATTTAAAAAAATATCAATAAAGCTTTTTACTTCTTTTTTCAGGACTGAAGGCATTGTAGAGTACGTTACATATGCTTTTATGCCTCTCTGTGTTGAGACATAGGATGTGATGACGTCATAAATTTAAAAAAGATATTTTTTGTTGTGCCTATTTTTATTATTTTTTGGCGGCCCTACATTTTGCAGTCAGAAGACTGAAATTCTGCACACTCGTTTAGTGCACCCTTAGTATTTTTTTAGATGATTTCAGATCTCTGCGTGAAAACAGGGGGGGTCCAGAGGGGCAAAAATGTATTTAAAAAAAAGAAAACCTTTAACAAAAAATAGCTTTCTTCACGATTTTCTCGCCTCAGATAGAGACATATGAATGGTACCATCTGAAAGGCTGTTCTATTCTGAAGATAATGATGTACGAACCATGATCTAGGATAAATAGGGATGCCTCAGGAAACTGTTACCTAAGATCCTGTTTTATACGGGAATCTGGGGTATTTGGGGATATTATTTTTCCGGGGCTTACTTTTGCATCTAGAAGTTTGAAATTTTGGACACTCATTCACTGCACCTCTTACTATTTTTCAGATTTGTTTCAGATCTTTGCCTTTAAACAGAGGTGGTACAGAGAGATAAAAGTTTAACAGAAAATCCCTTTTTTCGTGATTTTCCAACCCAGATAGCCTACACAATGGAGACATTTGAATGGTACCGTTTGAAACTCTGTATTATTGTGAAGAGAACGATGTAAAAATCATGATTCTAGAATAAATAGGGATGCCTGAGAAAATTTTTATATTACATCCGGGTCATGTGGGATATTGTGGGGATGTTCTTAGCTCATTGTTAAATATTTTCCCCACCCTTACTATTCAAGATAGAAGCTTGAAATTTTGTACACATTTAGTAAATCCTTAGTATTTCCCAGCTGATATTGAGATCTGTGCGTTAACACAGGGGAGTCCAGAGGGGATCAGAATTAAAAAAAAAAAAAATCAGAAAAAATCCCGACTTCTCTCAAAATTTTCCACTTCAGGGACATGATAGGGAAAATGTGAATGTTACCGTTTTAAAGGCTGTTCTATTCTGAAGAGAATGAGGTAAGAACCATGATCCTAGGATAAATAGGGATGATGCTTGACTGAAAGTCTATAATTTAACAAAAGCCGTAATTTAAAATTAAGAAACATTGTTTGGGATTGATATAGGTTAACGATTGGGGATTAATTCAAAATTCAACCCCAATACTTTCACTTAAATGGCATAATTGGCATTTAATACTAATTCGTAATGCTTTTCTTCAGTTCGCGACTTGTATTATACGAGGAGAAAAATTTGATTTAAATCAAAAAAATCCATTTAAATCAAAAAAATCATCAAAAATGATTTTTTTAAATCATGATTTTTTCCACCCTGAATAATAATAATAATAATAATAATAATAATAATAATAATAATAATAATAATAATAATAATAATAATAATAATAATAATAACACGTAAGTGAACAAAAATTAATGTGCATTATGTATGGAATAACTCTTGTACCTTATATTTTACATTTATGTTATTGAAATTGTATAAATATCTTGATATTTTTTGGAAAATTAAATGTATGTATTCAAAAAGTTTTATTTTACCGATGTGTGTTATTACTTCGTCTGTAACAAAATAAGTTAAAATACAGTAAATTATATATATCTTATATAAAGTTTATTACAACATTTTGGATAGGTGTGCTTAACTTTCCACGAATTACTCACAAACTGAACATATTTTTAGTTTTTATAACATACAAATCGCATGTATGGCTCGTAAATCACTGCAGAACATTGAGATATTAACGCTATTAGGCACCAAAGAAGTACGAAATGGGTCCTTCGGACCTAAAAGAAGGAAAGGTAATAATATGAAGTAGGAAATCAGTAAATCAGTTTCCTAATCAAATTCGATAATGGTATCACGGGTGCCCTTCGCAATATGTGGCTTCGCGTTGTCTTGAAGCACAACAGCACCTTCGCAATTCACATGCAGTAGCTTCACTGTTTTCAAATTTTCACGCACACGTTTCAATTAATACAAGTATATAGTTACATTAACTGTCACGCTTAGTCCACTAAAGCGTAAAGTAACTTCCTCTTAATGCAATGATAGTTTCTGTTGTGCCATAATCTCGTGTTAACTACTCATGAAATATAAAGAACATACTTATTATCGCACATCAGCATCCTCCATAAACGGATCCTTCTGACTACACAACAAAGAAATATATTATTTTGCTTGCATTGCTTTCTGAGTTCCACTCCACTCAACATTGCCCTACTTCACACCGTTCCTCATGGTGATGTTGGTGAATGTTTTCTGCACTGCATTGCAACTGAATGCTTCTCCAATAACCCACATGTTCGGACATTATCGACCTCAATAGCCGCCTTGAGAGTCTATGCTTTGTGGACTTCCCTCCCTGAAGATTTCATTGTCCTGATACTGTTCAATCATCTACCACATTACTATCAAATGAATAATGTATTTTTTTAAATTGCTTCCTTAGATACTGTTTCACTTTAAATTCAGAAAGCATACATGCTTGTGTAGAGCAGTTATAAAGAGGAGTCAATATAAAGATGAATCTTAATGATAAAATTAGTTCAAAGATGGGGTAAAAACTCAGGTTCTCAAAAGGGTAAAATATTTGGCCCTTTCTCACTGACGTCCTTATTTAATTGTGAGGACCACAACCAGCACGCTGCCCCAAGAAATATTCACTAACAAGGTTTCCACCTCGAAACGAAAAGTGAAAACTGGCAGACTTTTGTATGTAGGGAAAACTGGCAGACTTTTAGGTTAGTTATATATTATCGATACATTATAAAATAGTAGGTTTATGGGGTTAATTGCTCATTTTTATACCTCGTAATAAAAATAAAAATGATAAGGGTAAATACGTAAGAAACGTTAACCAACTTGTTTTCTTTTCATCTTACTTCTGAAGAATTAAAAACATATTTGAAGTAAAAACATATCGGAAGTAAAAATTTTTCTATGATATAAGGTTCCAGCTCAATTTAATTATGAATACTTACATCACACTTAACGTTATTCATGAAGTCCTGACTCAAATTCTTGACAATAGACCTTGTTATTCGAACTGGCATCTCTCCTAATACTTCAGCCTTCCATTTCTCCCATCGCCAGTCCTTTTCTTTTTCTGTTTCCTCCGTTAAATAGTTGCTCTTTGTAACAGTCTCAGCACCCTTTCTTTCCCTTTTACTACTACTACTACTACTACTACCACTACTACTATTAGTCGCCTTGATGTGACGACCCAACATATTGCTTCTATCTTCTTCTACATTTTCATTATTAAATTGTGTTTCTTCTCTTTCCGTCTTCGATTTTGTTCCCTGATTTAGGAAAGAAGAAAAAATATAAAGCACACACCAGAAACTCACAGAAAAGAAACAATATTTCATTTACAATAAAAATATTAAATTAAATTAGAACAAACCATTAGATAATGTTACTAAAGGGAATATTAACATATGTCTGAAGATTTCAAAATACGACACACTTCTTAGAAGGACAGTTTTATTCCTGACATTCATCACTGCATATATGAATTGTGAGCAAGTATTATGAAGAAATAGGTATAACAGCAAACCCAAAACATAATTATGATCTTTTTTAACAAAATTAATTTCAACGCTTTTATCCAATTTATATACGAAGTACTGCAGTCAATTCGAAATGAAACTATTGTGATGAGAATTACTAATTTCTTTACCTTCATTAAATATTTAAAGTACAATAAACTACTATTTTCCGTAAATATCAATAAATAAACAGTGTGCGTCACAAATTTTGAATCAAAATTTAATTTTCTTACCCCATATTTAAGTATTATTTTATTGTTTATCCATTGGTATTACAGTAATACTTCATATAACTCTATACTTACATTATACTTTGACTTCTGCCTCTGATTTGATATAGTTTCCCTTCCCAAAGACATATCCCACGGACTCTGTCTATAAATCCTAACATCTTGTCCGCAAAACTGTGGGAAGTGAAGATACTGGTTGCCTTCCCTATCTTCACCAAGATTGTAAACTTGAAGATCCTCTAATGGTTGGTCATTTAATGCTTCTTGAATTGTTTTGTGATTATGCTGGAAATAAATAAATATCTTTATAAAAACAACTCTCAGTTCAAGTAAAATAACCTTTTATTTCTTTAATACACTGTATGTACCTTTCTGCTACAGACGACTTCACTATGAAAAAAAACTTATTGTGTGTATTAATTAAACTAAATAGATTATAAAACAAATTACACTGCAAATATCTGTGGTGTTTTACTGCATATTTAACACTTTCACAAGTGCGTAGATCAATTCTGCGTACTATCAAGAATATGAATTGTTATCTGACACACAGAATTCTGTAGTTTTGAAGAATAGATCGAGATTAGAACAGTTAGGAAATGTTTACAAAAATGAACAGAAATGAGATTTTTAAATTCCACAATTACACCCTATACTTTGGAGAAGACAGATGATAAATGCATATGGATGATGGAAGAATTGGTGGAACTGAGGAGGAGAAAATGCTTGAACCTTTAGAAAAACTCACAACCACGATGCTGTCAACACAAGCTCATGCGGTTGGGATCAAATCGGTGCTAATGGGTATCACAAGTAAGCTCCGTGCCATTGTGACCTCATAAATGTTTATGAAAAACGCTTGCCACTAAGAGATGCGTCCATATAGCGAACTATAAAACAAATGCACAAAATACTCATTTCATCTATCATCATCATCTTCCTCTTTTTCCTATTCCTCTGGGACCACCACTGTCACAGTATTATTAACAACAATATTAATAACATAATTTAACTTCTTGCTGTCTGCATTACAATTACTAGCTTATACCTAGTATTTATTAACTTCAAATACAACGCTGATTATCAGGTAAAAACGAAACCAGTTAAAGAACTTGAGGAATTCATATAAATTGATTAAAGGTTCTCATTCAATCCTAAGTGGTGCTATATAAGATTCATAGTGAACAACATCACATGTGTATTTTTTCGGTGCTACGTCAAAACATCGACGGTACATAATATAGATAGCCAAATCATTGGCAACTCAAACATCGACACTTAAAATATCCGACATTCAAAATATCGACACCACACACGAAGATACGGAGGTCATGGGGGATAAGTTAACTCAGTGTCAAAATTTGGGGGATATTGCTCCAAGGCACATGAATTTTTATCCAATGGAACTCGCAATTTGTTGTTGATTAAACTAGGAAATCACACTCTCGAAACCCATTACTGTCGAACCCAGTTCCTATTTGAAACAATGAATAAATGTAAACAGTGTCTACAATAATGTAAGCTATATGTTTAATATTGAACCAAATTGACTATGTTTAGGTATATCTAAAATAATGTGGAAGGGTATTTTTTAAAAGCAAATGTTAAGTATTACCTGACCAACGAACGAGTGCGGGTGGCCGGTTTTGGAACTAAAATACAAACAACAGTGTTTCTAACCGGATTACTTGTAATTAATCTATTACAGTTATTTTTGTCCTGTTCATAATAAACCACTTCACGCATATGTTCAAGTTAAGACAAACACAGTTTCAAACACGGGCGTCTCTGGCGGGGAGACGAGGGGGACGCGTTCCCCTCAATATTTTAAAGTACAAAATATTTTATTCTAATTTAATTTATATATTAACAACAGAATAACATATAAATACTATTATATTTATTTGGAATATAATATTCAGGTTGTGAAACGATTATAACAGAGTTCTTGATATACCTAAGGAAGTCCGTGAAGGTAAGCAGAAAGGTAAGAAATGGAATCGAATATTATACACAGGTTGGGCTAGGTAGTACAATTTAAATCACTTTCTTTGATGCCCCCCCCCCCTTCCCTCAAATTTTACATGCTAGAGATGCCAGTGGTTTCAAAAGTTATAGAAGTTATTTCCAGAACACTTTAAGAGACTCAAAAACAGTACATACACCCTCCATATTAATTTGTCAATAACTTGCGAATAAACATCAGTGTTGTACAAAGAAACACTACGAACTTCGTAGCATTCGAGTGTAAGGAATTCCTACTTCTTTTATTGACAAAACCTCGAAGTTCATCTTTGTGAATCCACAACACATCTGCATTACTGCAGGAATAACCATTCTTGCATTCAATAACAACTATATAATTTATGGCGTTCTTTATTAAGCGAAACAGATTAGGCTACTTATAACATGTAAACTTCAACTTTTAGAAATCGCTGAATACACTGCAGGGTGACGCTCTCCGCTCCTCTGTCCCACCGCGCTAACCTAGAAACCAGGGTTGAGAAAAAAAACACGTTTAAAAAAAAAGAGAACGCTTTTAAGTTTAAAACACTTTTTTCTTTTGTTTTTTTGTTTAAAACGTTTTTAACGTTTATAACAAAGTACTTTGTTTTAAACAACAACAACAACAACAACAAAAAAAACGTTTAAAATGTTTATTTTGTTTAAAACAATAATCTAAATAGGCATATATATATTCCATTTTTACACGCTCACAGCTATTGCTTGTCATCTATATTCAACCGTTAGATCAAATTTCGGGAACTTTCCTAATTTCGATCCGTCCAAATGTTCAATTCCGGAGAAAGAAATCGGGATTTTCCCGATTTCTGTTCACTGAATATGTAGTTTCTTTGTGTTACGTTCTACTGGTCGTCTGCATTCTTAATCTTTAAACGTCCATTGACGCAACTGCTGTATCAGGGCTTTAAACCTCAATGGGTTGGAACCAATTTATTCCTGAAGGATGCAGCTTTCCGCCGGTGTGCATTTTATCTATGTACGGGTACCACGTGGCGGTGGGAGGAGGGTAAATATCGTGTTCTTTTGTTTCTTTTTAAACGGTTTCTTAGGAGCCATTCCCCCTCTTGGGGGATAGATTCATAAAAATTGGTACGTGAAGCAATGAAGTAGGCCATTACATGGTAATATCGTGTATTTGTACTTCTTGCTTATATGGGGGAGCAGGGCGGGGGCAAAGTTAGACAATTTTTGGAGTTTCAGTTTTTTGACGTAAATTACATTTATTTTTACAACAAACATCAATAGTTCAGCTCCTAATTAAGCTAGAAAGATGATTTGGTACCAAAGTACTCCTGAGGAATGAAGCCTTCCGCTAATATGCATTTTATTAGGGACGGGCACGAGTAGAGCTAAAACTCGACTCGACTCGAAACTCGAAGCAAATTCGAGTCGAGTTTTGAGTCGAGTCAAAGGTAATTTTCTCGAGTCGAGTTTCGAGTCAAGTCACTGTTTTGAGGTCGAGTTTCCAGTCGAGTCGAGTTTGAAAAACGGCTCGCTCGTTTAGCTCATTTTAACTCGTTTTGAAATTATGGCCTGATTAGACTGGAAAGCGAAAGTCATAAGAAATGTAAGCAGTAATATGGAAAATTTTTACTGTTGCTCAGAAGATGGGACACTGCTCGCATCTCGTCTCGTCTCGATTAACAAGACGACTATGGATTTTAATAACGAGACAGCCTCAAATGTGAGCACCCATGTAAACACCGGTATATACAGCAGTCCTTATCACCAAGGCTGAGACCTGCACGATCTAACATTTGAGCCGAAGCAGAAGTCCAACCCAGGTAGTAATGTTAACTGGCTCAGTTCGGTTCAACTGAGGAGCAGCTCGAGCCCGCTCGGTTGAAATGAGGCACCGACTCAGCTCAGGTGAGCCATTGGCTCGAGCCGGCTCGGTTGGGTGAGCTGTTTGCTCGGTTCGATAGCGAATGAGCTGTGAGCCGAGCCGCTAGAGCCATTGAGAACCCGAGCCGAGCAGGTTTGAACATGTTTGGCCGACGCAGTCTAGCTTTTAACGATTTTTGGTTCGAGCCTGGATACTTGCTCCTCCGGAACTGAAACCCAGTGCCTCGTTAACGATGTCCTTGCTTCCTTGACTTCACCTTTTCCGAGGTCAGCAGTCAACTAGTTTTTAGTATTCAGATACAAAACGCCCATCATTCATGTTTATACACGCCGGTGATGATGATAATAATAATAATAATAATAATAATAATAATAATAATAATAATAATAATAATAATAATAATAATAATAATAATAATAATAATAATAAGTTGTAGTAATAGTAAGTATCATTGATAATAACTCGAAACTCGAGTCAAGTTGGAGGAAATTTTTCGAGCCGAGTTCTCGAGTTGAGTTTAATGATGTCGGTTTCGAGTCAAGTCGAGTTTCAATGAAAACTCGCTGGTGCATATCACTACATTTTATGTATGTAGGGGATATTTATGTACGGTCGAGAGAGGGAGGATTAAGTTCATTTTTTAAATTTTTCATGAATTTTTTCATCAGATTTTGGAGGTCATTCCTCCCCCTTTGTGGTACATCCACAAAAATTAGTATGTGAAGCAATGAAGTAGTCCCCTACATGACAGTAACCTGTATATGTACTTATGTTTATAGAGGAAGAGGGGTCAAATTTGGCTAATTTACATTTAGTTTCAGAGCGGTTCCATATAAGGCAAGATATATTTTACTGAAGTGGTCTAGAAGCATAATTCTTGTTCGTATACATGATGTGTGCAACAAAAATGATTTGCATATGGACGTGGTACTGTCGTGGGGGAGGGGGGAGAGAATGTCTAATTCAATGAATGTTTATCTGCGCATTTTTTAAATACTTCCTACATGACACGAATTCATTACGCAATGGCAGCAATAGCTACCATTTCTTATATTATTGTCACAAGTACGTGGCCTACACATTAGCATCATTTTGTCAGCGCAGGTGACTGCAAGAGTTGCCAGGGCCCTACAAAGTAAATATTTTCATATTTTTAAATGATTTTATGTCTGTTCGTTTCTAGAAATACGGCGGGAATTTCACGAATGTTACCTCGTTGGAATATGTGGTCTATAAGCTTTCCAACTGTGTATAAATCATGACTCAGTGATAATTAGAAGGGTCACCAGAGCCCCGAACGTGAGACTCTACCATTTTGTTAAAATCCCTGGTGGGCGTCTAAAGGTTAATTGTGTTGTTATGCCGTAGACACTAATCACTGTCAGCTATCCATGTTGCAGATAGAGATGTATCTTGAAAACTGTTTAGTTAAAAAATGTCATTTACTCCTTGTAGGCTAGTTACTGCTCTTTTCTATGAGTTGTATTGTATTTGTCAGGGTATTTCTTTTAGTTTATGATGTGAGAACTGTTCATTATTATGGAAATGATAATGACCAGGGCCCGGATCTTGTTGACAAGTCAACTTTTTTCTGTTACGCATAGGACAAGGCAAGTTCAAATAAAAACGTTATCCATCAGCTCTAGGTTCTAAAAATATAGTTTTTTAGGGTCACCTTTTGGTCACTTTTTGCCGTTTTGAAATTTCAGGTCATTTTTTAATATTTTAAGGTAACTTTTAGGTCATTTATGGTCTTTTTATTCTTTTTTTTCTATATAAGGAAATCTTTAAATGAACACGGTTTACGAATGTGGAAAAATACGAAGTTAAATAATCTCTTTTCTTGCCTCCTGACTATTGGGGTGGAAAAACTGCATTCTTAACAAGCTAATGAAAACTAAGCTGTAGCTGGTTAACGAAAGGTGGGGGTCAGTAGGTGGCCAAACAGATAGTTTTGGGTTGTTGACCACAAAGGATGTGATCACGTGAATAACTAAAAATGGATTAGAAGGCGTACAAGGATTTTAAACGTTTCTATCTACTATTTTCATGTAGTCTACACGCGAACTTTTATTGTTTAAGAGTGCTTCCTAGCTTCAACTCGGGAGTGAATTGACGCTTTCAATACTTACAATGCCGTACAATGGACTGATCAATAGAAATAAATGATCAATGGACTGCAACTAAGTGAAACAATACTTTTTGAATATGAGTAAGAAATGTTAACTAAAAATCCAATGGATATTAAAAAATGTCAATGTTTAATGAAATAAACGTTTAAGAAAACGCAAGTTTTAAGGTCATTTTTTGTGATTTTTAGGGTCATTTTACAGGAATTTTAGTGTCATTTTATAGGTCACTTTTTAGAAAATTTTAGGTCAACAACATCCGGGCTCTGATAATGACCAAAAAATACTCAGTTTTGAATTTGTGAATTTGGATCTTAGAATAGTGTATAGTGTGTTTAACCTCAGTTATTCTTGGCAATTAAGAAATGTTCATATACTTCATTTGAATTTCTGTTGGTTTAGTTATATGCACATTGATGTACAGAGTTTTGTTCAGTAATTGCTGTTATAATAAGAATATAACTCTGCTTGTAATCTACTCCATGCACAAATCCTGCGGAGGATGGGTTGTTTGTTAGAAAATTAAATTAGCTTCTTCAATCTGATACGCTAGTTCTTTTAAACATGTCCAACCACCATCGAAAAAGAAACACATTTAAAACAATTTGTTTAAAACGTTTAAAACAAACTGAATAAAACAATAGCCCTCGTTTAAAACATGTTTTAAACATTTTGTTTTAAACATATCAACCGTGCTAGAAACTGATGTAAACACAACAGCAATGACCTAATCGATAAACCGCATTAATATCCTGGTCAGGTAATAATTATTTTAATGTGTTATCACCAAAACTGATAAAGATAAAAAACTGATAAAGGCCAAAAAAAAAAAAAAAAAAAAAAAAAAAAACTAAATTTGTGTAAGAAATGTAAAATGACAGAATTCCACTGTCCCATCTTCTTTATCTATTGTTTGAAACAGATAAACAAGAAATGTCTATAACTTGAAATTATTACAAGCATTCAAAATTATCTAGGAAATCTAGAATATATTAATGGTGTTGTACATAAATATAAATATCCTTATTTTTACTTATTTAATTTCTCTACTTAGAATTGTTCATGTGTATCTATCCCTGTTTAATGGTTTGATGATATCTAGGATCAATATTAACAGATGAAAACCATATTCACGAAGAAATTAAATGTCAACTAAAAGCCGTGAATTCGTTTTATTATTCAGTTCAAAACTCTTGTTGTCGCGAATTCTGTCGAGGAATTTGAAGCTTAAAATATATAAAACGATAATCATGCCTCTTGTTCTATACCGTTGCGGAACATGGTCACTTACTCTGAGGGAAGAGCGTAGCCGGAAATTATTTGAGAACAAGATCCTGAGACGAATATTCGGACCCACGAGGAACGGGAATGGAGAATGGCGGAAACTTCATAACGAGGAACTACATAATTTATACCGTTTACCAAACATTGTTAGGGTCATCAAATCTAGGAGGCTCAGGTGGACAGGTCAAAAGGTAAGAACGCTTTCAAAGTCTTAACTGGAAGTCCAATCGGGAAACGACCATTAGGAAGATCTAGACGCAGATGGGAGGACAATATTAAGATGGATCTCGCACAAATAAGAATACGAAGTAGAAACTGGATCTAGTTGGCTAAGGATAAAAGTCAGTGGAGAGCTTTTGTGAACGTGGCATTAAATCTCTGGGTTCCGTAGGCCATAGAGTAATTAAGTAAATAAGTAAGATGTTGCTGGATGTTATTGCTGCTGTTCCACACTTCTGCTTAGCTGAATGATTAGATAAGCGCGCCCTTCTTTTGTGTTTCTAAAAGCCGGGAATTCGTTTTATTATTCACTTCAAAATTTCTTGTTGTCGCGAATTCTGTCGAGGAATTTGAAGCTTAAAATATATAAAAGATAATCATGCCTCTTGTTCTGTACCGTTGCGGAACATGGTCTACGCTGAGGGAAGAGCGTAGACTGAAAGTATTTGAGAGCATTTTAAGTCGGAACTTCTGATGTTGATCCACCATCGTGAGCCTACTTGAAAACTGTGAATTAAGAGGTGAAGGACTCCAGACAAGTATGTCAGATATAATGGTAGTGTGCCTCGAAGGGTCACGTCACCGACCACAAAGTGTACACAAGAAGAAACACTGAACTTGTTGCTTGGAGTTGTGTTTCTAGCTCGGAGAAGTCCATCAGAAGGAACCGACGTGGCCTGGGAATGACATGTACCTCTTTAACACTGCAGTGGTCGCGTAGCCCACTAGAACGGCATTAGTCGCGTGAAGGACAACAGTCCTCCATTTAAATATATTTTACTGTAATTTTTATGCAGTTAACGTTTATTCTAATTGAATTGTATATTCCATGTCAATTGAATATTTAACAACTTTTAAATGAAATATTAATAGGATCTATTAAGATAAAAAAAAAAAATAATAATAAATTGTAATAACAACAGAATTTACTGAAATGGTGAGAAAAACAAACCGTATGGAGGACTACTGTCCCCCACGCGACTACTCTAGTGTTAAGGAACATGCTACTCAATTTGAAGAGGATCTAACTTATCGACCAGAGCTTTTTCAAGCTTTGCACGAATATGATTCCTCAATCCGGTCCAGTGTGTTGATACTGTGATTCCTCATTCGAAACGAAGGGGACAGATACTTCTGGAAACGAATTTAGTAGGCAGACGAGGCCTCATTGAAGATGAACGGTCGCGTTAACAGATACAATTGTGTTTATTGGAGTGTTATCAATCCCATGAAACTGCGACAGAAGAGCTAAACATCCCTGATGTCATTGTTTAAAGTGGTGTCATAGGACCATTTTTTTTAAAAGGAACTGTTACCAGTGACATGTACCTTCAGATGTTGCTGGTAATTGTCATTGCAGAACTTGAAAATAGCCCGCTGTTACGAAAACATTCAATTCACGTGGCAACACGATGGAGCACTAACTCACTTTGGTGTTGTTGTGAGAAAATTTTTGGATCAACATTTCGATGAATGGATTGGTCGTCGTGATACGACAGATTGGCCACTCTGTTTATGACCTCACACTATGCGACTTCTAGATGTAGACTATTATCAAGGACTACGCGTTTTCCGGGCAACTGCTTGATGTGGATCACTGGAAGCAGTTACTCGAAAAACCACTTGAAAGACTGGATGCCAATCCTTGGTTGTGTCATGATATTGCATATGCATATGTATGCGTATCATCAGTGCTGAAGAGATGTACCTTATATTGAACATAATGGGAGACAGTTTGAACAGTGTTTGTGAGTACATTAAAGACTGTGAAGTCACCTAACTTCTATTATTTCTTCACATATTGGGAAAAGCGACAAGCAAGAAGGCAGATTGAAAATATTAGAAAATAAAATTCTGAGACGAATATTCGCACCCGAGAGGGAAGGGAATGGGGAATGGAGGTAATTTTACAGCGGAGAATTGCATAGTTTATACTGTTTACCCAACATTGTAAGGGTCATTAAATCTAGCAGGCTCGGGGGAGCAAGTCGTGTAGAGAAAATGAAAGGTTTCAAAATTTTAACTGAAACAGAATCGGAAAAAGACCATTAGGAAGATCTAGGCGCAACGATATTACGATAAATCTAGCAGAAATAGGAATACAAAGTAGAAAACGGATTCAGTTGGCCAAGGACAGAAGTCAATGAAGAGCTTTTGTGCATGCGACATTAAACCTGCGAGTTCCATAGGCCATATAGTTAGTTTAGTTAGTTATTATATGAAATCTGTATGAACAGATAACAATGTGCGTCTCTCTCACCCACATTGCGTACGTATCAACATCACATGCAGCCTCTGTGTGGGTGAAAAGTCCGTTGTGTTAACAAATGAAATAGAAGAGCTCATGTTATTAAGTGAGTTGTTGTGCTGTATCACGAAAATGAGCGAACGAAGTTACAAGCAACGGTGTGCCAGTAAGTTCTGTTTTAAACTTGAGTACAACATAACCGAGACTCTGCAAAAAATTAAAGAGGTCTATGGCTTTGTGATGATCCGTTGTTTAACTGGTTCAAAGGTTTTCCGAAGTCCAGGGATCAATGGAAGATAAACCTCGGTTTGGAACGCCCGCAATACCCAAAAATGGGTATATGGAACGAATTCGAGACATTGTATGGACTGACCGTCGTTTAAGTGTCAGAGTAATAGGAGACGAATAGAATTTAAATGACACGATCGTCCATCAGATTTTACCAATGGCATGGGGATGAGAAAACTGTGCGAAACTGGTACCGAAGAATCTCACTCCTGAACAAAAGCACTACACGGAAAATGTGTGCTATAATCTCTTGGTGCGGACTGAAAATAAGTCAAGTTTTTGAAGAATGTCACAGATTTGAATCTCTGAGCAGGAAGCCGAAACCAAATGACAAAATGCAGAGTGGCACATTCCCATCTCACCACGACCGAGAAAAGCGCCAAGAAGCAAATTAAGAATCAAACCCATGCTTATTTGCTTTTCTGGCAATGAAGGAATTTGCATTTCCATAAAGAATTTGCATTTCAAGGCAAAGGTCAACAGACACTTTTAATGACGTTCTTGAACGACTGCGAAAACGGGTCGCTCGTGTGTGATGAGACACCTCAAACCCCTGAATGCCACACATCGACAATTTTCGTGACACAGTGTTTTTGGTTGTGGAGCTTTTGGCAAGGAAACACACCCCTGTATTGATATTTACCTGTAACAGTCTATTTACAATAAAACTTTTCTAGCTATTCTCTTCTTCAGCTCACTATGTATTAATGTCTCAAGATATTTTAAACTTCAATTCTAAATTCTGGCAGCTACCAAGTTGTTATGACAAGATGGTCAGACATAATAGCATATACATGACACCAATATTTGAATGAAAAGAGATATATCACAATTTCTTGTTTCTTACATGACTAATTTATACTTACAAGTAAGTAATCACATAGTCCCTTCACTAACCATACTCGTTGATGAAAACTTAGTTCATGAAATTCAAATTCTTCCAATGGATTCCAATCTCCTAAAATTTTCCAAAAATGAGGTTCAAGTCCTATCGCATCGAAAACCTTTGGAAAAGAGAGAACATTCACTAAGTACACAACTATAAAAATTCCTTAACACTATTACATTGCGCTACATAACAGAACAGGATTGTGGTGGCGGAGACAGTAAGTGTCTACTTACAGAGGTTGTTCAGCCTACGTTTGGCCGATTTCGTTCCTTCCCCCTCCCGGGCAGAATGGACTCACCCAACCTGGCTCGTGGCGTCCTGTGGTGTTGTGCAGTGGCTTCCTGGGAACGGATTTGTTTTTCCGCGCGGACGAAAATAACGCACAAAATAGGACCATTGTTGTGAGTGTTGTGTTGAATTTGTTTCCAAGTGTTTCTGTCATTAGAAAACAGTGCAAGAAGAATGGTTGCAACATCAGTTTAAGTGGAATAAAAAAATGTTATTAAAAAGTACAAGGGCAACGAAGCTCCACCATTTGGATCACCAACGAAGTTGATTAGGAAGCGGGAATGCACCAAGGCCACCTCCACCATGCAGAGGAAACTTCGCAAAATGCCAATGCAAGAAAATCCGCCAACACAAAGGTGAATGGCTAATCATCTTGACGTGTCTTTGGGGACTGTGAGCCGGACGTTACGCCATCAACTCAAGCTGGAAAAAGTCATGAAAGCTCGCGGCCATCTTCTCACGGATGCCCACCAAAAGGAACGAAAGTGTAACGCCCGGAAGCTGTACGAACGGCATCTGGCAAAACAAAGGTGGATGTACGTCGTAACGCTCGATGAAGCATGGATTTACCTTTCCGACTGCGGCAAACCGAGAGCCATCATGTATCGAGAGAAAGGCGCCAAGAACTTCAGAAGGTAGGTCCGTGTCTGTAAAAAATCCTTCCCAAAAGTGTCCATGGTAGTTACTGGCTACTGTTACCGAGGTAAACTGAAGATTCGTAGGCTGGCGAAGATCCGCAAAATAAATTCGCAGTCTTTTCAGGAGCAGATCATGCGGCCGATCTACGAGCATGAGATTCCAACAATGTACGGAAATGACGCCAATCTGGTGCGCACTCACATAGACAAGGCCTTATCACATACCTCACGATCGTCCCTCACATTCTACAGGGAGATGGAGGAGGCAAGTGGTATACAGGTGATACCTTGCAATGAGGTACCTGTTAAATCTCCAGATGCAAGTCCTATGGACTATTGTGGATTTGGGTTGCTAAAGCGGACTTTGGGAAAACGGCATGTGACAACTGTGGAAGGACTTTGGAAAGCTGTGCAAAGGGAATGGGACAAGATTCCCTCCCAGTTCTTCAGAGAAGCCTATTACAGTGGAAATTACGCTGTAGGGCTATTGTTAGAAACCAAGGGAAACACATCGAGCACTTACGGACCTGGCGCCATGGATTCTTCTAATTTTTTAGGTAAGTCGAAATTGGCCAAATGTAGACTGAATAACCTCTGTATAAACCGGAAGGCCTGGATTATTATCAAACTGTTCAAAGTATCCACCATTAACCTACACTGAATGATGTTTGAAATAAATAAATAAATAAATCGGGAATCTCTCTTTTGTGCATTTTTACAAAATGATAGGTACAGTAACTTGAAGAAAATAATAGGCACAGTATCTTGAAGATGTCACTTTTCGCACTCATTAATATGAAGGTAAGTTTTAAAGCCAAAGATCTGGAGATTTATTGTAATGGAAAAGGACAAAAAATGTATTCTCTCTTCTCTCCAGCTAACACATAGTAACAGAAGGAAAAGAAAGAAGACATTAAGTGAGTGAACGCAATACAACGGATAAGAAAACAGCATCAAATAGCTAGAAGGTACAGAAGAAAATGTTCTCTCGAACAGTATGTGGTTTACGTATTTTGACCCATTCTTAAACAGAGTTAGTTTGCTCCCACATATACTTTACAATGACATTTTTCCTTTCTCCTTGTACATATCCTTTATTAGAATTACTTCAGAGTAACTAGTGACACTAATCTTACATTCCTCGACAATTATTACAAAATATTTGTTCAGGACACCAACTAATAATAATAATAATCGCTTAAATGGTGAAAATAATTCATCGCCGCTATGAAAAAAGTCGACCCTGTAAAATTTTCATTTAAACTCATTTTACATTAGACATTAATTTCTTTTGGTTGGCACAAAATTCGATTTTTTTATAGCTATATATAGATAATGGTAATGAATTATTTTCAGCTTTTAAGCGCTTACTATAGCTATTTTTTGCTTTGTGCTTTTATTATTCCCTACTTCTTAGCACTTTTTTCAAGTCGGTTAATAAAGTTTTTATTTTATGCTTTTTAGTGCATTCTTGAAGTTGGTTATTTTTCGTTTATTTAATTTTTCCAGTTTTTTGTTATCTCCAGTAGTTTAGTTAGGAAGGTAGGACAAAAACTTCCTGTAAAATAGGTAGGATTACGAAACATGACCATATATCGGTTACACATTACAGAATTATACGTGAACATCCACATGGTATTAATACTATCATGTGTTGAGAAATTTCATGGTCTAACTTCAACGATTTTCATTAGATAATCATAAAATTTATATGGTTTCTGCGACAAAGTATACCATTTGCAACTAAAAAAGAATGATCAAAATCCGTACATCTATATTAACGTTATGCGTGAACATGCATAAAATCGAACCAGGTAATTACGATATTAACGCTGTCAGTCGTTGAAGAATTCCATGCTCCGAAGACTACCATTAGATTCAAACATAAAAAGAAACATCAAAATTGGTGGAACTATGTTAAATTATGCGTGAAGACAGACACTATATTTATATCCAGGGAAGCAAATTTTAATCTTTCCATGGACATATCTCGAAAACCGTTGAACAGAAATGAACCGAACAAAAACTCAAATAGGAAATGCCATGGGGCACATCAAATGGTGTTCTTTTGGTGTCTCCCAGGGCCGCCCTTCATGGGGGTCCAGGGTTCAACTTCAAAATTTCAAATGGAAAGATGCATCGAGTGATACCTCGTTCAATAGATCTTCAAACACTAAACAGAGTTGTGTAAAAAGATTTTTCATATCGGTCACCGTATTCAAAATGGTCGTCAAGACTTGATGCCTGTATCAGAGTTGAGTTGAGGAGTTGATTTGTAGTTTAGCGTCCCTTTCAGCAGCGAGGCTATATGAGACGTGGGCCCACTGATTAACGTGGAATCCGAATCACATGAGCTCCCGCCGGGAAGCCTGTATCAGATAAAACGTTCAGTACCACTAATATGAAAAAGGTTGGAGATAAATGAACAGAACAAAAGGTGAAACAGGAAAATATGGGGCACGTCGAATGATGCCCAGTGCCGCCCTTCATGGGAGCCCAGAGCCCAACTTTAAAATTGTCAATGGGGAACTTGATACCTCGTTCAATAGATCTTCAAACATTAAACAGTGTTGTGGCAAAAGATTATTCGTATGGTCATCGTTTCCAAAATGGCCGCCAAGACATAGTATTTGTATCAGGTAAAACGTCCAGTACCACTATAGTGTTTTCAAAACCAGAAACAAATTGACGTTTGGAGAAGCACGTGGTACGCTGTTGCCACATCTTGCACATCCCGGGGAGTCATCAGCTAGAACTGTTCTGTGAGTCTACAAAAAAATGAAAAAAAATCTAAATATTGGTTTGTTTGGATGGATGAAAGAAAATGTTTGTCGTCCTAGTTTGTGCATGTTGGAAAGAGGGGGGGGGGGGGAGCTGGTTTTTTTTATCACTTCCACGCACAAAGAAACGAAAGCTTTCCTTCTGAAAACACGTATTTACTAGCGGCAACATTGAAATGTCTGTTGCCAAGGAAACCCTCCATCCACTGTTGGTAAAATGACATTTATGATTCAACTCTCACTGACTGACCGCAATAACTATGTGACGTATATTCCCTTCTTCAAAACAAATCTGCACGTGTTTTTGAGCTGTCAATTTGTTTCTAGTTTCGAAAGCACTTTATTATGAAAACGGCTGGAGATAATAGAACAGAATAAAACTCGTATAGGGATCAAAGAGAATATTTATCATTCCATGGCTTGAGAATCAACTGAAATGCAAAGCAATGCAATGCAATGTTTTAATAATACACTAGCTGAACCTGCGCTCTCTACACAGCGCATCATTCGCATATGAGCATAAATCTCCTTCTCATTCCTCACAACATCTGTACATGTCTTTTTACAGACACGAGTGAAAGACGTATTGATTAAAAAAAAAAAAAAAAAAAAGCCAATTGGTATCATAGAGAGGAGACTTTTTTTCGATTATTTTTTCTCAATATCTCGCACCGTTTGCAAGGTTTGAGACTACTTCCGGTTGGAGTTTCTAATTCATGTATGACCAGTGTTTTCTTTCTTCTTGCATGCAGTATGTAATAAGACAATACATTACATACACAATTAATTATAATGTCAGTTATATAAGGTGTTCATTAGGCAAAATACTACAAAAATAAAGGTTCATCTTCGACTGGTGAAATGGTTATCCTTCCTTTTCCATTATTATTTGGCCATGAAACAAACGCCTGAGATATATACAACCATTGTATACAACAATGTGATGTTGCAATGTATAATGCGTAGGATGTGATGCTTTAGTATTTTTTTTTTTTAATTTCAACACTTCCAATGTAAAAATGTAATAAAGAAATAGTGGCCATGTTTTATAAATATTCAACTAGAACTTACAATCTACATGAAATTTGCAATCGATCAGTGGAAACGTCATCTTTCTAGAGCCTGTAGTTTTCGAGATCTCATTGTCGAAAGGATCGAGCACAAATATATAAACGTCCACAACATATAGTTTAAAAGAACTCGGAAGATGGCAGCACAATTCGCCGGCATTGATTTTAGAGAAGGCTTATTAAAATACAAAGGCTTGGAACAATAATTTTAAAACAAACTTTATGAAAATGGTGTATTTAACTAATTTATTTAAAGTACACATACTCAAAATGTTATGTTTGTCTCTGTTAAACGTAAAATCACCCGTAAATGAAAGATTTGAAAGCCAAAGTTATAGATTGGAGCTCAGTCGCTTTTAATTGCTATTGTAGCATTTTAATAGATAGATTGGAACCTTGGAAACATTTTTCCGGCCCCCTTCGCCCCTTAGAATTTAATGAAATGCGTGCAAAATGTTTGAGAGGCAACTGAATCAGTATGTAAAGTTTCGCAACTGAGGATCACAACTGAAATTACTGCTGAAAGTTACTGGGAATGTAACTATGGACATTATCTCAGTGAACCTCATATTCTATCTCCTAAATTTCCCTAGCAGGTGGTATGGGATAGGATGAAAATAGCAGCTCCGCCCATTATAACTAAGATTGTCTTTGTCTTTCTTTTCCACTAGGGGAATATCAGGATGGTACCTTCGTACTGCTGTTGACTTTCCATATCTTTGCCCACTAATCCGCGATCTCTGCATTAGACAACTGCACGTCATAAAATAAAGTCATGTCACGTCAATTCTCGCTCAATCTTCGTGAGGCGAGGGGACTCACGAAGAAAAAATAGCCCGGACCCAGACGTGAGAAGACCCACAAGGGTAAAGCCCTTGATATGACATGCAAGAAGACACAGAAGGAAAAGAATCGAACCAATATCGGGCAGACGACGATTGAACAAAACCGACGTTTGTACCCATTGTTCTAAAAACTGCATTGCTGGACAATTTTATTTCGAATTTCAGTTGATTCATTTTTGCATCAAATCACTGCCTGCAATAAAAATTAAAGCTATTATTTGATAGAAATTTTACCTACTTTTTCTTACTATAGACACACCTATCTCTTATAAAAATATATTTCAGATACTAATTTTGTTGTGTAGATTCAATTTGCAAAATATAAGGTTCTCATTTGAAATGTTACTGTTCCTTTCCATTTCACCCACTTACTTAGAGACGTTGCAGTGATAATTAGATTTCCTCCTTTGCATTATACCACTTTTATTCTAATTATCTTTTTCTCTGTTGCAACATTCTCGAGCCGTGGAAAAATAAATACCCTCTAATTTCCTATTCGAATTTTGTTCTGTTCATTTATCTTGAACCGTTTACATTCTATGGGCACTGAACGTTTTATCTGGTACAGACATTATAACCACCACCAGGTTATAGAAGTATTTTTTGTTGACGCTCTGTGTATTTCGTAAAGACAGTGATTATTTTTTCGATTTATACTTTATTCTGCGACGCAAATAATTTCTCTCTTCGGTGGGAATTGCTTCCTTCCCACGCAACTGGACAAAGAAGTTTTTCGTTGTTTTTTCATATATATATTTGAAACATTGCTTTTTGGTGAGAACGTTTCAGTGAGCGACGAACCTTTTCAGTGTTTCTCCCTGACTTTTAATATGCACAGTCTATATTCTACTGTTATTTGGAACTGAATTAAGTGCTGCTTCCTTAATCGTTTATGGAAATATTGCAGTAGATTAGAGCAGACCAGAGTAGATAGGGTGTTCAAGCGACTGAATGGCGCCAGCCACATCGCTTTTCCAGTTCGTTATCTGTTCTTTCCCACGCCCGAGTTATCGCAATGTCTGGTGCACCGTGGCCAGTGGACTAAAATTAACATAAATTCTTTTCCGTATTCTGTTTGCATGTGCATACAGGTGATTTAACTGAGTGGTTTTTAGAATGAACAGCCAACAATTCTTCATTGCAGCTCGTATCTCCAACCTTTGCGTTCGAGGAGTTTGACTCCAGGTTTTGAAGCCGTAACTACGCACGTCGCGTCAAGCTTCAAGTATGATTTTGTGTTAAGGGGCACAAGCTATTAGCCGGTGAAGGACGTTTTCTTACTGCTAGCCCCAACTAGTGAAGTCCCAGGTTCATATACCTAGTGCGCCAAAAATTACAAACGCGCCCTCCAACATTAGCATTCCACTTTGGAGATTGTGTTATTTTGCCGAAGACTTATCTCAACTCTTCAGGACTGTTTGGAGCAGCAACTACATTTCTACGTGGGATTATCCCGACAACTTTTCCCCAGTGCTAATCCCCCAAGTGCGTCAATGGTAGGAGAAAAGCATTTATAGCGAAATCTCAATTATAATTTTCTATATATAAATCAAAGTGATAAAGGGCTATAATATAGTGAAAAATAAAGTGCGATTTTGATAATGGAAATAATTATATATATATATATATATATATATATATATCGGGTGTTGCAAAATAAGTGTTACAACGCTTGGGAGGTGACTCCTGCCACTGAGACAAGAAAAAAAGTTCTCTTGAACTTTCCGCTATCGGACATAGTTTCGGATCTACAACGTGCCGAAAGCGTAGGAAAATGACTTTTGGACGCCAATAGTTCGGAAACTATCCAATGTAAAGAGGGCGGGAAAAAAATTCACTGAAGAAGTCATACCTGCTGTATTGAATTTTGCATGTTTCACAATCCTATCATGCACGCGCAAGGGATTCCCCAAAGTAACGTAGGGATTCCCGGATAATCCGCCAAATGAAAATTGGTCTAAATTGATATGAATTGATAGGGTTTCTACCAGGTAACAATAATTCGTTTGTATTAAGTCGATATCTGAAACAAATACAAAATGGCGGACACCTTCTTGCCCGTTGTGTGTGGTTGCATAATCGCCAGGTACGGATGGTGGCCAACAGTGACGTTCTGAGTATTAAGTGTATCGAATTTGTACTCAAATGCTCTATAAAGACATCTGGAGTGTCGGTAAAGCACAACAGATGAAGCAGGGTGATCACATGTGTGGAAATACTTAACGAAAAATGCCCAGAAAAAATGTACTCATACTAAGTAAACGTGAGTTCAAAGCGTTGGAAATGTAAGGATTAGCGTAAAGAACATGAAAGCCATTGCCAATTCACCAATAATATTCCCTTAAACAGATGCAATATGATATGCACGGTTGCATACCAATAAGGATGCAACAACTGAGGCCAAGTTGAAATTGTGCAAGGGGACTCACAAAGAAACTAGGTAAACTAAAGGAATGTCACTAGTGGGATCGCATGGTCGATATTGAAATGTGGCCAATGTGTGTGTTGATATCGACATGTAGTTAATGGACAAATGTCAACATGTCCCACTACTGCTGGGACACCGTCCCACGTGCGAAAAATAGGAAAATAACTACTCGGGTCTTGAATCTGAGGCCGTGGGCTCCCAGTAGGATTGGAAACTGCGACCACGCGATGGAAAGCGAGCGCTCTAGCCCTGAGGCTCGAGGAAGCCTCACTTTCTCTGTATTCATTTCTTTGAGGAGTACCCACTTTGTTTGGCAAGCGCTCTTGTACAGCCTCCCGACATGCTTATGTGTTTCATGTTATTACTCCTACTGCACAGTTGTAAACAATCAGAGTTTTAAGACGTTTCTTTCTATTTCTCATGTCGTTTTATTTTCCATATGTATGGTGTTCCATCTGTAGTGTTATGTGTGCTAAATTGGTTCATTTTCATCTTTGTATTGGCATGTGTACTGTGTATAAGACACGAATTTCTGGAGGTATTTTCCTATATTTTGAGTACGTCATATGTCCCAGAAGACGTGGGACATTATACAAGTTTGTTATTTTCATGCTCTATCAGAATTTGAACCATGGATTAAGAGATTTATTTTCATATGTGTCGACTGTGGGTCAATGTCCCAAACAAAGAGAGTCATTGATACAATCGTGTTCTAGTTACGTTCTACCAAAAAGTGCACCAGATGTAATAGCAGAATGTACAACGTTATTTTCCTAGTTTTTCCACGTGATACGGTGTCCCAGCAGTAGTGGGACATGTTGACATTTGTCCATTAACTACATGTCGATATCAACACACACATTGGCCACATTTCAATATCGATCATGCGATCCCACTAGTGACATTCCTTTAGTTTACCTAGTTTCTTTGTGAGTCCCCTTGCACAATTTCAACTTGGCCTCAGTTGTTGCATCCTTATTGGTATGCAACCGTGCATATCATATTGCATCGGTTTAAGGGAATATTATTGGTGAATTGGCAATGGCTTTCATGTTCTTTACGCTAATATCTTACATTTCCAACGCTTTGAACTCACGTTTACTTAGTATGAGTACATTTTTTCTGGGCATTTTTCGTTAAGTATTTCCACACATGTGATCACCCTGCTTCATCTGTTGTGCTTTACCGACACTCCAGATGTCTTTATAGAGCATTTGAGTACAAATTCGATACACTTAATACTCAGAACGTCACTGTTGGCCAGCATCCGTACCTGGCGATTATGCAACCACACACAACGGGCAAGAAGGTGTCCGCCATTTTGTATTTGTCAGATATCGACTTAATACAAACGAATTATTGTTACCTGGTAGAAACCCTATCAATTCATATCAATTTAGATCAATTTTCATTTGGCGGATTATCCGGGAATTCCTACGTTACTTTGGGGAATCCCTTGCGCGTGCATGATAGGATTGTGAAACATGCAAAATTCAATACCGCAGGTATGACTTCTTCAGTGAATTTTTTACCCGCTCTCTTTACGTTGGATAGTTTCCGAACTATTGGCGTCCAAAAGTCATTTTCCCACGCTTTCGGCACGTTGTAGATCCGAAACTATGTCCGATAGCGGAAAGTTCAAGAGAACTTTTTTTCTTGTCTCAGTGGCAGGAGTTACCTCCCAAGCGTTGTAACACTTATTTTGCAACACCCGATATATATAGTGTTAAGTGTTGTGATCATTTCTCTGCGTTATTCTTTCTTTTAATAGTATTCTAATAAATAAGTATAGTGTCATTTAACCCAGTGTGTTTTCGTTGTATGTGTGAATGATGTTTGTGTGCGTTATGGTCTGGATGACCGTCTGATCGTCCGTGAGGTTTCCGATACGAGAAATCCGAATCTCTCGGCACCTAATGCTCATCTCATCATTGAGACCGACGAGCGATTTGGAAACAATTTTGTAATCCCTTCTTGGAGAGGTCCTTCAACATCCTATCCAGGTAAGTCCAGGTCTCAGGAAAATATTTATTGGTAGGACAACGGAGGACAGACTGCGATCAGGCGATTGCAAATAAACGGCAGCCCGAACAGCGACCCGATCCCCGGATGGTTACAAATAATTGTCGCCCGAACAGAGACAACGATCATTTGATTAGAATACTATGTCTTGGTGGTCATTTTGGAAACAGTGACTCTCATGAACAATCTCTTGCCATAGCGCTCTTTAGATTTTACAGATGAAGGAGGTATCACTCGACCCATGTTTCCATTTAAAATTTTGAAGTTGGGGCCTGGGTTCCCATGAAGGGCGGCCCTGGGGGCACCACAACAATACCATTCGATGTGTCCCATGGCATTTCCTACTTGACTTTATGTTCGGTTATTTATTTTAACAGTTTTCATATTAGTGGTACTGGACGTTTTATCTCATACAGAACACTGTCTTGGCGGCCATTTCGAATTCGGTGACTGATATAAAAACATCTTTTGCCACAACGCTTTTAAGTTTTTAAAGATCTATCGAACAAGATTTCACCTGACCCATGTTTCCCTTGACAATTTTCAAGCTCGGCCCTAGGCTCCAATGAAAAGCGGCCCTGGGGGTCACCGCGACATCACTTGACAGGCCCCGTATTTTCCTGTTTCACTTTTTGTTCTGTTCATTTATATCCAATCATTTTCATATTAGTGCTACTGGACGTTTTATCTGATACAGGCATCATGTCTTGGCGGGTATTTTGAATACAGCGACCGATATGAAAAATCTTTTTCAACAACTCTGTTTAGTGTTTGAAGATCTATCGAACGAGGTATTACTCGCCCCCACGTTTCCATTTAAATTTTGGGCCCCCATGAAGGGCCTGGGAGGGCACGACAACCCCATTTGATGTGTCCCATGGCACTTTTTATTCGAGTTTTTGTTCGGTTCATTTATGTTCAACGGTTTTCGAGATATGTCCATGCAAAGATTAAAATGGGCCACCCTGTGTATATATACACCTTCACACATCTTCGGGACAACATTTCAATCTGATGGTGATACTAGGCAGCATGCGCCTCATCGTATGAATTGAATTGCCGACCACACAAAAAATGTGTGTGAGAGAGGAACAAACCATAATTTGAGAGTGCAACATCTGGAATATAGACAGGATGAGGTAATAACTCAAACCTGTCAAGTTTAGCTAGAGTGTTGGTCACACTTCGAGACCGATGACTTGGAGCACTGTCAATTTGCAGCAACAAACTCTTCCTCCTCGTTAATGCCGGATATATCTTGCTCAGAATGGCATACACTTGGCGTAATTGTTCAGAATACAGTTCAGCTGTTACAGCACGACCCTCTGGAACAAACTCAAAATGAATTATCCTGTCAATATTCCACCAAACACACAGCATGAGTTTTTCCCAGATCTGTTTCACATTGGCCAGGGCTTCCTGTCCTTTTTCCACCCACTGCTTAGTGTGTCAGGGTTTTTTCAAAAACACCCACTTCTCATCTTCTGTCACAATTCTTTTCCAGAAACAAAGACCCGGCGGTTGTTTTTAACGAAGTCTGGCGAATTGCCACTCTGCGTTGGGCCTGCTCCTCTGTCAGTTCATGGGAATGATGTTGGTGCAGTTTATTTACATAATCCATGGCATACAATGAACGGTTTACTGTCGATTTGCATGCCCCAACTACTCAACACACTCGATTGTGGCTCAGCACTCACACTACCTTACAGAGGGCCGTTAATGTCCATCGAAGGTCTACTCTTGCGCGGCTTGTCCGCGAGGCTTAAATCGTCCGAAGTAAGTTTTTTGAACATACGGGAAGTTTCGATCAATCCAGTACTGCTTTGTTCTCTACACGACAAATTTCCTCCGCTGCAGCTTTTGCAGTTAGTCCTTTCTTAAACAAAAATCGTAGGACAGCTCGAAATGCACTTTGGTCCTCGTTCCTGTTGCACTTTTTGACTTTACGAGAACACTTACTACACACACAGTACTTGCCTTCAGTTGATCCCACGAACCTGTTCTCTGTGCCTGAAAACAGTTTTCAATGTCCTCCCAAAGTTTTACGTCATGCAGGCCAGTGTGCTGATGGTGCAGAACTTCTGTGACAGTCTGGTGTGTGTATATATAGACGGATCTAATTCGAATTGAGAACTTTTTTTAAGTCGGTTAATAAAGAAGAGATCATGAAAAAGCTAAAAGAATAAATAACTGAATGTAATTTATATATTGAAATAATTTAACAAATTGGTCAAGTACCACGGCCTCACAAAATCCTACTCTAGAAGCAGTGTTGTCAGTAATAGAGCAACATATTGAATCTCTTCCTAAGAAAGTGTCACATTATTCAGGCAAAGAAATGCATTGTTTGGTACGTTCACGGAAATCTGCAGCAAATTGTCTACTGGAAGACCTAGCCCCTCTCTGAATTTTTCCAAGACGTCATCGGCTCTTGCCCGTCCCAAAAACCCACCATTTAGATACTGTGTAGAAATGTTTTTGTTGATTTACATCACCGAATTTTACAACTAAGTCAGTTGGCACCTCTGAACCACTTTACTGAGAGATTCGTCGACACATATGACATAATCTGCAGGATATTTCACTCTGTTCATAACACAATCTTTGAAATATGGGGCTAAGACATGATTGCAATGTAAGATTTTTTTTAAGAATAAATTTGAAAGCAAAGAACTGTCAGGAAACATCAACTGGAAAGTTTGGTTAAATGTTCTGGCAAGCATTCAGGGATATTTTCTTTGCAACTAACTATTATTTTGGCCTTTGTAATATCTTCAGTTTGTGTATATGAATATAAACCATGTTCCTTATTTTTGCAATCTATTCCACTTCCTCCACATGATTCTGGACGATGATCCTCAATATTATATCGAGTTTTCACTGATTCCTGACCACAGTCACCTGTAACTAACGACTATGCGGTAGAAAACGCAAACACAGCAACAGCAGGCTGCATAAAATTAGCTTTTAAGTTCTTGATATGCTTAGGTCCTTAAGCATGAGATGACACTGCTCCATGACCCATGTTACTAAGCTTGAAAGACTTTGCACACACGTTGCAAAATACATTTCCACTGCCTTCAAGTACACGTCCTATCCAGAAGAAAATCCAGGGTACAGTTTCTTGTCTAGCAACTGGTCATTAAGAAAATTGAATCAAGTCATTATGATGCAAACACGCCGAACTTAAACATGTAAACAGGGAAAGTGATATAGCTGCAGTAATGCAAAGAAATATATATAATTACATTTCTAATCTTTCACAATAAAAAAAATAAAGAAATGAAGTCTCTAAGTTTTCTAGTCTTGAAAGAGAGTTCTGAAGAAGAGAGAGTAATGTACTGGATTTTCCTTAACTTTCCTTGTATTCTCCCTGACTTTCATTGATTTCCCTGACTAAAATCCATTTTCTTGAATTTCCCTGACTTTCCAGAATATGAACACCATGTTAAAAAAAAAAAAAAAAATCCCATATAAATACATAGGATAAGAAATAAAGACTGCGCAGGTATTCAACAGTTTTAAGTGAATCCTTAGCAAATTATCAACTGTTTTCCACTTCAGCAGCATCTTCGAAAACGCTGAAACAAGTTTTAGTTCATTTTTAACAGTGTTTATATATTGAATTTCAAACCTCCAACTTAAACAAATCATTATATTCGTCATTTTAACTATAAAATGGAAAATTAGAATACTGTGGAAGATCAAAGTATGTTAGATTTTTAATTTTTAATTTTATTAAACATAAATAAAAGCAGACAAGATATCTCAAGGCTTCATCTCGAGACAAAATGTAATGAATTAAACTTAGCATGGACCTTGGGGCTACAAGTTCGCACACAAAAAAATGGCTTAATATCTACTTATGCAGTTGTTTTTCTCACAGAACATTGATTGCTGATCAAATCCACTATGATTTTGTCTCCGACTTGATGACCTTTGTCTCGATACTGGACTTCAAACACAGAGATATGAAAATGAATGCTTAGGTACAGTCAGCAATCAATAACACCATAGAACAGTGCACAAGCTATCGGAAAAACACGATTTAAGTCATCCCAACATAGATCAGCAGTTTATATTCAATGTCACTTCCCACTGAAATGGAACTATACCCTTGATTATTTTATAGAGATTGATTCATTTATATTGAGCCGAATTTGAATGTGCCACTTACCTAGGAAATGCCTAGTTTCCATCACTGGTTGTGTTCAATCTACAGGGCCACCTCTACTATTGCCCGGATTCGAAATTTCCATTGCAGGAGACTGTGTTGCAGCTGGACTATGGATGTTACATCTCACTCCTCTTTACAGGCTTTCCACAGGCCGGAGACAGTACAGACTCTAAGATGGGACAGACGCCGCCTGATGAGTCTGAAAGCACAATAGTCCATTCGGCTGGCAAATAGACTCTTGATAGGATGTTAGAGAAAGAAATTGCCGAAATTCTAGTTTCCTGTTCCATACGGCGTAGAATTCCAGCAATGTTTTCGCCGAGTGGCTGAACGCGTTGTCTTGGTTCAGTTCGTCTTGTCCGTACAGTGCTCGGATTTCATGCTGGTACATTTTAGTCAGGATACGAGTCTGGTAGTACGCAACATTAATTTTGACACCTTTCGGAAACGCAACTTACCCCTGACGAGAAACTGGCCTTTTGGAAAACTCTCTGCGCACTGGTGGAAGAATGTGCTTCAACCTTTGGCGTCAACAAGTCTGTATGAAATGGCATGACATTCAGCAGTTTGAGGTAAATCCACGCCTCATTAAGGGCAACAACCAACTTTCACCGACCACCCGCGAAATTACGTTCATACAGCTTCCTGAAGTTTCTTTTTCGCTCAAGCACATGGCACTGTTTCAGGGCGTACACACTGCTCTTGCCAACGACCGTGTGACGTAAATCCCTATGAAGGGTGCTGCTGATTGTAGCCTGCGATGTGGCATTTGTTGGCCATCGCACGTTGTGTGGGAGCATTTTCGGAGGTCCCATACGCCGAATCACACGCAATAGCGGTAGGGTTCTCTTCACGGGAGGCCAGTTCCTAGGCTGCTCGCATCGGCATGGTGGGCTCAGGACTCTGTATCGCCTATTTCCGCATAACACGATTCACAGTGGCACGATATAAACGAAAGTTACGCACTTTACACATTTCTACGATGTGCGACGCCATGAATTTAGCGTCGGAATGGGCCACAATGAACCCCTTGCAGAACCTGTTCAGTTTCGGCGGCGGCATCAAATTACGCTCGACACCACTGCTGTACTGTGTGACTAACGAGATACTGTTGCTTTCCTCGTAGCAATCTCACGATGATGGGTTGTACAGTCCGCAGCAAAAAATCTGCAACATGAGCATGTAAGTTTATTGTGAGTCTTGTGCTCCAAAATAAGTGTGAAGGGGAGGACGTCGAGGTTTCTCCTGGCGTGATTCGTGCCACTTAGACGTTATGTTGATTCTCTGGGCTGTTAGGCATAGTTTCACAATAAACTTACATGCTCGTATTGCAAGTTTTTTGCTGTGGACTGTACATGCGCAGTACAGTTGTACATTGACTTCGGCTCAATATAAATGAATATAAACCTCTGTGAAACCCAAGACGAAGATCAATCATTAGTGGGTATTTAGTTAAAAGGTAATCTGTTGATTGATTACCATCGAAGCTCTATTGTTTTCCTTTAAGACAGAGTGATTACAGTTTCAGGAGAGAAAAAGATGATGATTTCTGAGTGTGAGTTTGGTTAGTACATCGTTTCTTAGCAATTTCCTTCGGTCTCAAAAACCATGTACATGTACTCTGGATTGTGCTGCATTCTGGATACATACTGAGGTTGAGTTTTATATTTGTAATTGGTGTTTCCTCACAGGCAGACACATTTGTGCTGTAGTTTAACCATGTCGGTCCCGGCGTTCCCCACAGGGGATATAAAACATGACGACATTATTATTGCTTTACAACTTTAAAATCAGACTGGCAACATTGAAAACTGTTTACAGGGGGGTAATCATAGATGGATCATCCCTTGTAAACAGTTTTCAATGTTGCCAGTCGGATTTTAAAGTTGTAAAGCAATAATAATTTCTTCATATTTTATGTCCCCTGTGAGGGGCGCCCGGGACCGACATGGTTAATTGGCTCACTATTAGGATCCAACATTCATCACACTTTGACTTTAGAAAGCACTCATGTCGAATTAACACAATTTGGTTAAGCCCAGGGTCATGCTACATAAAATGCCATTATTTGTCTTTTTCATTTAACCTATTTTAAGGTTTTGTTTCTTTCCTTTCTTTTTAATTTTAACTTAGGTTACATAGCAACCAAGTTATATGAACTTTCTAGGAACTGCTTGGAGTGGCACAAACTTCAGTGTTTTATGTTCTTTGGCTTACGCCTCTGGGCGTTACAGTACAATATAATGGAAATTCTATTTATCTCTCTTTCTCTCTCTCTCTACTTAATAAGTGAAATTTTAGAAAACGCTGAAAGAACTTCTTAATACCTCAAGCTAAAACCAAAACATGCGTGCGTGCTCGAACATTGTTGGGGACGATTTTCTACTTACTTTATGACTCATGTAACACTCATTATCATGATAAACAATATGCAAAAATGTGTCCCACTAACCTTAATTGGATCCTTATTCTCTCGTGTATATATGCGATACCACTGAGAAACTCTTTGAGCTAATTTTCTTGACCATATTTTATATGGCATTGGAGGTAGCCGGTCCAACTTCAGTCTTACAGTGGGTGAGCTACAAGGAAATACAGTTTTACAAAGAAACAATCTTTTAATTAATATAAAATAAGTAATAAAACACATTTTAAGTTTAAAACTAAACACACGTACACACACACACAAACATTATATATATATATATATATATATATATATATATATATATATATATATATATATATGCAAAATTGTTATCGAAATTTCTTTTGATTCCTCATGTTCTTAAGTAACTTGTTCAGCATCATATCATGAAAATTCGATGGGGCACTCTCAGGTAGATAGCAACGCTGATGACGACATTCAAAAATTGTGTTCAAATAGAATATTGAAATGCATCGTCATAAAATATTATGTCTTCCAAGTTCTCGACTGCTAATAAGGACACCATCATAGGCTAAAATATGATCATTGTCATAATTACTTAAGAAATCAAATTTAAAATTTTCATATTTACGGACATTTGATTTAATCCATTGATACCAGAGAGATGATGGCTGGTTTAAAGAGTATAGCTGAACCTGTACGTACTCGTTCCTGCCAATGTCCATCAGTAAATATATTCAGCTTCAAAACGATTTAAAAAGTTCTAGCTGATATTCATTCTAGAGTCCTTCAAAAATATTTGTACGATCTTATGTCTGACTTTAATGTTAATGTGATTATCATGGTGACCATCATTCAGTTTACATATACAAAGGATCCACTATCTTCTTTTCGTGTCGTTGAACTGGGAAACTGAAGCAATGGGTGATAGATGGTCCCGTGTTCTGATGTATTCAAGTTTCTTCTCATTCTCTCTGGATTCCACTGCTTCTTCTTGCACTTGTTTTTATCTTTTATACATTCCTGATCTTGAGCACCTTCATGACCAAGAGTTAACACGTGCTTACAGTGCATCTGGTATCGGGTTCGATTTCTGCTACGGAGTACTAGTACAACAAAAGTGTTAAATTGGGTACTGGTAAAACCAAATACAAAACTGCGTAGTAGTTCTGATCATACTTGAAACAGTAAATACCACTGCATATAGCTTTCGTGCAGCAGTGGGACGTTCACTCCAATCAATTGATCGTTTTCTTGATCCACAACAAAACTGAACAATAATGACGACAACGCATAATCTATTTCAGTCCATTCTCGATGGGAAAACTCGTGGAAAAGTATTTTCCAACTCGGGCTTTATTTGAGTTTCATTTAAACACATTATGGCTTATTGCAGAAAGGAACTTAAGTCACATTTTTGAGGTATCCGAATTAGTGGTATTTTTGACTTCTCCAATTACAGACACAACGTTTAGTGCAGAAAGGACGTCAGTTGTACGAGCCTATACAAAGGCAGTGCACAGTGAGTTATTCTTTAGTGCAGAAAAGTACCTAAGTCACTGACTCGGGACCCTTTCTGCAATAATGGCTACTCTCTATCGACAGGCACTGATTCCTTTGCACGGAGAAAGAGGAAAAAACATGTGAAAAATGATCTTTTCAACCCTGAAACTATGTGCCTCTTAGTGTAAAATAATTGCATCTTTTCTCGGACAATTGTCCTGGACAAAGTAAAAACCACACATTGTATCGCGTTCTACTAGCATTAACGAACACTGGAGATTTCAGAAGATCCTGCATCATTTTCCACTCAGAGGAAACTCATATCTTCCATGCAACCGGAATTTTAGTGTTATTCGACGTTTCATTAGACATTACAACCGTATGTATACATTGTACGAACTGGGCACGCTAATCTGTAATGCAGTTCTTGGTGGTCAAAATACTGTTAAACTTATCGACACCAGTGGCATTACTGATTTCGTGGTGGCCTCTAGTCTACAAAACTGTGCCATCTGTGGAAACTACCATGTGTTCCCACAAGAATATGCAGTATTTTCAGATTTCTAAGTATCAATACTTTGAATACTGTCTGGAACATAAGAGCACTGTCAAAGTGTCCGAATTCATTAAAAGTGACGTCTCACTCTTTCTGCTTATCCAAAGGTGTAAGAATTGTACTTACTTCACGATGTACGTTCCCAGGGGTTCGCATGTTGATCAAGCTTGCTAAATTGAAGGATATACGGACTGCCTTGTCGTGTGTACCTGAAGACGTCAAAGGATTTTATGAGGACGTTCTTCAGTGGTCCATTACAGGCAACAATGCAGCAGACTCAGATGTTGAATAACACATACATATATGAGCTCGTACATTATTGTACTTTAAACATTGACAACAATGTCCAGAAAATGCATTACACTGTCATTCATTAACGAATATACAATTTTCTATGGAAAATATAACCTAACCTAACTCATGTGGTCATGTTACGACAACGGACATTTGTAGAATACTAGGTAAATGTAATGTAATTCGTTGACAAATCTATACTTTTCTGTCATAATTGTATAACCTAACTTATGGTAAAGCATCAACAACAAACATTTGTAAGACATTTCTGCTCATATTTCACACAGTTTTCACTTTTATTGCAGAAAGGTACCGGAGTCACTACTTTTTCATCCCAACTGTCTCCAGCAGCGAAGTACAAGGGGACACATTGAAGGTTGGAAAATTGCACTTTCGCTATGCTTTATCTTTGAGCCAAAAATGGTACATTTATTTGTTACACCATCAATGTATACAGTTTTTCGTGTTTTTCTCAGAATTATGAAAAAGTGACTCAGGTCCCTTTCTGCAATAAGCCATTCATTTAATCTATCTTTTTCAGTATACTAAATTCAGTAAGAACGTTTTGACGAATGGTAAATATCTAGTCGATAGTTGATCCATTTAGCCTAAATAATCTCCAATCCATCTGTGTATGAGGTCAATCTTGCAAGGATTTTATAGGTTCTTAACAAAAGAGATATGCCCTGATCACCATTACAATCAGTTTTGTCAGCTTTCCCGTAAACTGAAACAATGACTGATTTCTTCCATGCCCTGATCACCATTACAATCAGTTTTGTCAGCTTTCCCGTAAACTGAAACAATGACTGATTTCTTCCATCCTTGTGCAATTCTTTCTTATCCCAGATGAGGAGAATGAGTCTGTATATCACGTTCCACAATCTTCCTTCTCCAGCTAAAATTAATTCAGTCAGAATTTCGTCCACACCCAGAGATTTGTGTTCTGGAATATACAGTTTTGCTGTGTGCATTTAACATTATTTTCTGACTGCGTGTTAAGCAGATCGCCAAAGAAACCTTTCCATCTATTCAAAATGCTATCCGCTTTAGTGAGAATTGTTCCGTCGGCTTTCTTTAATATAGCTATAAGCGCGAGGTTAATAACCTGTCTTAACTTAATTGATGCCCTTATACATATCCTGAATATTTCTGTTTCAACTATTATCTTTAAGTTCGATAAATTTTAGCTTTCAAAACGTCGCGCTTCTTTGTTACAGAAGTTTTTGAAGTTTCCTGCCTGATGTCAACTAAATTTTGTATGGTTACATCGCTCGGGTTTTGCAGCCATCGCACTTTTGCCTGATTTATCTTCTCTATTAGTTTAGTGCATTCCTGTTCGAACTACGGTTTGTTCCTATGTATTTCCGCATGTACCAAATTTTCGTTTGTTGAAATTTTAATGTTATCCCTAATTTTAACAGAAATATCCTTAACATTAGTGCATTTCGAACCTTGTAAAACAGAGAATCTATTCGACACTTCAGTCTGGTATTTCCCCTCTCGCCTGGCTATCCTATTATTTCCTTAAATTAAACCTCTCAGTTTTCAGATGTTGAATGTTTCCTCTTTTCAAAGATAACCTCTCTCTTGTCATCACTGCTACTAGGTATGATTAATATCACAGTTAGCTCCCCTAAAGGACATCGATTATGCTAGACTGTCTTCTTGTATCTACTAAATTAGCGTATACACCTTGTATCTACTAAATTAGCGTATACACCTTTGGCACAGGAAACCCAGATTAGATTTTCAGCAGGAGCTCACGTCGTTTGGACTCCACGTTAAGCTGTAGGTTAACGTCTCATATAGCCTTGCTGCTGAAAGGACGCTGAAGTCAAATCAATCAAGCAATCAATCAAGTATCTAGTAAAACGTGATCAATTTGATTGTATGTTTTTCCATCTGATGAGGATCAAGTATGTTCATCTGTTATAAACTATACAGGGTGTTTCAAAAAGACACGGCAAAAATTCAGAGGCAGATTCCTTACGGGTAGACAAGTAAAAACGTTCATATGGACATATGTCCGGAAATGCATCGTTACAGAACTATAGCCACTGACACCACCTGACGGTGTGAAATAGTCACCTTCTGTCCGGAACTGTTTCCCGACGTATTACCAGAGTGTCGTGTGTGAAAGAATATGCAACACAGGTTCGAACGAAATTAATTATGCCGATTGTGCGTTGAATGGTACAAGAATCAGAAAAAAAACACGCGCAAATAATGCATAATAATTGGTACTTTTAATGTCCGTATTGGAAAGTGCAACATTAATACAAATGGCAGTGAGAAAAACGCACCCAAAAATGCAATTACACATGCTCATCAGGCATAAGAAAATACCATAACGAAAGCATCGTGCAGGAGCTACAACCCAAGGAATGAAGGAGGGAAATGTTGAACGCACGATGTCTCGCGAGTAGGTGTGGAGGAGTACCATGGCTGACAACAAGAATCATTGATGATGGACAGCATTTCTAATTAGATTAGTTGCAAGTTAAAACATAGCATTTGCCGAAAGGTGCATGAAGCTTTGGACGCACTCTCAGGTCTAGGAGGCCATTGCAACATTAACATCTCGAAGGTATTTAAGACAGAAAAGTTACTGTAATTGGAGCTGGGTACAATGTGAGCTGAAGTGACAGTAGTGCTGTGAAACAGAAGTGTACATTCAAAGTAAGCAAATTGTGCTGTGGAACAGACGACGTGGTGAGAATTGACTGCACTTAGTAGTGTGGAACAGAAACTGGAAAAGTGACTACAACTTGTGCTTTGGAAGACGGGAATACGTGTTTGTGGAGCAAGTGTATGTACATATCAATAGACAGTGGTGTTTAGGACAGAAGTGAAACATGTACACGAATGCAGAATTAGCAGATATGCATGTCACATAGGGATTGGCGGATGGAAATGCACTCGAAGCACGGCGTCTGTACCAGGAGAGATACCCCGGACGTCACATTCCAGACAGAAAAACATTTGAATCCCTCCATCGCCGCCTGCGTGAGTATGGAAGTTTTGCGCCCCATGCTGCTGGAAACAGTGGCAGACCAAGAGCTATGACCCCCGAGGTAGAAGAGCAGATAGTGGATGCTTTTCGACACAATCCAGAGGACAGCACACGAGGAGTAGGTATGAGACTGCATGTACCTCACACACAGATATGGCGTGTTTGTCGGCGAGCGAACTTGTATCCATATCACCTTCAGCGAGTGCAGGCTTTGTCGCCAGCCGATCATCAGCCGAGAGTGCGCTTTTGCCAATGGTACCGCGAGCAGTGTGCTGTCAATCCAAACTTCGCATCTGCAATAGTGTTTACAGATGAGGCGCAGTTCACACGTGACGGCATCTTCAATTTCCATAATGCACATGTCTGGTTGCCAGATAATCCTCATGCGATCAGTCAGAGAAGACATCAACAACAGTTTGCTCTAAATGTGTGGTGTGGTATTGTCGGCGACACTTTTTGGAAACCCACATTCCAGATGTACTGGATACTGTACTCCTGGCTCTGCGTCCAATGTTACATTTTATGCATGACGGTGCGCCCGTGCATTTCAGTGTTACAGCCCGACAGTATCTAAATGCCGTATTCCCTGGCAGATGGATAGGGCGTGGAGGACCAGTTGCTTGGCCTCCACGCTCACCAGATATAAATCCATTGGACTATTACCTGTGGGGACATTTAAAGTCGTTGGTCTACGCATCTGCTGTGGATACTGAGAAGACGCTTCGTATTCGTATCGAAGCAGCTTGCCAGCGACTACGGAACACCCCTGGTACTTGGGCACGCGTTCGTTCATCGATGCGGCGACGGGCTGCAGCTTGCATTCGGGCAGGAGGAGGACATTTTCAGCACTTACTGTAAGGTACTACAGTATCGATTTTGTGGCGCTGGTGATTCACACAATTTACTGTTTGTGGTTGTAACTCTTGTTTGATGATGGTTCTTTGGACTTTATGACTATACCTGTGTCGTTTTGCTTTTCTCACTGCCATTTGTATTAGTGTTGCACTTTCCAATACGGACATTAAAAGTACCAATTATTATGCATTATTTGCGCGTGTTTTTTACTGATTCTTGTACCATTCAACGCGCAATCGGCATAATTAATTTCGTTTGAACCTGTGTTGCATATTCTTTCACACACGACACTCTGGTAATACGTCGGGAAACAGTTCCGGACAGAAGGTGACTATTTCACACCGTCAGGTGGTGTCAGTGGCTATAGCTCTGTAACGATGCATTTCCGGACATATGTTCATATGAACGTTTTTACTTGTCTACCCGTAAGGAATCTGCCCCTGAATTTTTGCCGTGTCTTTTTGAAACACCATGTATTTTATAAAGCTGTTTACCAAATAAGCTTTATATTCTTCTAGGCAGAAACGCGCCTTTTAATGTTATCGCCTTCAAATTTGAGATGCTTAACCTTTTCAGGACGAACGGCTCAACCCTTGAGCCAGCAATTCAAACCTCTCTAGCTCAGCTCCTAATTAACCTAGAGATATGATTTTGGTATGTATCTCTTCAGAAAGGATGGAACTTTCTAATCCTGTGTATATCATTCATGTAATGGGTCCCTCCGTGAAGGGGGAGGGGGGCAAAGTTGGGTGTTTATAGTGTTCCCTCTCTCCCTTCAGAATTTGGGGGGAGGTACCCCCCCTGATGGAGCTACAAGGATAAAAAATGGCATCTATAGAGACAAATGAACATACTAACTAGCCATACCCAGTCCATGACTTTTGGGCTTGAGAGGGGTGAATAGGAGGGGTATTGAATTTACCCTTTTTCTTATTGT
Source organism: Thermobia domestica (assembly GCF_964235325.1). Lineage (NCBI taxonomy): Eukaryota > Metazoa > Arthropoda > Insecta > Zygentoma > Lepismatidae > Thermobia > Thermobia domestica. Next base: position 202,001,288 of record NC_137458.1, on the reverse strand, counting down.
ATATTTTCTTATAAAGACAAAAAAATATATTTCAAATTTGAGGAACTCTGGCAACATTGTTATTCATCGTACGCAAGAAAAAAAAATCTCACATTTACGACAGATATTTGGGACAATGATACACAAAAGTCAAACCCATCGGTTCAATAAAAATGGAAAAAGAAATTCAGAACCTCACACCTACGTAACACATCCTGTATATTATTCAATATTCACTGTAATGTACTCTGACGTTGACAGCCCTAGCGACATTCGTAATTATCACAGACACACAAACCATACCTCGTTGAAAACCTTATAGATTAGCCATTCCAACAATGTAACTTTTGTGTGTCTCGGGCCAAACCAGTAAAAGAAGAAGAAGACGAAAGTCAAAATTTTGGGTGGAAAATCAAATTTTTCAAAATTTGTCGGACTATGGCAACTCTGTTATTTTTCGTACGCAAGGAAAAAAAATCTCACATTTACGCCAGACATTGGGAACAATTATATAAAAAAATGAATGGTGTAGGTGCAGTAGGAGTGAAGAAAAAAATTCGGAACATCGAACCTACGTGAATCATCATCTATTTTTTTCGATAGATTGTGGTATACGCTAATATCGGCAGACTTGGCTACGCTCCTAATTGTCACAAGCATATCAGCTATACCTCGTTGGAAAGCTTATGGAACAAACATTCCAACAAGGTAACTTTTGTGTGTCTCGGGCCAAACCAGTAAAAGAAGAAGACGACGAAAGTCAAAATTTTGGGGGCAAATTAAAATTTTTCGAAATTTGTCGGACTATGGCAACACTGTTACTTGTCGTACGCAAGGAAAAAAAATCTCACATTTACGCCAGACATTGGGAACAATTATATAAAAAAATGAATGGTGTAGGTGGAATAGGCGTGAAGAAAAAAATTCGGAACGCCGACCCTACGTGAATCATCCTGTATGTTTTCGAGAGATTGTGGTATAAGCTAACATTGGCAGACTTGGCCACGCTCCTAATTGTCAAAAACATATCAGCTATACCTCGTTGGAAAGCTTATAGAACAGACATTCCAACAAGATAACTTATTGAACAGACATACACACACACACACACACACACACACACAGAGAGAGAGAGAGAGAGAGAGAGAGCGAAAGGAAAACAGTTATCACCTCAGAACGCACCGTTCTATTTTTAGCCTGGTCAGAGTCAGCTGTAGCTATCAGTTGAATCTAAGGGTCGTAAATATGCATTTCTTTCAACTCCCTCCTTTGACAAGTTATTTAGTTTTAGAAAAAAATCTTCCTGACGAAGCAAAAGGGAAGAAAAGGAATGATCTTGCGACGAAGAATATTAGGTGAACCAATGCGAGTTTATTCTCTGCCGTTAGTAATAGTGCATTCCTACTGCACTTACACGGTTTATTTTTTGCACAATTGTTCACAATAACGGGAGTAAATGTGAGAATTATTTTTCTTGCATACGACAAAAAACAGTGTTGCAATAGTCCGACAAATTTCGAAAAACGATTTTCCACCCAAAATTTTGACTTTCGTCGTCTTCTTCTTTTACTGGTTTGGCCCGAGACACACAAAAGTTACCTTGTTCAAATGTTTGTTCCATAAGCTTTCCAACGAGGTACAGCTGATATGTTTGTGACAATTAGGAGCGTGGCCAAGCCTTCCGGTATTAGCGTATACCACAATCTATCGAAAAAAAATATAGGATGATCCACGCAGATTCGGTGCTCCGAATTTTTTCCTCCATTTCTATTACACCTATACCATTCATTTTTTTATATCATTGTCCCCAATGTCTGGCGTAAATGTGAGATTTTTTTTTCTTGCGTACGAGAAATAACAGCGTTGCCATAGTCGGACAAATTTGGAAATAATAGGTTTTTTCGCAAAAATTTTGACTTTCGTCTTCTTCTTCTTTTACTAGTTTGGTCCGAGAGACAAGAAAGTTACCCTGTTGAAATGGGTGTCTCATAAGGTTTGCAACGAGGTATAGATGATATGCTTGTGACAATTAGGGGCATCACCAGACTTGCCAATGTTAGCGTATACCACAATCTATCGAAAAAATACAGGATGATTCACGTAGGTTCGGGGTTCCGAATTTTTCCCTCCATTCCTATTGAATCTAAATCCTTCATTTTTTGATATCATTGTATCCAGTGTCTGGCGTAAATCTGAGATTTTTTTTGCTTGCGTACGGTATATATCAGCGTTGCCACAGTCTGACAAAATCTGAAGAATTGTATTTTTGAAGAAAAAAAATGACTTTCGTCTTCTTCTTCTTTTACTAATTTGGTCCGAGAGACACGAAAGTTACTTTGCTGAAATGTCTGTTCTATAAGGTTTCCAACGAGGTATGGTTTGTTTATGTGTGACATTTAGGGGCGTCGCCAACCTTGCCAACGTAAGGGTAGACGAAAATTTCTCGGGAAAATAGGAACAGGACTATTCACCTAGATTCTATCTTCCGATTTTTTTTTTACCTAGCTATTGTACCTTTGCCCTTCATTTTTTGGTATAATTATTATCAATGTCTGGCCTACAGGTCAGAATATTTTTTCTAGCGTACGACTAGAAACAGTGTTGCCAGACTCTCACAAATTTCCAAAAAAATATTTTTTTCACTTTTTCTCTTTCTTTCTTCTTCTTCTTCTTCTACGGGTTAGGTACGGTAGGCTAAAAAATTATCTTACTAGAATCTTTGTTTCATAAGCTTTCCAACAAGGTATAATTCATACTTATGGAAGAATTAGGAGGGGTGCTAGGGCCGCCAAAGTAAAGGTCTACGATTTTCGTGAAATCCCTGCCCGTCCTGAAAAGGTTAATCAAACGAATCTTAGTTCTCAATACCATGCGAGATTTCTTTTCATTCCACATATTCCTTCACACTTGACGATGACGTTAAAGCTGATAAAACTACAAATCCTTAATGTAAGCAAGAAAGAGGCAAGGAAACAAACAATGAATCTAGATTAAAATTATGTCTCCTATATATTTTAATAGATTGTCTGATGTTTTGACTCAATAGTTAAAGAGTTACGAGAGTTATTTTGTGTTAATACTGTAAAGGGATTTGTGTCTGTGCTGGTGCCCACATTAAAGACTGTCAGTGACTGATTTATCATTGACTGATTGATTTTGTACATATCATATTTATCAGCGAACAATGATGTGGGTTGCCTATTTTTGTGCATGCTGTTTGTGTCTTGAGAGATTTAGTGTATTTCGGGAAAGGACAGAGACCTTTGCTATATTATTATGTGCTTATATTACGTCGCAAGAAACGAGCAACATGTGGACTAATGCTCTTAAGAACCAGCGACCGACTGTTCTGTGTTTGGCTGAATCAGCACTTTGTAAATGTGATTTAATTTATGTAGGGGGATGCTGTGGCTCAGTGGTAGAGCGTTCACCTCTGGTGCTAGGGGTCCCGGGTTCGATCCCAGCCCCCGCCAAGTAAACTTTGTGGTGGATGAACACCGTGTGCGTAAGTTTTCTCGGGGTTCTCCCGTTTCCTCCCACTTTCTTCATTCCACCATTTCATTCATTACTCATCATCACCGTCTCCTTAGCCTAACCGGCATAACCGTGGGACGTAAAACTCAAAGATTTCATTTCATTTTCATTTTTAATTTATGTAATTGTTTTTTGCGTTTTGTAACAAATGTGTGTGAGACTTTTTCCTGACTCCTCCCACAACCTCATACCACACCTTCCGTGACGTCTGGAACTCGCTTCTTGGCTCACCTGAAATAATCGCCGAGCCCGGGACCCGACCTTAAATAGGACCGGAGACTTCCGCTTTGGGAGGTGGCTGTTGGAGTTGGACTGTGAGCTGGCGGATGGCTGTTGCATCTGGCCAGTGTACGAGAGTCTGATTCACAAGAGGGAACTTCGACAACGGTTCGAGACCAGCTGACGATTAGAGCTTTTGAGAGAGTAAGAAGCCGAGCCTTTGCACACCGGTCTTGATCATCGAGGAGGGACAGCTTTACGCCCAGACGTCGTAATGAAGGTATTCCCATCACTCTCCTAATCTTCTTCCCAAACCCAGTCTCTCTTTTCTAGAAACTCATCTTGCTAATTCCTTACAGTATAATTATGATTTTACCTCAGAGGACAGCCGCCCGATCTTAGTACCTATCATCTAGAGCTAGATTCCCCACTTATTTCTTCTGACGGCTAGTGGTGTAGGAGTTTTTGCCGTTTTCTCCTCCCTCTTACACACCCTCTTCATGGTGGAGATGCTTTTCTAGCTTTGCCAGTTTTAATAATGCATGTTTTTAGTGTTTTTTTAGTTCCTTATTTGTTTTCTAGTTTTTTCGCCTTTCTCTTATTTTGTGGATGATTTTCTGTTTCTTAGCTGGCCAATAGCTGTTGTATTGAGCAGGCATTTCGGTGCCAAGTCTAGGCTGGATCTCTCGCGGGAGTGTAGCAGACGCACCCCGATCGAGACCAGTTATTGGGCAACAGACGGATGGTTTTACCAGAGTGGAGGCCAAAAAGCTATTTTTCTGTTGGGTCTATGAGTAGTTCACTACTTATGCAGCGAGGCATCTTTTTGCCGAGTCTATGCGAGGTTTATTGCGGAGGTATGGACGTTACCCCGTGCAGAACCTAGCTAAGGGCGTAGTGCTGTATGAAGAGGGTTTCAGACTATTGTGATTGCTCCTTTGGTGTGTGTCTCTTTTTCGAGTGAAAAGTACTACTCTAGCGTTGAGGCCTGTTGGTCGAGTCCGCATACGGAGTTCGCTGCGGTCAGATGGAATTTCTGATCGATCCGAATTCCTCGTTTAAGGGCGAAGTATCGCTAGAGTCCGAGAGCTTCTCCTCAAGTGAAAAGTAGCTCACCTATGTTTCTTTTGTTTCTCGAGCATTATGTATGGGTTGTGGTTAAATGTTCCTCTCAATTCCTTTTGAAATATATATATTTTCTTTTTCGGTGTTACTGTTCATTTATATTTGATTATTAGAATTTTTAGTATTGATGTGATGTGTAATTGTGTGCCCAAGTTTTAAGAGTTTTTGTGTCTATGTTGCGATATTTAGGTGAAGAATTAGGTGTGCCTGCTGAGGAAATTTTAGATCATAGTGATACTGAATATTTTGAACTTGCCGCGTGTTCATCCCCAAAGTATGCGAAGGTTACACGCCAGTATTTGAATAATTTGCATCACCAGTTACGTCTATAAGATATTTTTTCTGAGATTTCTGGCACCTCTTCGATCTGTTTAAGCCCGAAAATTTTTGACATGGCGTCTGCAGCTAATAACGCAGGAGGTGAGGGTCCTGTTCAATATATGAACTCGATCATTAGGCCCGAGCCATTTTATGTACGATTTGGGGAAGATGTTGATAGATTTTTGAGGAAGTATGAAACTGTTGCTGAGGTGAATGGGTAGAGCAGTGTATGGAAAAAGTTAATCCGAGGGTCCCTACTCAAAGGTGGGGCCGAAAGTTGGTATTCGGCAATAGAATCGAAACCTGAGTTTGCGCAGTGGTCTTACGATCAATTTAAAGAGCAGGTTCGTCAAGCTTTTAGAGACCATGGTCTTCCACATTTCACTGTTGCCCAGATGAGAGCTAGATTCCCCACTTACTTCTTCTGACGGCTAGTGGTGTAGGAGGAGTTTTGCCGATTTTTCCTCCCTCTTACACACCCTCTTCAATACTAGGAAAAGATGAAGAAGAAGAAAAACATATTCTAAGCTCAGAAGAGTCCACAACTTTCACTCTTGCCAATCTACTGTCGTCAAACATTCTCATGTGTAATATTTCTACTACGTACTGTAATTTCACAATAGTTTAGGACATTAAACTCGAGAAACGTTCTGTTTTGAACTCTACACAGTAGCAAAAACTCATTCGTTACGTTTGTGCATACTTCATTTTGTATTTTAAACTATTGAAATCAAATGAAATCTTTGAGTTTTACATCCCACGGTTATGCCGGGTAGGCTAAAGGAGACTGTGATGATGAGTAATGAATGAAATGGTGGAATGAAGATAGTGGGAGGAAACGGGAGAACCCCGAGAAAACCCACACACACGGTTTGTCCACCACGAAGTTCACTTGGCGGGGGCTGGGATCGAACCCGGGACCCCAAGCACTAGAGGTGAACGCTCTACCACTGAGCCACCGCGGCCCCTATTTTAAACTATTTCCTGACTTACGAAAATTATCATATCTTGTTTCACTTGCGATTTTAAATATTCACTAATAAAAATAACACAATTTGTTACCGAGTCAATTACATATTACATTTACACGTTAAAATACCAGAATACAGCAATCTTATGAATCACAGAATTACTTTACCTCAAAAGAGATGTCATAAGCATTGCCAGTGTCTTCGACGCTTGAGGCATTAGAAATATTCTTTCTAATTCAAACTGGGGTACCTCGCTGATGTTCAGCACTTTTAATGTCAAACAAACAAAATGGCCGATTTGTGGAAGCTGTAATACAAAAGTGAACAATTAATTTTAAAATTCGTAACATCAAAAGACAATATGGAAGTATTGGAATACTATACAGGTCTTAGTTCAAGATTATTATACTTACAATGATGCAATCGGCTATTCTAGATGAAAGATCACTACACTATAATACGGGAAGCTATCTTATTTGTTTGCTTCTCTTGAAGGAAACTTCGAGTAAACATTTAAGTAAATTAAATGTACACCTAAACAGGGGCGGACTGGCAACCATAGGGCCCACCCTGCTAAACTGAAATGAGGGCCCACTGTATAAAAATCTAAAAATGTACTTGGCATTCCACTTACTTCAGTCGGGAGTCTGCTCGCGAATGTGGCGCAATCTCTCTATGTACCTGTCTTTTTGGCGAGAAGAAAATGTTGTAACCCACATACACAAACTCGTCTAAATATTGCTGTATAATCTCGAGGAAGTACGCCCCGCTCTTAGCAGACAACTCCTCCCCCCCCCCCCAAGCGTGTCAGGTGAGACAACAGACATGGCGTCAGTGTTGGAAACTTGAACAAGCTGTAACTTTGTGGCCTCAATGCAACACAAAGAATGCGATTGGAGGTACATTTGCGACAGATTTCGAAACGCAAGATTTTCCTTGACATAAGTACGTCATAATATCATATCTTCATGTCGCAGAAAGATTAGATATCATCTATCGTCTAGTGTAGTCCGCCCATTCCTCGGCTGGCAGCAACTTCTCTTTTCATATGAATACCTACTTTGCACATCACAAATATTTTTTACATTTTACTACACTTTTATTTTAAATTAACTTTAAATAACTAAAGGGAAGTTAACATTTACACGATATACACACTGATTTGATTGAGAGCATAAGTGTTCAGCACTTGTAGAAGTTACACCATCGCTTACTGAGCCCAGTGCCGGCAGCTAGTGCTCTCAAACGGGTCAGGTCAGGCTTCATCGGGTCAGGGCTCGAGTTGAACCTCCTTGGGTCACAGATCGGGTCAGGACTGTTCTAGCCATGGGTCGGCTCGGGTCAACTTTCTTATGCGTCGTTTCGGCTAAAACCTATTTGGGTCATGAGTCGGGTCGGGTCGACGTTCAACTCGACCCGACCCTCTCGACCCGAGAAGGATTTAGCCGAAAAGGCGCATAAGAAAGTTGACCCGAGCCGACCCGTGGCTAGAGCAGCCCTGACCCTAGCTTAGGTGACCTGACCCGACCCGTGTCTCAAGCAGGCTTGACTCGACCCTGACCCATGAAAGCCTGATCTGACCCGTTTGAAAGCACTACGCGGCAGCAAACAGTTCAGTTAATTTCGTGTTCGCCTGTTAAAGTTGTGTAATTTCAAGTAAAAATAGCCATAAAAGATAAGCTACAATTGACTGAAATCATCCAAAGACGTGGTCTACACATTATAATTTATAAACACCTTAGACAAAAAAAAAAAAAAAAAAAAAAAAAAAAAAAAACTGGCAACTGTCCTGCAGTACTCGAATGAGTCACATCACGCTCATTTGTTTCTTGGGGCTTCACAGATTCAAATAGCCTACGTTGTTTTGGGTCAGATGCAGCTTTTCGTAAATCACATTTTCGTTTCTGTTCTCGCTTTTTAGCACCACTTTTATATTTTTTCCTTACAGTAATCTTACAATCACTCCTACCATCCATACTGACACAACCACATCTGTCTTCCACGACAAACGACACGTAACTGGTGTTCCAATAATTGAATTGCTGCTATCGGATTTGCTCTTCGATGTAATATACAAATAAAACACGAGCCGAGGGCAGCAACTTCATAGTAATTGTTTGAGGTTTGTATAAAACTATCGTTGATAGTGGCGACTAATTTCTTTTCGCTTTACCGCACTGAAAAAAAAAAAAACGAAGCCTGAAATCGGATCTGGCTTCGTTTTTTTCTTCAAAGCTTGGTCTGAGGACAATGCAGTTCAAAAGCGTTCCGGCTCCACCTCCACTTTCCACAATAACAATATCTACGAAACTATTGTTTCTTAAAAACATCGCCACTCGCCGGCTTGTAAAAGGACCGGAGTAGGCAATGGTATCCAAATCCAATAAGAGCCTGAAATCTACTGTGTTTCTTATATTTAAAAAAGTAGTAGTTAACGTGCTCGTTTTTAACAGCTGCTATATCACAAACCCCGCAATGTTTTAGGGCCTGATTGTCTCATAGACGGAACCTTTTCAAGTCGATAAACGTGAAGAAGAATAAGGTCTGTTCATGAAAGTTTAACTTGACGTCTTTTTTATCCAAAACACAAGTTTACCGGAGTTACCCTGCCATATTTTTGATGCTGGTAGGTTTAATTGAGCACATCTTTTTAAAATTGGTGGAGGGGCCCACCTGTTTGGGGGGCCCACCCTGCATTTGCAGGGTAGCAGGGTGGGCCAGTCCGCCCCTGCACCTAAATGACTATGAGGACACATTTACTGCATTACAGCTCACTGGGAAGTTAGTGATGAAAGATTTTGCCTTTAGTAAGGAAAACCAGAGATCGATTCCAAGTGGAAGCATTATTGTTCTGATAACACGCTTACATCTATCTATATTTCCTATAGCCTCAATATTTAAAGTAGAGATGAAATGAACAATGAATTCTACGTTCAATTAAACACCAGTTTCTTCGTTCAAATTTTCTTCATAAATTGAACATACATAATAATGAGGGATAAATTATTAAAGTCTTGTGCTAATAAATATATTTCAACTCTTCAGAGAAACCTTGGCAACGTAGAAATTCCGAATTTCGATAATGTACATTAACACAATTTAGAACAAATTACTAAAATATCATATTTCTCGATCGTCTGCAACTACATACATATATATTGTATTAGATTTTGCGGTGTATGATCAAGTGTTTCATAATACACTAAATATTACACATACTTAGCATCAAAAACATATATTGGAAAGCATTTGAATTGCTTCCCAAAAAATGATGCTAAACTATCTAACTACAGGACAATAAATGACAGTTTTAAACTATAACAAAACGAAATATTAAAACCAGTAAGTCCCTACAATGTATTAACGTTCTCCACAGCATAAAGTAAAATAGATTAGATTTATTGATCATTCTTTGTACCATATTACATGTACATTTGTACAAAATGGTATGAACTTGTCGGTATATAAAATAGGTACAATATTTGGAACAACTACAATGCTGCCCGTTAACAACTTATGAAAATATAAAAATATTGAGTACACGAATTCCACAATCTATATAACAATATTTTATATATATATATATATATATATATATATATATATATAATGTTTTCTAACATAGAAAACACACTTATCAAATTAATGATATTGAAATTAATGATTTTACGTATTGCATAAATTTACTAAACAGGCAACTTTCGTCATTAGAATACCATTACTGACTGTGTAACTCGAGGGATGTTCAATAAAAATCTCCCTACCAAAGACACATATTTACACATGTTCACTAAGATATTAATCATTCTCTACGTAGCAGTCAACCAGAGCAACAAACAAACAAACAAACAAACAAACACACACACAAACAAACAAACAAACAAACACAAACAAACAAACAAACAAACAAACAAACAAACAAACACACACACACACTCACTCACTCACTCACTCACTCACTCACTCACTCACTCACTCAAACACTCACTCAAACACTCACTCACTCAAACACTCACTCACTCACTCACTCACTCAAACACTCACTCACTCACTCACTCACTCACTCACTCACTCACTCACTCAAACACTCACTCACTCACTCACTCAAACACTCACTCACTCACTCACTCACTCACTCACTCACTCACTCAAACACTCACTCACTCACTCAAACACTCACTCACTCACTCAAACACTCACTCACTCACTCACTCAAACACTCACTCACTCACTCACTCACTCACTCACTCACTCAAACACTCACTCAAACACTCACCAAAGTGGACTCAAATAATTCGATTCTTTATACACTTTTCTTACTGATATGCACATTAAGTAGTTGTATTTGTTTAACTTGGACTAATAAAAGTTGTTGTGAACTAACTTGGACTAAATTAGTTCTTCTATACTCTGCAGTAAGTATTTTGAAATTGTCCATATGTAATTCTGTATAATGATTTTACTTCTGCAACTGTTTATCTTTTTGTCCTTCTAAAATGACTCTTGACAATTATATTAACAAAAATGTAAAGATCATTACAACATATTTTTATCAGGAGTCCTTCATGAGCGAGTCGGCAGACGTATGGTATTTGTGACCAATTAGTCCCGGATTCGAGTTCAAATGGAGGACAATTTCTCTCGGATGTAAGCCAAGAAGCGATTTAGATTTCTCTTCAAGCTTATGTGATTCCTTCCAGCATAACCTGGTTGTTGTATAACACCAAGGCGAAACAAACTTCTTTTTGTCCATATGTGATATAAATACATAGAGCAAATTATTTAAACCAAAAAAAACCTGGTTTAAACCAAAAACCCGTTTTTTTTTTTTTCAATAAAAACAATGGTTTTTGCCAACCCTGGTTCTAACATTAATACAGTCTTACGATTAAAGAAAACGTTATGCCATACCTGCTCACAAAGGAACAGAAAAAAAAAATCTGCCAAGAAATCTCACACACCAGAAAATCAGACATATGGGATGGGAAGTACTCCCTCAATCCACTTAAGTCCAGATCTGGCTCCGTCTAATTTCTTCTTTTTGGTTTAAGTCCAACTTCATGATAGGGAGTTTGCTAGTGACCAAGATCTCATTACATATGTGAAACAATCGTGTAGCAGGGAGGAGCAACAGCTTACCACAAGATACCATACTTGAGGATGTTTTTCTGATTTCTTTTGATTTGATACTTTACCTTTCCCTGTCAGCCAGTTCCCTTACATCCTTTCTAAGTTTAATTTTCACAGTAGGCGCTCAATCTCATACCTGAGATTTATATTTAAATCCTAGTGTATGGAAATGCTTGTTTACATCCTCAGATTCCACTCCTCTCATTTACAATTCTAATAACGACAAGTTGAAGAAGTGACTATGTAGCACACAAATTTATTTATTTAGTCTTATTTTACACGGCGAAGTTAAGGCTAATCATGCCTTGCCTCCCACTTGACCATACAAACATTAGAATTAGTACGTTAATAACAAGTATTTATAGAATAACAATTGAAAAATCACACACTGAAATGGCAAAGATTACACTCCAATCATACGCACACACACACACATATTGCACATTTTATAATATACATATATATACTATGTGATCAAAAGTATCCGGACACCTGGCTGAAAATGACTTACAAGTTCGTGGCGCGCTCCATCGGTACTGCTGGAATTCAATATGGTGTGAGCACACCCTTAGCCTTGATGACAGCTTCCACTCTCGCAGGTATACTTTCAATCAGATTCTGGAAAGTTTCTTGGGGAATGGCACCCCATTCTTCACGGAGTGCTGAACTGAGAAGAGGTATCGATGTAGGTCGGTGAGACCTCGCACGAAGTCGGCGTTCCAAAACATCCCAAAGGTGTTTTATAGGATTCAAGTCAGGACTCTGTGCAGGCCAGTCCATTACAGGGATGTTATGGTCGTGTAACCACTCCGCCACAGGCCGTGCAGTATGAACAGGTGCTCGATCGTGTTGAAAATTGCAGTCGCCATCCCCGAATTGCTCTTTAACAGTGCGAAGCAAGAAGGTGCTTAAAACATCAATGTAGGTCTGCGCTCTGAGAGTGCCACGCAAAACAACAAGGGGTGCAAGCCTCCTCCAAGAAAAACACGACCACACCGTAACACCACCACCTCCGAATTTTACTGTTGGAACTACACACGTTGACAGATGACGTTCACCGGGCATTCGCCATACCCACACCCTGCCATCGGATCGCCACATTGTGTAAAGTAATTAATCACTCCATACAACGTTTCTCCACTGTTCAATCATCCAATGTTTACGTTCCTTATACCAAGCGAGGCGTCGTTTCACATTTACCTGCGTGATGCGTGGCTTATGAGCAGCCGCTCGACCATGAAATCCAAGTTTTCTCACCTCACGCCTAACTGTCATAGTACTTGGAGTGGATCCTGATGCAGTTTGGAATTCCTGTGTGATGGTCTGGATAGATGTCTGCCTATTACACTTTACGACCCCCTTCAACTGTCGGCGGTCTCTGTCAGTCAACAGACGAAGTCGGTCTGTACACTTTTATGCTGTACGTGTCCCTTCACGTTTCCACTTCACTATCACATCAGACACAGTGGACCTAGGGATGTTTAGGAGTTTGGAAATCTCGCGTACAGACTTCTGACACAAGTGACACCCAATCACCTGACCACGTTCCAAGTCCGTGAGTCATGAGCTGCGCCCCATTCTGCTTTCTCACGATGTCTAATGACTACTGAGGTCGCTGATAATGAGCACCTGGCAGTAGGTGGCAGCACAATGCACCTAATAAGAAAAACGTATGTTTTGGGGGGTATCCGGATACTTTTGATCACATAGTGTATATATATTACTAGTAAACCCAAAATATATTCAGATACATTTAGTGGAATATGAGAAACAAATAAAAAGTAAGAAGAATAAAAACAAGCATTTTTGTCCGATATCAGTAAGTCTCGAGAGATTTATGGATGGTCTGCTCGATCGACTTCTTAAATAGATTGAGATTGAGATTGTCGTGTGTTGGGTGGAAGATCATTTCATGCACGAATAGTGGATGCCAAGAGCGATTTCGAGTAACATTTCGGCGAGTGTAGGCGGTAGAGAAAGGAGTTTATTTACCTCTGATCATATATCGTGATCGTGATGAGCATTTAAAGGATGCAATCGTTGAAATAAGTAGGAGGGTTGTTGAAACCGCAAAGTCTTAAAGAGAAGTGTGAGTCGATGCAAATGACGTCTATCGACAAGTTTTAGTAGGACCAGATTTCTGCAGTATGGAGTTAAATGATTTGATCGTTTTAGATTATAAGGAAACCGTATACAGGCATTTTGGATGCGTTGTAACAGGTACACTAATTTTTCATTTAAGTCTGACAGGGCTACATCACAATATTCGAGGTGAGGAAATATTAGAGATTTTACAAGGAGTAATTTTGTGTCAATGGGTAGAATTTTCTTTAGTCTAGTGAGTGAATGCAAAGACCAGAACGCTTTCTTACATACAACATTGATGTGAGGTGTCCACTCAAGAAAATGATCTTTTATTATCCCGAGATTTGTAATGGTTTCAGAAAATGGAATACTTGTTCCATTCATCTGTACTGCTGGTATATTCAAACGGTGTATTTGTATAAGTCGTTTACAGGAGATACAAATGCATTTAGATTTAAGTGGATTAATGGTTAACCCATTTTCGTTTGATCACTAGTAAATGCGGTGCAAATCCTCGTTCATTTGCTGCATTGAATCGTTCAAGTTTTCGGAGTGACCTGAGATACAGATTTGAAAATCATCTGCGTATAGGTGATACTTACAATATCGTAATACAGGAGAAAGGAAGGTCATTAACGTATAGACAGAACAGGAGAGGGCCAAGCACGCTTCCTTGAGGTACACCGTGAGTGAGATTCCGCAGTGAGGAGGAAGTATTAGAACTGTTACAAATTCTGCCGTCCCTGTAGATAAATTTTGAACTCATTTCACAGCACCGTCAGAGAAGTTTCGTCGCGAATTTATGGAACAGGATCTTATGTACAATTGGTTGAAAAGCTTTAGAGAAAACTAATAGAACAAGAACCTGCTTTCTATCCATTGCTAGTCTAATGTCCCCAGTAACATACGTAAGAGCTGTAGCAGTACTGTGATAATTTCTGAAGTCTGATTGAAACGAATCGAAAAATTTGTATTTCAGTAGATGGGTTCGAATTTGATTAACAATATATTCTAATTCCTTTGAAATGAAATGAAATTTTTGAGTTTTACGTTCCACGGTTATGCCGGCTAGGCTAAAGGAGACAGTAATGAGGAATGAATGAAATGGTGGAATGAAGTGGGAGGAAACGGGAGAACCCCGAGGAAATCCACGCACACGGTGTTTGTCCACCATAAAGTTTACTTGGCGGGAGCAGGGTTTGAACCCCGGACCCCATGCACCAGAGTAAAACGCTCTACCATTGAGCCACCGCGGCTCCCCTCTAATTCCTTTGAAAGAGCAGGTAAAATACTAATTGGCCGGAAATCATTAATACTTGTGATATTACTTGTTTTGGGAACACTAAGACTTCAGCTGTTTTCCAAGCAGATGGAAAAGTGCTGCTCATAAGAGAACAGTTGATACTGCATTTTAGAGTGTCGATACAAACAGAAACAATTTAATTAAAGACAGAGTTATTAACAAACAATAGCATTAAATATTTTATTATTTTAGTAGAAAAGTTGGTTACATATAATTTTACAGTTTAATTATTCAAGCAATTCACGATCCTCCAACACTAACAAAAACTGAATAAAGGTAAACAAATAACGGTAGGATAGAAATAACAAGACTTCAACATCAAGACTACTGAAGAAATAAGATATTCATTTACTCAGCTAAGAATGTTTTCATTTCATGTACTTCTACCTTCTGTAACATCTCAAGTGCCCTACTCTGTCTAAGGTGCTCTGGTGACTATGAGAGGAGTAAATATGTCTTCAAAATTACTAGCAGCAAAAGTACTAAAATGGAAAATAAGTAACGTGAGTCCGTAATGTCACTCGAATTGTTACTCGGCAATCTTGCCAACTTTTTTAAACATCCCGTTGGGTTACTTACTGTGATCGATCAGAAGTAAAACTTCAGCTTATGTTTAAATTACCACCAGTAATAGTACTTTATGACACCATAAAATAGGATGTCGGTCCCATACAATGTAGCATGATAACCTCTCTGAATTCTACTGGCTTTAACCGTAGTATACCTTCATATCTGTACAACACACAGTTAAGTCAAGGATAAAACTTGCACTGTCACAGGTAAGCATGCCTTTATTAACTTGCAATTTGATCTTCCTGTACCTACTGAAAGTAAGCCACGAAAAATTACTCATTGTCTCACATAACATTTGGGTGTGTCAACATTTCTACTTACACATACATTTAGAATATTTCTATCTTACCTCCCACATTGCTTTCATTTGTTTCTTTCTATCTCCGTGTAACAGGTTGTCCTCCCATTCTATCACCTCTCTTTGCTTCTCTTGTTTTTCTGCCTTCCTTTCTTCTTGTTGCTTCCTTCTATTTTCACGTTCCCTCTTTGAACGCTCATCTTTTACTCGATTCAATAACTGTGATGAAAAGGAATTATCTGAAAAAAGATTTTTTTTTTTTAAAATAACTTGATAGAAGTTTGCTCTTTTTGCACATCAAAGCAATAAACTTAAGAATTCACGCCTCAAATTTCTTCATTAATGTATAGGGCTACTATATTTCCAGTCTAAAAGCCAGGAGATCCTATAGAAATTCATAAAAATGCACTTCATTCTTGCTTGAATACGAGTACTTTTTCAAATAATAGGTCAAAAGTAACAGAGAATTGATTATACCTATCAATTGCGCATCATATCTAATAGAAGCAATATTTCTTAAACATTGCACAAATGATATTTACTTATATTTTCGAGGGCAATCAGGAAATCTGGAGTCTCGAACAATTCCTAGGGAGGTGGAGGGACAGATGATGCAAATCCGTAAGTGTTCCTGCTAAACCGAGATGTCTGGAAGCCATGTTAATGAATAGACTTAAAAGTAGATAACTGTATGCGGAATCAGGCTTCGATTTTGCCACTTTTTCTGAAAGTCATAGGAAAACAATTAGTATAGCACGTGAAGACTATGTACAAAGCATATACAATGCTACAATATCAATCTAAATACTTGTTCTATCTTTCAAATAAATACTGAAAATAGAACATGGAAGAAAATATGCGACTGAAGTAAGAACCGAACATAACACATGCCAGTCCGTTAGCTGCAGAACACTATTCCAACAAAAGAAAATGTGTAGTTGGTCTAGAAAAGGAACGAAGAGTGTAGTAGTTAACACCCTGGCACGGCTCACTATCAAATTTTCTCTCTTTCAAATCGAAAGCAACATTACCTATAGTAAAAATTAAATGTTGGAGAAAAAATCGGCTGTTGCCTTCATTTCACAAAAACGGAGGTTTATATGGATCTGACGGAATATATTTTCTCAAATCAGAAAGGAAGTGTGAGAAGAGGAACAGTCAAAAAAGTCTGATTAATTGCTTAAAAAGCTTAATATCAGCACTGACTTGATCCGATGCAATGAAGAAAACTAAAAGGAATGTTCCCTAGAAAACTTATTAAAGTTAGACCAAAACACAGTAATTTTGTAACAAAGGAACAAACAAATACATATACCAATCATCTTTTCTCGAAGCAAGACATAACTAGTACTGTGTTAGTATCAACCTTTACCGGACTCCTACATCAATGCGGCTAATGGCTCAAAGTTTATATATGATGTTGCTATATCTTCAAAGTTTGGTTTGTCCTAGTGCTTGAAGGAGGTCCGGAAAGTATACGAACTACATACATTTTCGTTTTATTTTGACCTGTAAAATAATTTTGTGGTCCGTGATTGTCAGTTTTTGAACACCCGACATACATATTACATAAAAATGAAACTGATATTGTTTGTCATCGAATGACGGAAACGGCTGAACCGATTGAAATGACTTTCGGGATATAGTTATCACCTATCTCAAACTGGGCTCTATGATACGTTACTTTGACTAAAATACATATCCTGTAGGCAGAATTCACTAGTAATCGGAATAGCCTGAAGAACGAGAAGACCGTTCCCGGAGCTGATATTTTCTCTGATCATAACCATGTGCTGGCCGAAGTAGATATTCAGCTGAAAAATGTAAGCAGAAAAAGAGTAGGCAACATACTGTTGAATATTGAAAAAGTGAAAAACGAGAAACACAGGAATCTTTTCGTTGAGAAATTCAAAGAAAAATTCTCAAATGAAGAAAGGGTAGGTGCAGGTACTAACAGACAATGGGTGCATGTTAAACTTTGCATACAGCAGGCTTCAGAAGAAATAGTAGGTTACCGCAAACATAAAACGACTAAGAAACCATAGGTTACAGAACAGATATTGCAAAAAATTAGGGAAAGGGGGCGTGGAAACAGTTTGATACGGAAGAGGGCAGAAAGATGTACAGGAAGTTAAACAACGAGTTGTGAAGGGAAACAAACAGAGTAATGGAAGAGTTTTACAAAAGAAAATGCGAGGACACAGAAGAGTTGGAAAATATGTACAAGGAGGTGAAATCTATGAAACTGCGTAGGAAGCGGGAGTATTACAATGGCAGTAGAAAATAAGAATGGGAAGGTAGTCAGCGAGAGAAGTGAAGTCTTAGGAAGATGGATAGAATATGTTGAGGACTTACATGAGAGCAGGAATAAACCGTGTGGCCTAGATGTTGAAGTAAAAAATGAAGTAGGCGAGGATAATAAAAGGGTTAGTGTTCTTCGGGATGAGTTTGAAAAAGCTATATCCGAGATTAGGAATGGAAAGCAAACGGGATAAATAACATACCAATTGAATTCACTAAGAATATGGGAGACAAGGGCAAGAAAGAATTGTTCCGACTCTGCAATGAAATATATGAAACAGGAAAGTGGCCAAAAATTTTCCTGAAGACGATCATAATATCGATGGCTAAGAAATCGATTTCAAAGAAATGTGAGGATTATGGAACCATTAGTCTCATATCTCATGCAGCAAAAATTTCGCTTCGAATTCTGAACAGAAGGTTATATAAAAAAACAGATGAAAAAGTTAAGGAGAAACAATTTGGGTTTAGGAGAGGTAAGGGCACAAGAGAGTGTACAATTGGATTATTAAGAATGATCGGTGAAAGGTTTATAGAAAATGGAAAAGAGGTGTATGTGGGACTTCTTGATCTAGAAAAGGCTTTTGACAGCGTGAACTGGAAATTCTTGGAAGTTTTAAAGAAAGTTGGGTTGGAATGAAAAGGTCGAAGATTCATAAGAAACTTATATATAAACCAACAACTACGTGTTAGAATAGGGAAGAAATAACAGAAGAGTGCAATTGGAAGGAAAGTTCGACAGGGATGCTGTCTCTCGACTACATTATTTAATACTTCGACAGGGATGCTGTCTCTCGACTACATTATTTAATACCTATCAAGAGGAGATAGTGAAAAAAGAGCCTACAAAATGAAGACGGTATTTCAATAGGAGGCATACAAAAGTGATTTGATTAGTGATTTGTGTACATGACTTGCAGATGATATGGCGCTTGTTGCAGAATCTGAAGAGAAATCACTAAGATGTTAGAAAACTTGAGGAAGGGCTGTGAGGAATATGGGATGAAAATGAATGTTAGAGAGATAAAAGCCAGGGTGACTGGAACGAAGGGGTCGGTGTCAAATATAGGAGTAGGAGGGAGAAAATAGAACAGGTGACTAGTTCTCGTACGAAATGGGAACGTGAAATAAAAGTAAGGATAGGAATGGCGAAAGAAGCCTTCAGGAGGAAGAAAATATTATTTTGTGGGACCTTGAATAGAGAGTTTAGAAAAAGACTCATAAAATGCTTCGTATGGAGTATTGTACTTATATTGCTCAGCAACATGGACACTACGCAAAAATGATTAGAAACGAAAGGAAGAATTTGAAATGTGGGTGTGGAGAAGAATGTAACGAATTAGCTGGGAAAAGCGGAAAACGAAAGAGAGGCTGTTAGAAACGATAGAGAGAAAATAACAACTTTAGATATTATTAAAAGAGGAAGAGAAACTGGTTGGGACATTGGATAAGAAGGAACTGTATCATGAGAGACGTGCTACAGGTATGGTGGCAGGAAAGAGAGGAGGGGGCGAAGGAGACTATACTTACTGGACGTTATAAAAAAAAAAAAAAAAAAACGCACGTGAAGCCGACGAGGTTAGCAGAAGATCGTGGAGAATGGAAGCTTCAGTTGCAGCAAGTAACCTGCCAATAAAGGCAGAATACCTATGATGATGATGATGAAGAGGAGAGCGGGGAGGTCATACTTGATGTGAAAAACTGAGAATCTCACGAACCTCTAAGCTAAGAACATGAGTCTCAGTTTATAAACTCAAGTGGGCACGTATCCCATGGTTTTTGAAAATTTTCGTTTTAAGGGAGGAAAGCATTTTATACCTACATTATACATAAATGTATATTAGTTATATTCTCCCACAACTCTAGAACGTAAAATATAAGGGATCGACTTCAAACAGCGGCTACAATTGTAAACACACGTACGAGGACTGGAACTCGTGGTTCGAATCCCACGTTAAACTGTAGGTTCACGTCCTAAATCGTCTTGCTGCTGAAATGGATGTTACAAGTTTCAGCGATCTATGGCATTTGGGAGTGCCACAGCATGCGAAACAAACTTTTATCCTTGAGTTTTGCATCCATTATATTTCATGAGTTCAGTCTTTCTTCTCTCTCTCTCTCTCTCTCTCTCGCTCTGGACATAGCCTTGGGAAATTCACCAATAGCGGTTAGTGGATGAGCTGTATCCAAATAATGGCGATAATTACGGAAACTGTTTAATGGATGAAAAAATCGAGTTTTGCTGCATGACAAATTCTTCGTATGCATCAGGTTCAATTTCGAGGTACCTTTATAGTAGTTTCTCGTTTTCCTTTGTTTGTTACTATATCACCTCTTACTATATCCAATACCTACTTACTGAATATGAATAATGCGTTATTAATTGCGTGTACTACATCAGGATATTTCCTACGAAATTCGTATGCAACACATGCATAAGAATATCCACTGGCAACATAATGTTTTAAAATGAAAACTCTTTGCTCTTGGAAAAACATGTTCACCATGGAATATACGAAGCATTAATGTAAGTGTCGTGTGCTCAATACATATCTCAAAGACATCTAGGTGGTTGTTGCTAATACCCATAGTACCATCTTGAGATAGCCGATGGAATTTTTCAACTGTAACACAATTTATAGACAACTGAATTTGGATGTGTGCGATTTTTGGATCGTATGGAATCATTTCTATTCCTTTGATTCTTTCTATGTTTTTCCTTTTTCTTTTACCTGCATACTTGGATTATCTTCTTAGCGCTCTATATTTCCTTTACAGTTCTTTGTATAGTTCTCCTCTAAAGTTTATTTTGTTTGGCCACGTTCTTTTTTATTTTATGCTCTTGTATTCTTCGTCAACTATTTGTACTATCGTCCTTTTGTTCTAGTTCTATAATATTTGCTGCTTCTTTAGTAGTTTTCTATTTGACTGCTTTCTTCATGCAATGTGTGTTCCCAATAACTTGGTCTGTTGTGTCTCTATATTCCATTTACACATTAAATCTAGTGTTATGATTCTATCATGTTATCTTCTGTCATATATTTGCTCTAGCATATCAGAGAATTTTCTTTATCTTTCTCCTCTGTGGGAGCAGGATTTTTGAACATTTTATTTAATCTTTAGGGCGCATGCACATTCACTTACCAACCTAACTTTTAGTGTACATTTTGTCATTCCCTTCTGTACTTTGAAGCCCTGTTCTTCTATTATTTTCGGATTGCCACCGTAGAAGAGTGTTATTTCTTTTTGTCTATTCTTTCATACTGTTTCCTGCATTTCAGTAATGTCTATACGGGAATCGACAAATGTGAACAACCGAAAACGAATGAAAAGCACACTTAGTAGGGGGTAGAACTACTTCTGTTCATGTCTGATGGAGTTATCTTTCGTCCACTTATATTTAACAGATGTGGTTTTCCCACTTAACTATGTATGCTCGCATGGCAGTGGAGACAGTAGCTCTTAATACAGGTCTGCCATTTGCACACGCCACTGTCACATCATAATACTTACTGGCGAACTGAATACAGATAACAAGTCAGCAATGTCCACACCATACACGGACAACAAACTACGATTGTCAACCGCAACATGAGTTGTAAAATCAAGCTCGAAACATACTGTGATTTTCGATTACTATTCACATAATTTTTTTTCAAACACCTTTGCCCTGCTACATATTTTGCTACTTCTTCCATTTCTTCATGTATTAACACAGTATTTACATTGTATGCTGTATTAGGTCCGTTTTCATCCACCTGAAGGCTCTTTTTATCCACTCTATCGCAGGGAATAGTTTCAGTTCTCAATCTCCAACCTGGAAGACAAGGAGTCCCCTTTCCTAAGCCTGTGCAAGTTCCCCAACTAACTACTAGGTAGCAGTGATGATATAGTCTATTCCAGATTTCTTTCTGCTATGGGCAACAGGTGTTGCCCTATCTGCCACCTGGAGAATGTTTGGTTGGGGTTCCATTTTCTTCCTACACAAAATACTAATACGTTTACCATGTTTCAAACTTTTCTCTATGGTGAAAAAAAAAAAAAAAAAAACTGATATCCAATATTAAGTTAAAATTCCAATATATATTTTTTTTTTTTTTTTTTAATATACACATACGAACTATATAAGCCAGTGCTGATGACAATGCTAGTGTATTTAAAGTCACAAAAAGCAGCTAATCTGTGTTATTTACACTGATTATCTTCACATATAGTTTCCGTATCTATAGAAGAAAAAAGGTGAGGAAATCTGCAGAAAATTTTTGTTTCTTTGCCAAGGGAAAATAAAAAAAGTTCAACCACCGAGCTGTTTAGGTTAATAGTTTAATTATTTATGGTATTTCAAATTCAATGATATCAACATCTGTTATATCTCATTTTAATACTGTACGGTAAAACACACACACACACATATATATAATAATATAATATGTAATAATAAATAATAATATAGTAATTTATAATAATGTTTAAATATATAAAAATACATAAACTCATTTTTCGTATCTGGAACAAGGAGGAATATTGTCACAAGAGTGGAAAGAATCATAGTTTCGATCCGCAAAAAAGACGATAAAACTGATTATAATAATCATCGACGTATCTCTCTTCTCTGAAGATCATATAAAATTCTTTCGAACACTATTAGCAAGATTGACCACATACGCAGATGAAATTATTGGAGATTATAAAAGCGAATTTAGGCGAAATCGATCAAATATTTACAATTCGACAAATACCCGAAATGAAGTGGAAACAATATCCTGGTACATCAATTATTTATTGATTTTGGAAAGGCGTACGACACGGTTAGGAGAAAAACAGTGTACGGCATTCTTACAGAATTTTGAATACCAAAAAAGGCAGTTAAACGAAGTAAGAAGTGTTTAAATGAATCCCAATGTCAGAATAGGAAAATTCTTGTCCATGAGGTTTCACATCTAAAGTGGCCTGAAACAAGCAGATGCGCTGTCGGCATTATTATTTAACTTTGTTCTCTAGTACGTTATAAGGAAAATCAAAGATAGCAACCAGGACGTTAGGCTGATGGTCTTCACCAGGTTATGGCATATGCTAATGATGTAAATATAATGGAAAACGATAGAACAATAGAAAGAAACGCAGAGGTTTTATTAAATGCTTGCAGGGACATGGGTTCAGAAGTAAATGCAGAGAAAACTAAGTACATGGGAGTACGCCGGCATCGTAATACTGGAAATTATTGACGAATAATACTTTCTACAAAGTGAATATTTTCAAATATCTAGGATCAGTATTAGCAGACCAAAATCTTATCCATGACGAAATTAAATGTCGACTAAAAGTAGAGAATTCGTGTTGTTATTCAGTTCAAAACCTTTTGTCGTCGCGAATTCTGTCGAGGAATTTGAAGTTTAAAATATATACAACTATAATCATGCCTGTTTTGCTGTATGGTTGTGAAACATGGTCACCTACTCTGAGGAAAGAACGTAGACTAAAAGTATTTCAGAACAAATCCTAAAGATCCTAAGACGAATATTCGGATCCAAGAGGAACGGGAATGGAGAATAGCGGAAACTTCATAACGAGGAACTTTTATACGACTTACCAAACATTGTTAGGGTTATCAATGCTAGGAGGCTCAGGTGAGCAGGTCATGTAGCCAGAATGGAAGAAAGTGGGAACACTTTCAAAGTTTTAACTGGAAATCCAATCGGGAAACGACCATTAGGAAGATCTAGGAGTAGATGGGAGGACAATATTAAGGTGGATCTCGCAGAAATGGGAATACAAAATAGAAACTCGATTCAGTTGGCTAAGCACAGAAGTCAATGTAAAGCTTTCGTGAACGCGAATTAAACCTTTGGGTTCCATTGGCCATAGAGTTTGTTCGTTAGTTAATATATACCCGAACCCGTTAATATATACCCGTTAGTCAATATATATAAAGAGTGGGACCGAAATTTTTTTCTTCGTTTGAAACACTATACTGCGGAAAATTAAAATTTGCCTCTATAGTAGACACATGAAATGCAAAAGAAATATTAGTTTGTTTACATCTAATGGTAGCGCAACGACCCTAAACTTTGAGAAAACACACAATTATCATAACTTTTCCAATACATTGAGAAAATTCAAATAACTTCTATAACAAGTAGCTATAGGCATATTTCAATAGAGAAAATTACAGGGAAATAAATGGAAAAAGAATACATTTTACAATTTATTAGTAGCGTTTTACACTTATAAAAACACTATTTTTTTTTCAAAAAATTGACATATGGAAATATATGACTGTGTCTGTACTGTCTCACGCACACCGCAATAGACTGCCAACCTACAATGAATTGCGCGTGCGCGCGCTTGTTCCACTCTTCGTGAGCTCCGTGCATAACAAGTGTTTCTGTCGGTAACGAGACTGACGGTGTGTTGCTCATGTGAGTTTCTGTGGTGTTTGTTTAAAACTGTTTAGTGATTTGATTATATTAACACTGTGTCATGGCTGTTTCCAAGAAAATTACTCGCAGCCAGTTTAACTCCCCGTTATTTGGCAACCCAAAAGAGTTATCAATGAATAAACTTCCAACTTATGAAGACGTTCTTCAGTGTTTTTTCCACGAACATTACAACTTAGCAGTAAAAACAAACAACAGGCCAATTAGTTTTTCTTGAGTTTCGAATATTGTGGCACAACAAGTTAAATCTGTGTTTGATAACGCTTCAATACTAACAGTACTACCTTATAGAATTTTTCAGTTAATAAATGCATACCATGTCAGTTATCGTAATCTTATGAAGTCTTTTAAGTGGGATAAATAAAAGTTTAAAAAGAGAGTTGAAGATTTCAAAAAAAAAATTTTTTGTTAGATGTTTGATGCCTTTGCATGCATAGGTGGCGCCACAGTGGGTGCAGTAGGTGCAGCTGCATCCACATTAACTTCAATTTTCAGATTTCCTACAGCGATCCTTTCTGTCTTGTATATTTATTGTTTCCTATGTTTGGATATATGGGAGTGACTTGTTAAGTCTTTCATAAGTTACCGTTTTTTATCATACAGTATTTTTCTAGTTTTTAAAAGTAAAAGTTAGGGATAATTTTTGAGATCTTAAGGCTCAATAATGCAAAGCATTCTCGCAACAATGTTAGGATGTGTTGTTTCTTCCCAGCCTGCACCCACATTACCAAAATCCTGGCGCCGCCTATGTTTGCATGTAAGTGCAAACTAACATTAGACTGCAATTGCCAAAAGGTCACTGACAGTGAGGTCTGTGAGTGTCATGTCTCTATTATCTGTAGCTGCGAAAAATCAAAAAAAGATACCCATCATTGAACTAAAATTCATGTACTCCCAAAGAAAGTTTGGCATAGGTAAAATTGGAACTGTGGACGTAAAAGAACAAAAAAGATTACCCAAAGACATGAAAGCAAGTTGGTTGAACATAAAAGAACTCAGTTCAATGTTACTTTATTATCACAGCCACCTTGTTCAAAATATACAGATACAGAAAGTCTCCTGTCAAAAGAGGTAGGCAGTGATTCGTGTGAAGAAATAGAAGATAGCAACGATGGAGATTTCGAATAATTTAAGCCTGAGAGTAAGTAACCATGGCAGATGCGCATTACATTGAAAAATACTGCTGTGACTAGTGATCGTTTTGGAGTATCAGATAAGAGCAACGGCAGCTATCACTTCAAGTGTGTTACAAGATTTTGGTGTCGTAACTGATGATTACCACATCCATGTTATTGACAAAAATAAACTTATAAGAGAAAAAGTGTTAACCGCTCAGAACTCCAAATGCAGAATAAGGACAAGCATAACCTACTTCAAGGTCTATATTTTGATGGAAGGAAGGATGACACCCTCGTGATTGAGAAAGTAAACTCAAAGCAGTTTCGAAGAACTATAAAAGAGGAACATTACTGAGTTTTACAAGAACCTAATTCTGTGTTCGTTGGTCATATTTCACCCTCTTCTGAAACTGCTCAAAACATTGCCAATAGCATTCTTTCTTACTTGATCGAAACTGGACTTTCATTTCATGAACTCGACGTAATTAGATGTGATGGCACAGTTGTCAACACAGGATGGAAAAAGAGTATTATTTGCCAAACTGAAAAACAAATTAAAAGTCCACTACAGTGGGGTGTGTGCCTCTTACACTTTAATGAATTGCCATTCCGGCATTTGTTTTTACATTTAGATGGTGAAACAACTGGAGCAAAATCATTTACTGTTACTATTGGCACACAGCTCAGTAAATGTAAGAAACTACCAGTGGTAAATGTTGACAGTGTTGAGTGTGAGATTCCAGAAATTGACCGAAACATTTTAAGCAAAAATCAACAGTACCTGCTGGACATAAGCTTCGCTATAAAATCAGGCAGCTGTCCTAAAGATTTAGCTGTTCGTGAACCTGGCCCACTTTCCCATTCAAGATGGTTAACAACAGCGAACAGAGTTCTCCGATTGTATTTAAGTATGTAAAACCAACAGATGAACACAAGAACTTAGTTTATTTTATTCTAAAGCCTTATATGCCTGTATGTTTTCATATAAAAAAGTAAGAACTTCACAGATAGACCAAAACATGTATTTGAAGTTATAGAATCGTCAAGATTCCTGCCAGAAAGCTTGCTAAAAGTCATTGACCCAGTAATTGAGAGAAATGCATTTTGTGCCCATCCGGAAAACTTGTTTTGAAGTATGATAGTAGATACAAGCGATCAGAAGAATTATAAAGGCTAGAAACTTAACTTCTAAGAGGAAATTTATAAGAAGTTTCCGTACACTTTCATCACCGCCTTTGCTGCGGAGATTTATCGATCAAGAGATTTGGTCTAAGGTCCAATCAGGTGAAACAGCGGCTGAGTGGAACTTTGGCAAATTCCCATGTCACACCCAAGCATTGGAACGATGCGTGAAGCTGGTAACTGAAGCGTCCCAAAAAGTGGTCGGTTCCAATTCCAGGGATGGTTTTATAAGAACTACACTTTTGTCAAGATCTTCAATACCAAGTTCTTCAAGCAAATCTTTTTCAAACCACCAAAAGAAACTAACGACAAGACTGTATTTCATTACAAACTGAAGTTTTTACACCATTAGAAAAAAAATGTTTGTTTCAATAGAAACGTGTCTTTTTTTAAAGAATAAAAAGCTGTTTTTAAAGATGAATACGCTACTAAAAAAGTAAAATGTATTCTTTTTTATTTATGTATTTTTCTATATTTTTTCTACTAAAATATGCATATATCTACTTGACATCGAAGTTGCTTGATTTTTTTTTTTTTTCATTTACTACAAAATACAATTGTATATTTCCTATAAGTTTAGGGTCGTTGCGCTACCGCCAGACGTAAACAAAAACAAAAAAAAAAATCTTTTGCATTTCATTTATCTACCATAGAGGCAAGTTTTCCACAGTATAGTGTTTCAAACAAAGAAAAAAGTATTTTTTTCGGCCCACTCTAATATTATATATATATACAGGCTGGTACGAAACTATTCGAACAAACTTCGGGAGCTGATTCCCGACTCCGAGACTAGCAAAAAAAGTCCTCTGGAACTTTGGTCAATGAGGGATAGTTTCGGCGATATAAAGTTCCGAAATCGTGGGAAAATGAACCTCATAGGGCTGTAATTCAAAAACAACGCAACGTAAAGAGTGTGGTAGATATTACCCAAAGGAACTTATGGATTCCCTATAACCTGACAAGTAATCCGTATGTTCCTTTGGAGAATCCCTCGCACACATCTTGCGGAGGTTTGACACATACATTTTTCAATCGAGCAAGTATGACTTCGAGTGTCATGTTCTAAACCGCACTCTCTAAACCCAGTAGATTGAAGTATTGGCATTCAGTAACAATATCCTAAATTAAACATGAATTTAGACAGATACTTGAAGTGTCTAACAACTGTTTAAAAAGCTTCTGGTACCCATAGTTTTAAGATATTTTGTTTAAAATTTTTAGTCCCTAAGACATCAACTAATTCCTTGTAATTAAGGCAGGAGTTAAACGTAGTTACTTCGGCAAGATGATTGTATATTCCAAATAATAATAAATGTGTTACAAACTATATAAATTCGAAGGTAAAAAATATTAGTTCCTGAACATATTACCTAAAAATAAATAAATAAATAAAAATGGTCACTACTATTAGGATATGCTTACTACGAAGACCTAAGTGTTTCTTACTGATATGAATACAAATATTACGTTCAATATTTATTAAGTATTTCATTTCAAATTTCAGTAAAGTAGATATTTTCCCCCTTACCAACCGAATGCCTTTTCTTTACAGATTTCGTAATTACTGCCAAAGTGTTTCCATCTTTTGGTCAATTTATCTCACAGATAAACGACATTCCAAACTGAACTTTCCTGAGGACATTCCTGATTGTGTTCTTAAGTGAAACAGTAACGCTCACAAACTAGCTACATGGAACAAATAAATTAAAACCAAATATATTTCTTACCTCCCGACAGGCGAGCTGGCTTCCGTCTTGTATATGGACCAAAATCATTATTATAATCAGGAAATGCTTCCAAGCAACACTGTTCTCTCAATTCCCTAAAATTGATATAAAATAAGACAACAAATAATACACAAGTAGAAATGCAGAATGAAAACATCGTTGTAGAAAACAAGCGCGGCTGAGTTATGGCATATTCTATGCATCACGATAACACATGTACCTAAAAAAAAAATATTCTTGATAAATTCGATGAAATTCTATTTTTATTCTACATACATTTAAAAACAAACTAAGCGATTGCACAAACCTCTGCAGTAAATATGCACAAACAGCATATAGAAAGAAGTTTCTAACACACAGTATTAGAAAAAGGTAAATCTTATATCCCAACAATTCATAACCAGTCGAAATAAGTTTTCTGTATTTTAAAACATTTGTTTGGATTTAAAAAAAATCAAGGTACTATAAAAATATCAATTTATCACCAGTAATCTATACAGTAAAGGAAATAATAAGTCTTTAAGGAGAGCTGACAAAATAATTCTACGTAAATGATTTAAGATATACAAACACTATGGCAAATAATTACATATTTTCAGTCTATTTCGTCAATTGCTTTGGAAAACAGGTGCAATACTGTATAAACCATCAAATACAAATCTAAATATTGACATTTCAAAAGTTGTTATACAACTCAAGGAGTTCAACATTTATAATATAAGACGTTGCGGGTGGTAAAGGCAAACTCAGTATCAGGTCATTTCCTTTGAGCGACGATAGGAAATACGAATTTAAATACAAGGTTTCTAAAGGGTTCCTCACGTTGAAGGTTGCGAATCTTCTTCCTACCTACAAAAATAAGTAGTTTACTGAAGGGTGAAAATTAAAATGTGATTTTCTCGAAAACAGTTCCAACGCTTTTATTTATGTCTCATACACTAATATTTCATTAACAACCTTATACTCTGATATAAGTTATTTCACTGGGAAAAACAAAAATTCAGAAAGGGTAGTTTACTCTTCGGTGTTAGTTCTTTCTGGACGATTTTCTCAAACATGATTCTGTCGATTGTTTTTCATACTTCATAAATAAATATTTCATAATTACCTGACAATATAGTATAACTTATTTGTTCTGAAAAATTCACAAGGGATAGTCTACTCCTGGGGTTGTTTTTTCATACGATTTTCTCCAAAACGAATCAAGCTATTTTGATCATATTTCATATATACATATTTCATTAATAACAATACACTATGGGATAATTCGTTTCTCATCAAAACATCAACAAGACGTAATCTGCTCTTGGGGCGAGTTTTCTTTCTTTTTTTTTTTTTCTTTCTCTTTTCAAAACCGAAAGGTGATTTTATTCATACTTCATACATACATGTTCCAGTACCCTACAATACGAGAGTCATTTCACCTGAAAACACCCTTAAAAAGTACTTTGTTTCTGGGAGTGAGTTATGCTTGTTTTACAATTTCCTCAAATATGACTTATGCAATTTTGTTGATATTTCGTAAACGAATATTTCATTAATAGCTCTAATATGTGGCTTACATTATTCCTCATAAAAAGAATCTACAAGTAATAGTTTACTTTTGTTGTAAATTTTCTTTCAATGGAGTTTTCCAAAAACATTTTTTAAACAATCGTCCAAAGAGAAATCACCATCAAATATAAATTTCCCTTGTGGACGTCTTCATGAGAATTGTATGGTTATTGATGAAACACACATTTACGCAATATGAATAAAATCAAGTGAGTCCATTTTGAGAAAACTGTCCGGAGAAAGAACTCATTCCAAAAGCCTACTATTCCTTGTACATGTTATAGTGAGAAATAAATTATCCCACATTGTGCAGTTATTTATGAAACATAAATTTGTAGATTATGAACAAAATCGCTTGTGTCATATTCTCGAAAAAAAAAAAATAATAATAGTCTGAAAACAAATCACCCCCAAGATTAAACAACACATTTTTTTTCCTTTTTAGGGCAAATGAGTTGCGTTGTTAATGAAATATTTCTTTATGAAATATAAACAAAATCACCTGTTTTGGAGAAATTGCGTGAAAAACATCCCCAAGAGTACCATTCATATGGATTTTTTCAGGACACGTATTTGTATCCCATTGTCAGGTAATTAATAAAACATTTCTTTATAAAGTCAAAGTCCCCATATGAAAATGTGACAAATTCCAGGCAATGTTCTGTGCATGTACAGGTACATGTGACTTTAACAGGTACTATACAGGCGCCTGTAGCTGTAAAAAGCATGTTAGTTTCCCACTGACAGGTGAATCTACCTGTGGCTATAAACATGTGATACATGTGTAGATGGTGTTCAATGTTAGAAGTTCTCAAACATGCAATGAAAAGTATCTGTACATATAAAGGAGACATGTAATGTACATACACCAAGGTACATGCATAGTACAGGTCCATGTAATATACCTGGGACATACAAGAGCAATAGGTATGTTCAAAAAACATGATTCAAATTGATGGCATGTGCCTGTAATCTATCAGTCACATGCATGGGAAATGCTAGTTTTTCCTCTTAAGCCCATGTACTTAACATGTACATGTAAAACACATGCAAAGTACCTGCAGAACGATAGAAAAAATGCAATGTAAATTACATGTTTACATGCGTAAGTTAGGAGTGAAAAACATGGAATGTACAATACGTGTACATATAAATGAAAACAGGTAAGGGACATGCATCCACGGAAAATGAATGTCACAGGTGCATGTATTGTACCTGGCAGACGTAGATAAAGCGTACATGTACAGGGAATATAAGACAGGTAAATCACTATGTATCGGAAACTACATGCCACATGCATGGGAAATGCATTATTTCACCAGTATGCCCAGGTACTTACCATGTACATGTAAAACACATGCAAAATACCTGCAGAACGATAGAAAAAATGCAATGTAAATTACATGTTTACATGCGTAAGTTAGGAGTGAAAAACATGGAATGTACAATTCCTGTACATATAAATGAAAACAGGTAAGGAACATGCATCCACGGAAAATGAATGTCACAGGTGCATGTATTGTACCTGGCAGACGTAGATAAAGCGTACATGTACAGGGAATATAAGACAGGTAAATCACTATGTATCGGAAACTACATGCCACATGCATGGGAAATGCATTATTTCCCCAGTATGCCCAGGTACTTACCATGTACATGTAAAACACCTGGAAAGTACATGCAGATGGATAAAAGGATACGATAATGTATTTGACCTAACATCGGTAATTTTCGCTTATTTCTACGTGTCTCGGTGACCCGCTTGGTGACTCTCGGCAGTAGCGTACGCAGGAATTTATTTCGGGAGGAGTCCAAACTCAATATGAGAGTATTTTATATTAAAATTTCTAAAGTTGCCCCTAAAATTAGGCTAAATTTACATAAAAGTCGAAATTTCGGGGAGGGTCCGGACCCCCAGGACCACCCCCTGCGTATGTCCCTGACTCGGCCCCTAGGCGATGGGGCTGTATTTGGAATTATATACGGGATCCATAGCTTCAGCGTTAATCTCAGCGAGCCTGTAAATTATAGACTTGACACTAATATTGGTTATTTTCGATTATTTGTACATGTCTCGGTGACCTGCTGTTGACTCTTGGCCCCCAAGGGGGGTGGGCAAGTGAACGCAATCGGGAGTTTCACTATGATCTCAGCGATTCCGAAAACTATGAAGTTAACATTAATATAAGTCATTTTCGACTATATTTTCATGTCGTAGTAAATCCTCCCTTGCGACCCCTAGTTCGAAGTTTGGAAAAAATGCTTCGTCTTGGTCTTGGCCGTGGACCAGCATACCCGTGACCAAAATTTGATAACTCTCGGTCCATTCGTCTGGCACCCAAAGAAGCATACGCACAAACACACTAACATTTTATTTATATTATATTACTGCACAATTAATTAAGAGATTCTGAAACTCATGGGGCGATTGCCCCCTTGACTTTCTCAAATGACACCCCTGAGTCTGAATAATAAGTTTCCTTTCCTTAAGAATTGCGATATGTGAACAATACACAATTATCGTCATACACATATAAGTTATTCTTATATGTATATTGTAAACTTGGGAGACAATATCGAAAACAACATAATTATAACGTGATCAGAACCTATATGTTTACGCACAGGAAAGACGCTTGGCGCCACAGCGTTCGTTTGTTCGTTGTCAATCGTCTGCTGGTTGTTGACGTTAGGGTTTGTGATCAGTGGTTTTTCTATGGTTGTGTGCTCGATGGTAGCGGATGAATTGTAAGTTTCCACAAGATTACAGTGGCTTTCAAGATGTCAACGGCAAATAATGCGTATGTTGTAGTTGAATGGGATAATAATACTTATTCCATTCTACACCGCAAGAAATGTAAATGTACAGGTAAACTTACACTTGGAAAAGTGTACCCTGTACAATGGAAAGGAAGCACGTGCTACGATGGTAGAATTCTTTATGTAGGTGAGTAATGTATTTGGCTCTAACAATACTTTAACAGCTATAGATGTAATTAATTTAAGATAATGACATATATTTAATGTGTGATTCATTACCGTGTGTTTTGCAGTGAACTGTCGAAACAGAAAATTACCGCGAATTTGTAGTAACTACCGAACGATGGAAATACAAATCGCATGAATCTACGGATGTTAATGACTCAGCGAAGTACATTGGAGAAAATGTCTTCTGGCTAAGTAACAGAGTATTGTGCTCACTTTTAATTCACTGTCACTCTGTTATATTTTAGAAGTATTTACTATTTATAATCCTAAGTTTTTTTTTTTTAATTTATTTATTGTGTGGCTAGATCAACAACAGTTGGCGCCAAAATAAACTATTTAGTACACTTTAACTGTTGGCAGTCGACCTGAATCTAGATATCTGAGTTTAAATAACACTTTTGTAGGTATCAGAGTAGAATAGTAGATTTTTAGTGATTAACGTAAAACAGTGTGAACCATGTTGGTTCTTGGGGTTTAAGTGCTGTACCGCCTCCAATATTTTGGAAATCTACTGGGTGAATTGGATAATTTATTTTGGGGCCTATGTTTAGCAGAAGGGGTCCAGCACTTTTCTCTAAAAAATGTTACAATTTTGGTAATTTCTGTTCACATTAGGCTAGTTTAGGGTAGGTTATGTTAATTTAGGTAAGCTTAGGTTAGTTTATGTTATATTAGTGTATGGGTCCAGCATACTTTTCCAAAGAATGATAGAATTTCGCTTATTTCTACTAATAGTAGGTTGGTTTAGGTTAGGTTAGATTTGGTTACGTTCTGTTACGTCTAAGTACTTGCATCATTCGTTTCTTCTGTAAATTTTCTGTTTTTTACGTGCTTTTGGACCTCTTGTACTAAACATACTCCTATTTTGGTTTGTGAAGGAGCTTGAATGAAAAGCAGATTAGGGGAATAGCTGAAGTTAAGAAAGGGGTTTGGTAGGCTGGTTTTGGTGTTCTAAGCGTCATTGTATGTGGAGGCGGAAGAGACTATTTCACATAGAGGTACACTTGTTATGATTT
This sequence comes from Thermobia domestica, assembly GCF_964235325.1. Lineage (NCBI taxonomy): Eukaryota > Metazoa > Arthropoda > Insecta > Zygentoma > Lepismatidae > Thermobia > Thermobia domestica. The sequence continues at coordinate 201,967,427 of NC_137458.1, read as the reverse complement.
AGTGGCGAGAAATGAAGTGTGGAAATGGCGCATATATATCAATATTATGACATATCGTGTGAGTTTTATAGAATTACGTACACGAAAATAACGAACGTCAGCTGTTGAAATTGTGTGAAAGACACGGTGTACTATTTACAAGTGGAGTGTTACTAGTATGAAACAACGACAAGTGCTATTCAAACTCTTATCATTGCCAACACCCACCTGTTTTCACTACCCTCGCTCATGCGCCTGTTCCTTTACCCGCCCTAACTAACGCGCTCTGCTTTTAGTGAGCACCTAGCACAGGTTGGTTAATGTCTTGTACTGTAGTTTTCATATCATATACATTCGGACGTCTTATTTATACGCAAATAGTAATGTTCTATTGCAAATTGTAAAAATTTACATGCCTTTGTTTTGAAGGTAATTGACTTGTAACTGAACCTAACCTGCCTAATGTAACATAACCTAACGTAAAGTAATGTACTCTAACCAAATGTAGTTCATGTTGGTACTTCTTTTTCGATTTTCATGTGGTCTGGCGATACAGCCAGCACAAATGCCATTTCTTGGGATGTAGGAAATGAACTGCAACATCATACGTTGTAGTTTGCGTGTAGGTTTTGTAAGTCTCGAATGAGATTATGAAGAATAGCTACACCATGCAAACATTACTACTGTGCCTAGATTCGTGAATATTTACATACGTCGGCAAAATAAAAATCATTTGTCTTAACTTTTCTTGCTTCAAATGATTCCATAAGGCATTCTTAAACTCTTACTGTACAGGCCCAAGTAACAATGTACTACTACCGAGTAATAATGTGTGTGTGTGTAAACCAATTTATAAAAGTTTTGTCTTCGGTTTACAGACATTCATAAAACATTTACTTCTTTCATCAGTAAACTTTAGGAATTGCACTACTGGGGAATAAACGAGGTTTATGCTTATTCTAAAAGCGCACCCACTGACTTTAAGTTTTGGAGTTTCCCGTTCTAATAGTTGAGTTGATTTTGAGTTCAACGTCCCTTTCAGCAACGAGGCCATATGAAACGTAGACATACTGATTAACAGGAAATCCGAACCACATGAGCTTCCACTGGGAATCAAACCCAAGTTTCTCACGTCAAAGGCGCGTGCGCTAACAGCTTAGCCACGATCTATTCTAATAGTCTTGCGACAGCGACATCGCAAATGGACTAACTAATGCGAGAACTGGTGTTTGTCCTGCAGGAGGCATGGAGAATGCAGGGCACTCCGATAGTCGGAATTAATATCGAACACAGTCCTCTTTCATATGCAGTCACTCGTTTAACCGCAAAGTTATCATTTTTATGTCCACATATTTTTAAAAAATCTGCGCCCCTATATATTAACTATCAGTATACACTGTTCTCTACGAAATTATTTATTATATATTTGTACTCCTACTGCGAACGAGTGATTTAGAAGCATCGGCTAGATTGAGGTATGCAGTTTCTGTAGTTTGCTAGCTGTATAAGGGACACTTTATCTCAAACTTTACCACCCGGGTCAATTAGATAGCCTTCTCACATCTCCCGCAATGGCACTACTTTCAATCGGTCAGTATCTGCCACGATTATTTAACTACTGAACCTACTACTTTTCCTTGGAAGCTGGTGCATGTAATCTGTAGTAGATCCCTTTAACGGGTGGCCCTTTTCTTGTATTGCTTATATTTTATGAAGTGATTATGATGTACCACCGAAAACTTCAGATGCAGATGACATCATGATGGATTTTTTTTTCAGGTACTAAAACCGAATGTGAGGTGGAACAAAGGAAGTTTGTCGGGAAGACGGAACGGGTAATAAGATATGATTCTGGCAGCAGTAATAATTCTGATGACCTAAGTTCAACAGATCCGATTCCAACAGATGAAGAGGATGAAAATCGTAGAAATCCAGGCAGTTTGAAAGAAATATTTGAAAGGAACTTTGAAACTATTGTGAAGGACCCCACACTATGTACGGATAATTTTCCATCTGAGTCGGCTACAGAAACTACACCCGGCAGTAACGTCTGGCAAGAGCAAATAAACAGAACTTCTTGCAACGGAAGTTTACAGTCAGCATCCGCCAGTAACGTTTGTCAAGAACAGATAGACAAGCATCCAAGCAACGCATACTTATCAGCTCAGAACAGTCCATCAGGCTCGAAACCAAAAGTACGAAAGATCGACAAATGTCAAAACTGCAGCGTACTGAAAGAAGAAGTTAATGATTTGCGCACCAAATTAGACGAAGAAAAATGCTTAGTAGATGCTCTAAAGAAGGAATGCGCTTCCAGAGATAAACAGCGGAAGCTCAAAGTACCGAGAAGTGTCAAGACATTCTTGTTCACATTGCTAGATGCCGAAGATCTTGAAGAATCCAACCATGAGGTGTCACCATCCAGTCAAAGTAGTAACGTAAGTTTCTTTTCTAGATTTTAAGACTAAGGTTTTAGATCAATTTATCGCCGTTTTGTAGGGAAGGGGTGCGGGCGTACAATTGTTCAAATTCTTAGGGTCATACAAATATGTAAGTGGCGGTCCAAATTTCTCTTTCTGCTTGCTTATTTCAAACTATGAGTAATTTAAGGTAACGGCATAGTCTCTATAAGACAGACAAAGTCTGCATTAAGTATTTTGTCTCTTTTCTTTGTGTGGGGTCGCAGTGGCTCAATGGTAGAGCGTTTACTTTTGATTATTTGATTTGATTATCGCTTACGTCTTTTTTTTCAGGAGGGAGGCTATATGAGACGTGGACATATAGTTTAAAGTGGAATCCGAACCTCTCTTTCAATGCTCTACCACCGGGAATCGAACCGGGATCTTTTACGCCAAAGGCGCGCATTCTAGCCACTAGACCAGTGGAGAGGGTTACAGCGTTCACCTCTGTTCATTCCATCATTTCATTGGTTCTCATCATCACTGTCTCCTTTAGCTTACTCCACATAACCGCAGAACGGAAGACTCGAAAGTCATTTCATTTTCTCTTTCTTTGTGTGTATATATTTGCATTTCATCTGTGCTTATAGGAAGATTGCACCTCGAAAATTCTTGCGTATAATGTATCCATTCTCGTCCCTTTCAAATGTGATTGGGTCACTATTTTCGGAAAGCCATCATTTGCGGTTTGCTTGTTTTAATTAGATTTGACGGCACTGTTCTTACATATGTTTCTTTTTGTTTCCTTTTTGCTAGCTGGAGGCGTATAAAATTATATGTATTCCCTAGACAATGCAATTTTAAAAACACGCTCAATTTCGCTGTTGTAGTAGTGTTTGATACATACTGTTCATATGTTGGGCAGTTATTGTGCTTATATACGGTAGAGTTACAATTATCCGGATTAATTGGACTACACTCGATCCTGATAACTTACGAAAATAGTATTTTTATACAAAAATCTAAATTTGCTTAAATGACAAATTAAAGACTTATAAAAACAAAGTAGTTTAAATTTTGCATGTACAGTGTGTTAAAATCAGTCAATCAGCTCACACTACTAGTTTCGATCCAGCTAAGTCTCGCATCGTTTCGGCTTTCGTTATCTCTACCCTTGTTTTGTGTTGGGGGGGTTCAAGAACCAAAATCAAGCGCAAAAGATTGTTCGTGGTAAGATCGTTTGTTTCCAAAGCAATTCGGGTAATTTTATTTCTACTGTACATCATATATGTAAAAGTAAATGGTAGAATGTGTTAAGATTAATTATTGTGTTAAACTTTTACTTACAGGAATACTCGAGATCCGTACATGGAGATGATGTGGTTCTCAGTCCTGATTACCCTGACATTACAATAAAGCATTCCCGATTAATTCGCTGCGTAGCCAGTGCAGGCCATTCTGCTACAAAGCTCACGAGAAATCTTATGTCGTGCTTTTTTGATGATGATGAGCTTAGTACAAGTTCAATAACTGGTCGTGGCAAAATAAAGAAAACACTGTCTCCAGATATTATTAGTGCTATCAAAGGTATGTTAGGTTTCATATGCCTTTTACTTATAATTTTTGTTTCGCATTTCTTGCATAGTACATCATGGAGGAAGTGGGCTATATTTTTAAATACAAATTGATACTTCTATAAATCAATAACAAAACAATTCTTTATTTATTTGTATCATGTTTAAGCACAATAATTTAGCTTATGCTGTATTCATTTTTTAATTCTTCCTTACTGGAAGTGTGAAAATTTGCTGATTTTGAAACTGCTCCGATAAAGTGGATCCCTGGGGTCTTCTGTTAATGGGCTAGAATCCTGTAGCACAAAAGGTGCTGAACGAGAAATTAAAGACGCCGGTCTGTAACCTTAATTGTCCTATCAAAGTTTTGTCAAATTACAGTGAGTGATAGGATGACCTGTAGGTCTGAGGTACATTATGATTTCTCCATTGTAGAAACGTTTCAGAACTCCAATGACCGACTTGTCCAATGGCTATAACAATACTGCAATGACTTGAGAAACTCGTACATGTGTGCATTTGTGTATCCAACAGTTATATCTGCATTAAGTTTACACATTTTAAGTTATGCCAGTCATTAATTCAGTAAAAGAACCTTTAAAGGAGCACTGCTGGAAAGGTTGAGCAAATTGGACTCTGCTTCACTTTAGCTACCATGCCGGGGTCCACTTTATCCGCCACCAGTAATTAAATATTTTTACATGATGGTTTTGATGTTCTTGTAAGGTCTAGTCAAGACAATGTCACCTATTTGTTCTTAATATAACATGAATCTAAATGAAACTAAATACATAAGGAAAGACTTTTTAACCGTTCGAAAGTTTTGAAGTCTGCTACAGACATAAATTTGCGTATTCTTATTTGCATTCAATGACATCTTCAGTGAAAGCTTTGACATAAGAGTAAGCAATTTGCGTTCTCTGATAATGTTGCCAACTCACTTCAAGAAAATCGACAAAATAAAAAAAGGAGGGTCTGCTTTAGATGACGGGTTCGCCAATACCCGAATTCCCTCTAATTTGACCTCGAATATAATTTTTTTTTGTTTTGAACAATGTCAGTACTGCAATTCAATCTGTGTTGGTGCGAGAGGATTTATGACACTTCTTTTTCACGTGTAAAACTCTATTTACTGTTTCTTTATTGGTGTTAGTAATTGCTCGAATTTTCATGTAGCGGTTTCGAACAATTGTACCGATTTTCTACACACATTCTCTGTCACAGTGGGTTTTTGGATTGTCCCTCCTTCCTTTAACATTCTTGAACCACTCGAATACGCGTGATAGATAGATACTGATCTCCATTAACGTATGTGAACAAATTGTAAGTTTCTGTGGCGAATTTTCCAAGTTTTGTACTTGTTTAACTTTTACACTTAGCATGATTCCGACTGATCCACCTGAACCCTTCTCTTGGTCACCGACATGACCTGAAATGAGAAGAAATCAGTCCAGGATTGAATGGTACGTTATGGCCAATTAATTTGCCACTTCTTTACCCAATCCTATCGCTACTTGACTCATAGCTGTAAAGAACCCTCGCTTGGTCTAGTGGCTAGCACGCTTGACTTCTGTTCGCGTGGTCCCGGGTTCGATTCCCGGTGGAAGTACAGTTGAACGATCGAAGTAGTTTCGATTCCACTATAATCAGCAGGTCATTCTCCTTTAGTCTAGCAGACATAACCGTGGGACGTTAAACTAAGTCAAACCAATCTTATAGCCGTAAAAACTATAAATACACTTCTAAAATACTCTTTAAACAGAATGTAACTATTTCTTTCTTAACAATAACTATATCTGTAGTTGTTAGTTTCTCTACTGTCCACCCAGTCACCTCCTACAATCAGTGTTCATTGTTCAATATATGACTTTTTTTTAACTTGGAGTTTGTTTCTTTCGTTATATTTTCAGCTTAGTATATGTGTAAAAGATCCTTGTTGATAAGACCTTTCTTTGATCACAGATTATGTTCTCCTCAAATTTCCTAATACCAAGACGTCTGCAGTTCACGCAGCTATGACGGACAAATGTGTACAGGCGGCTCGGAAGAATAGGCACGGAGACAAGCAGAAGGATCAAGATGATCAGTAGAGTTTGTGTTAATTTTGCTTCATACCAACAGTATAATAGTAATTTGTAGATACAGTGTATATATATTCTTTTGAGTTATTTGTAGTTACTTTTTGTATGTTCATTATACGTGTTTAAAATATAGTTACGTTAACTTATAAACTACAATGAAACGAAACTACAAACAATATGTTGCATGCAACAGTCCCACTCCCTCGGTGCTTCAGGTACCAAGAAAAACACGATATAGGTGGAATAAGCGTTTACATGTTAAGAGAGTAAACACTGAAATTCCTGGCACTCAACGAGAAGGTACATTATGTAATAGCCTTAGTACATCGTCTTGTTCTTCACGAGAAAAGGACGAAAACAACCATTATTCTTCGATACAATCCGATAAACCACAAATTGACCCTTTTCCCAATTACGCGGGCTTAAAAATCGGGGAAAATAAGTTGACAGGCAGTGTAAGCGTTGGTTCATCGGGCTGTATCGATGAACAATGTTCGTTTCCGGCGTTTCCTCTTGAGGAACAAAACGAAATACTTCACGGCACATATTCACAGCATCCTTTTAAATCAACGTTCGACTTTTCGCCTGATAGTTCAGAGTGCAATTCTGAGTTAAAAGATATTTCTGTTCCTGAATTGCAATTAAATGTAGTTCATAACGTTTCGGGACCAAACAGTTCTACATTGCAGGAGAACGTTGAAAGTAAATCTGTTATAAAAATAATGCAGTTTGTTCATAAGCACAAGCTCACGAAAACTGCAACATCAGATCTTCTTAGGTTAATGCATTCTGTAAATATTAAAGAAGTACCACGCACGAAATATTTATTATTGCAAGAATTCATGGCTTTACGTAACATAGAAGTCCAGCGGCATTTCTTCTGTTGTCAGTGTGCATATATTCACGATTCAGCCTGTGCTTCCCTTTCATGCAATAACTGTACTAAACACGTGTGCAAAAAAGCTCACTCTTTTTTTACTGTAGATATTGGTAAACAACTGGAGAACATGTTTTCCCGACCACATTTTCTGGCAAATCTGTCAATATCGCAATCACGTCAGGGTAACTTGAGTAGTGTTAGAGATGGTAAAATTTATAGGAAATTCAGGGAAGAACACCCATTATTAGTGGATGAAGATGGAATTTTATCTTTGACAGGGATCATAAATGTTGATGGCGTTACCTGTTTTAACAGTTCTCATATCACTTTCTGGCCATTCTACATTTCCATATTAGAAATAGATGAACCGATGCGATGGAAACCAGAAAACATTCTTCTAGTTGGATTGTTCACTTTCATCGGACTTCCAGAGTTGCACGTTAAAAAGAACGATTTATTGCATTCTGTATTTTATTCATGTGTAGCTGCACAATTGAAGAAGTTTGAATGTGGTGTTCTTCTACAAGGACAATATACTTTGAAAAATAATGTTATCACTCAGGTACGCTTGCATGCCATTCTTGGCACGTTTGATAAACCTGCAAAGTGTGCTGTACAGCAGCTAGTACAATTCAACGGCAAGTTTGGATGCAGTAAATGTCTTCAACCAGGACAGTACTTACAACATGGACTACGTATTTATCCGTACAATGTGGCACATCCTAAAGGTCCGCTGCGAAATGACGCAAACCACTCTCGACATAGTGAGAATAAAGAGTTTGGTGCTAAGGGGATAAGTGTATTTGCATTCCTTAATAATTATCAGATTATTGAGAGTACAATGATAGATTACATGCATTGTATATGTCTGGGTATATTTCGTTCTTTAGTCATGAATTGGCTGGATTCCAAAAACAAGGATGAAGTGTGGTACTTAGGCCGCAAGATTAATGTACTCAACAAGCGTTTGACAGAAATAAAAACGCCATCATGTTTAACCCGTTCTCCACGATCGATCAAAGAACGTCGAAATTGGAAAGCTATCGAGTTTGAGAATATTTTCTTACTGTACTTTCCTATATTTTCTGATATTTTCAATAATACTGATTATTTCAATCACACTTTGCAAATCATCAAACCAGTGGCGTGTTTCTTATCAAGTACAATTTCCGTGCAACATTTGGATGCAATGGAAAAATGTTTGCATGCATTTGTTTTCCAAACTGAACATTTATATGGTAGGAAGCATATGAGTTCTAACGTACATGATTTATTGCACCTCACTGATTGTGTCAAAAATGCAGGATCTTTGTATTCTTTCTCATGTTTCCCGTTTGAGTCACTAAATGGAAATTTAAAACACTACATGCATGGAACACAAGAGATAGGTTCACAGATTGTTAATGGCTTTGCACGAGAAAATGCGTGTAGCGGAACATCTGCAACAGTTAAGATTACAGAATTCCTTTTAAGTTCAAAATCAGTCTCGTTTGCCAATACCACAAAAACTGATTGCTCTACACAGTATATTTTAACACAAGTGTCCGGTATTCCTATTACAGCAACGTGTTTTTCTGGTAAAGAAAGCGCAAAAATATATAAATGTTCTCGAATAGGTGATATACATACAGGAAAAATGCTTTTCTGCACTTCTAAACACTGCACTAACAGGAAGCACGATGACAGTTACTTTTTGCTTGATGACTGTAGCACAGCACATGTTTGTAGGATCATAGAAATATATGTTATTGAATGCGAATCTTGTTGCAAAGAACATATATATTTTTATGTTGAAAAGATGGAAGCTGAAACTGCTTTCACAGAAAAGTGGTACAATCTGCCCATAACACACGTTTTTCACTGTAATAATGATTCGTCTGTTACTCATGATTATGTCATCCTTACGAAGGAATTATTATATACAAAAGTCATATGCATAAAAGTTGGACAGGATAGGTACTTTTCAACCTTCTTGAATTGGATGATATACAATTGAACACTACACCTGAGTCATCTGCAGATGAAGAATTTAAGAATAGCAGTAAGGTACTTTGCAATTATTATGGAATGTAGAGTTTATTAAGTTAATAGAACAAAACTTGTATCTTTTGTCTTGCAAGGGAAGTATCAATGAGCTCATATAGAAACCTACCGTAAAATTTCACTCAGAGAAAGGAAGTCCCACAGAAAGACCACACACAAAAAAGCAACTGCGTTTTTGAAGTGGAATTAACCGAAATGGCAGATTGAAATGTCGCGTATCCATGTCGACAATTGCACAATCGTTCAGTACCACATCTTGTAAACTGCCTGTTAATAATAAAAAGTCAATAACAACAATGTGGGTACATACTATACTTAAGGGGAAGTCGTACGGTAAGGTGAACCTTGACAGCAGCCATCTTGAATTCAGGTCAAGTTTTGTAAATGGGAATAGGGCAAAATGATACATGATTTTGGGCAAGAATTTAAGTAGTAAAACAATGGTAGCAATAGTTTTAAGATACGTACATTTGGTAAAAAGTTACAGGCATATTTGTTGTGTATATTTCCATGCACACAACTCCCGAATGAAGCAGCTGCCCAAAAGTAAGTTGTCGCTATTGAAATATAACTAAAATTTGTAACTAAATGTTACTAAAATTTGAGACAGATCAGAGGAAAATTGCACATACAGCATTTAATATAAGAATTTTGTTATCAACGATTTTGGCTAAATTTTCGTATTATCTAGTCTATCTCCGCTCCTATTCAACAGATTTGAACCATATTTTCAGAGTACGCTTTCGAAAGTATTGAGTTGTGACCACCGTAATTTCAAACAAATCATCAGAATTACATGGTGTTTAAACTATTTTGTATTTTTCCAATGGAATTTTCGTTTTTCCGGCTTGTATCTCCACCCCTATTCAACCAATTTGGACCAAATTTGCCGACTAATCTCCTACAAGTGTGTACCTTTGCTTAACAACATTTGGGACAAATTGGGAAAATATAAAGGGTGTTTCCTATATTTTTGTATTTTACAAATTGTTGGACAGCTGCTTCATTCGGGAGTTGTGTACATGGAAACATACACAATAAATATGACTGTAACTTTTTACCAAATGTACGTATCTTAAAACTATTGCTACCATTGTTTTTCTGCTTAAATTCTTACCCAAAATCATGTATCATTTGGCTCTATTCCTATTTACAAAACTTGACCTAAATTCAAGATGGCTGCTGTCAAGGTTCACCTTACCGTACGACTTCCCCTTAGGTATAGTATGTACCCACATTGTTGTTATTGATTTTTTATTATTAACAGGCAGTTTACAAGGGGTGGTACTGAACGTATTGTGCTATTGTCGACATGGATACGCGACATTTCAATCTGCCATTTAGGTTAACTCCACTTCAAAAACGCAGTTGTTTTATTGTGTGTTTTTTCTGTGGGACTTCCTTCCTCAGTGAAATTTTACGGTAGGTTTCAATATGAGCTCATTGATACTTCCCTTGTTTAGACGCACGGTTAACATTGTAAACTTGCTTTTGGTTTAATATTCACTGCTAAGATTTTCATAATTTATATAAAACGATGGAACAAAGAAAATATTGTGTTTTCTTTGCAAGAATTTAAAAAAATGTATTTTCAGTCTTTATATAATATACATTTGTATGAAAGCATTTCATTATTTCTTTAATAAACAAAACGAATCTTAAACGTGTGTGTTTCTTTGTTGTAAATACATTTGAATTTCACGCTGGCGACATACAGCAAGCCTATTTGGAAGAAAAACGATAAATTGTGTACATCAGTATATCGTAAATTGCTTTGTTACTCAAAATATAAAACTACCATTCAGACAGTAAGACATGAAATAAAATTTATCCAGGTCTCTTTTCGGGTCAAAACGTGGTGACTGATTGGCATAAACATTGTTTCCAAACAGGAAAAGGTAATAAAGTATAAGTAAAAATAAAGGGGAACAACCGTACTTCAATGAAACAACTATGAAAGGCAACATGATTATTATTTCTTTAATGAACAAAACGAATCTTAAACATATTTGTTTCTTTGTTGCAAAAAATTCGCTGGCGATACACAGCAAACCTGTTTGGAAGAAAAATGAGTATATCGTAAATTGCTTTGTTACTCAAAATATAAAACTACCATTCAGACAGTAAGACATGAAATAAAATTTATCCAGGTCTCTTTTCGGGTCCAAACGTGGTGACTGATTTACACAAACCTTGCTTCCAAACAGGAAAAGATAATAAAGTATAAGCAAAAATAAAGGGGAACAACCGTACTTATATGAAACAACTATGAAAGGCAACAGGATTGCGTCTAAATATCTTTCGTTAATCATAGTTTTTCTGGCATTTCCTGTTAAACTTGCTTCTTGGAAATGGCATTTTAGTCGAAAATTCGCGTTACTCAGTTCTTCCATCGTTGTTTCGTATAGCATAGTAGCATGTACGAAAAATGTTTTGTAAATGTATTGCGCTCTCAGGAAACCTAAATATTCCTTGTAAGCAACGAAAATGTTGTAAGTGCTAGCCTAAATGTTCATGTAGGTGACACAAATGTTACCGGCCCATGTCAAATGCTGTACAGGTATGTAAAATCTCTTGCCAGCAAGGAAACAGGTGAAAAACATGCATTGTTTTATGTGCGAAACATGCGATGTATATGCATTGTCCTAGTACCATTCAGGCATGTCGTAAGCAACATATACGCTGTAAGTGCACGTAACAAGCATTGTGTATATAGATTATATGCACATGGCATATAACTAAAGTAGATAAAATAACTGTATTCAAGCATATAAAAGTAGAAAAAATCAGAATTAATTAGCACTGTTGCATAGGATGTACATCCTGGGTAACATATACTTGAAGAAAAATAATAGACGAAGAATAAGTATTTAAGAAATGACCTTACGAAAAGTAACAATACTGACTTTCACTCATTTATAGGCGTGCAAGGAGGAAAGGAAAATGTTCAACAGATTTTGTACATTACAGACTAGCAAGTACATGAAGTACAAGTAAGAACTAATTTACATGCGTGTTCCAAAACTTTGTATATATTTTCTTTTCTCCTTGCACACTTGTAAACTAGGTTTCGACCTCAAAAGCTAGTTCCATTACTCTTCGTAATGTCATTTGTTGCATAATTATTCCTTATTCAGTATTATATGTTACCCTGCATGTACACATGTCCAAAATGATTGTCGCATATCTATAACTGTCTTCTTGGAAGAATATAATTTGATAATGATTTTGCAGGGTACTTTTAATACTGATACTATGTGTATAATCGGGAAATGTATATTTGTGGTAAATTACATGGGAAAAGAATTATACATACGAAAATTAGAATGAGTAAAACAAAATATTGCTAAATGGACAAAGAAGTTTCATTTTCGTTTTATTGTTCTTATTTACTGCTCTTTTGACATTAAATTTGCCACATACGTGTCTCTGCTGATTATACACATACTAACATTATAAGAAATACCGCGCGAATTCGTTATAAAATTATATTTCTACAAAAACATATTTATAGACATGCGACAATAATTTTGGACATGGGTGTACATCACATGCAGTACTTGTGCAAATTAATTCTCAGAAATCTATTTTTCTACTTTTACATGCATGGCTATCATTTTATCTGCTTTAGTTAACACAACGTGCATGTAATCTATATACACAATGCTTGTTAAGTGCACTTCCGGTGCATGTGTTGATAGCATGCCTGTATAATGCCGAGACAATGCATGTACATAACATGTTTCGTACATGTAACAACGCATGTACTTCACCTGTTTCCTTGCTGGCAACAGGTTTTATATACTTGTACAATACATGGGGCATGCACCTGTAACATGTATGTTACATACCTTAACATTCTATTTCCATGCAATGAAGCATCTAAGCAACAGGCCTGTTTCGCGCATGTATAATACATGTACAGCACATGTTTCTTACATGTTTTACATCTGCTACATGCAAGCAGCAGAGGCTTTCCAAACCTGTAACATGTATGTGGCATGTACCTGTCACATGTACAATTTTTATAAATTCTCCACCTGTAACATGCATTTCACATGTATGATTTTTCCATGTTCTCCACCTGTAACATGCATTTCACATGTATGATTTTTCCATGTTCTCCACCTGTTACATGCAAGCAGCAGATGTTTTCCATACCCGCAACATGCATTTCACATGTATGGTTTTTCCATGTTCTCCACCTGTTACATGCAAGCAGCAGATGTTTTCCATACCCGCAACATGCATGTCACATGTATGGTTTTTACATGTATACATACATTACATGCATGTTTCGTAAGTACTTTTCACATGTACCAGGCAAAAGCTATTTATCATACACGCGTATAACTTGTGTTCAGCATGCATGTTACAGACATTATACATGACATGTACATCACATGTTCTATACTGGTACAGCGGCTGTACTTGCACGTCTTCTTCGCTGACAGGCACTTTACATACGTTTTTATGGTAGATCTACTAGGGTATCTACCATACAAACACCTGTGCAGTAATACCTGTTCATGCCCTGTACATGTTTGCTCAACATGCATGTGTAGGGCGTTCAAACTGGGGTCATTTTCAGGCACCTGCACATGTGCCTGTCCCACAGGTGGATAAATGGCCTGTGTTACATGCGCCTGTACATGTGCCTGTTTTTTTCATAAGGGTTACCATTAAGCCCGAATTTGGGGTTAAAGGTTCCGACAACAGGCGAACATAAAGCTCAAATGATTTAATTTGCAATATTTCGTAGGACTTTTCACATAAAATACATAATTTTTGTAGTAAACTGGACTTGTATCTTGTCACAACCTCTCATTCGTCATCAGACTGAGGTTCAATAGTTTGCCCAGAATTTGTGCATGATAACCTTTGACAGTGCAGCCACATGGCAGAACATTGCACCATAGCTTTACAACATCGACACTTGTTGGTGCAGTTAGACTTGCAGTTACATAAAGTAAGTGTTCACTATTCAGGTGGCGCAGGGTTTTTGGTCTTGCACATGAGGGCGAAGGTGTTCCTGGATTTTATCCAACCCCAGCCAATAGGTTTCACGGCATTCCCTTTCTATTCCTAGATTTGCAGATACATATGATAGGAGTGCTAAGCTACTGTATCATTTCTTGGAGGCAAAGACGCGAGATCAAATACCTTAGCCTAGTAAGTGCCTACCTGGAAACAATTTGACTAATCTGAAGTGCTGTAAGTCCTCAAAAGTAGTACTTATTAATCCACCGTATAAACGAATTAAAAACTTTTCTCCTGTTGTGGATATTTCACCTTTTGTTGTACATGGTTTGCTAAAACACAATCGAAGTAAAAAGAGCTTCATAGAAATGATCGCTACTGGATGCTTAAAATGTAACATTCAAGTTCGCTTAGAAGAGTCAGATGTAGATACTCTAATTGTATCAGCCGCATTGGAAAAAGAAAAACACGGTAAAACAGCAGTTGTAGTTGGCCAAGACACTGATTTGCTTATTTTATTAACTTCGTGTGCTTCCACAATTGACAAGGTACTGTTTCTGTATCCTGCTTCTGGTTCCAAAAAAAAACAAGAAATGCTGTTCAATATATCAAGACAGCGAACTGTACTGGGAGAAACTGGAAAAATAATCCTATTTGTACACGCAGTAACAGACTGTGAGACTACCTCAGCTGCATTTAATAAAGGAAAATTAAATGTACTCAAGCTTATAAAAAAATATTCTACTGGAAGAAATTAAAGCTTTTAGAAACTTCTTTTTCACTCAACCATTACAGCAATAGTCATGGTAGATATTTTTGAAGTGAAATGGTTGTGATCGCTTATATCCATGAAAAATGTTTGGAATTGTTCCATATTATAAGTGTTATCAAATATTATGTCTGATTAAGTAGTTGAAAAGATGTGAGACTGTTTCAGATATACTGACAAAACTTAGCAAATTTATAATGGATATGGTAAAGATGGTTTCAGAGAGAACAATTACGATCAATCATATTCTTGGAAAGAGTAGATCAAAAATTTCCGCACATTAGTCTTCATTTCTGTATGATTGTTTAGAGTAGACTGAAGTTTGAACTAAATTAACAGTCATAATACAGATAGATTTCAGACTACACTACGACCTTTTCATCTCTGGACACGATGTTAAACAAACAAACAAAAGAAAAAAAGCCTTGTTTGACATTTCACAAGTTTCTGCACCAAAATAATAGTGTTATGAATGTTCTCCTGAAAATCAGACATTTTCGCAACTCAAATACCTAAGATTAGTGTCATATCCAGATTGCGTAGCTCTTTGAGTAGAGACAGAGCGGCCATACTGTTTGTGGTTATGATCAATCATATCTTTGCATAATAATGGTCAAGGGTAGAGTGTTCATGTCTGGTGCATGGGGCCCTTGGTTCGATCCCAGCCCGCGCCAAGTGAGATTTCTGGTGGACAAACACCGTGTGTGAGAGTTATCTCAGGGTTCTCTAGTTTCCTCCTACTTTCTTCATTTCACATTTCATTCCTTTCTCATCATCACTGTCTCCTTTAGCCTAGCCGGCATAACCGTAGGACATAAAATTTAGATTTTATTTCACTCATTTTCAATAATGTCAAAGAAACTTATGCATATTTAATATTATGAGATGAGAGAAATTTTCGTTCATACATGATTAAAAATCTGAGACTGTTCGCCGTCGTACGTTGGAAAAGAAAAACTGGCGTATAGACCAGACATTGGGTGCAATTATATATATATATATATATATATATATATATATATATAAGAAATGGCGTAGGCCTAATAGCTAGAGAAAGAAAGATTCGGAACCTCGTATCTCCGATAGTCACCCTGTATATTTTTTGCTATTGGACTGTGGTCTAGCCTCATATTAGCAGCACTAGCGACGCCCCTAATTGTCACAGAGCTACAACCCATACCTCGTTGGAAATCTTATCGGACACAGGTTCCAACGAGGAGACGTTTGTGTCCCCTCCCCCCGTGCCCAACCTGTAAAAGAAGAAGAAAAAATCAAAAAATTAAAAAAAAAAAAATTCGAAGTTTGTGGGTCTATGGCAACCTGTTGTCGTACGCAAGAAAAAAAAGTTCTCACATATACGCCAGACATTTGTGACCATTGTACGCAAAAAAAAAAAAAAAAAAAAGGCATATAACAACGGAGCAAAAAAATTCGGAATATCGTACCTACGTGAACCATCCTGTATATTTTTCTATGGACTGTAGTCTACCCTGACGCTGGCAGCCCTTGCGATACCCCTAATTGCCACAGAGATATAAGCCATAGCTCATTGGAAAACTCAAGGGACACAGATTCCAACAAAATAACTTTTGTGTCCCCCTTGCGTGAGACAAATAACAGTGTTGTCATAGCTCCATAAACTTCGAGAAAGTTTATTATTTCCCCGACTTTTTTGACTTCTTCTTTTTTTAGGGGTTCGGCACGAGTGGTACAAAATTTATCTCGTTGGAATCTGTGTCCCATAAGATTTCCAATGAGTTATGGCTTGTATCTCTGTGGCAATTAGGAACAAGTTTCCACCCCCACCTCCCAATGCTGACGGGTAGGGGGAACTAAAAACATTAAAATGTCCCCCCTTCCCTTCCGCTCCGGGACACTCGATGTGGATAAAATGCACATCGTTGGAAAATGTCATCCTTCCTGAAGAGATTGATACCTAAATCATCTCTCTAGCTTAATTTGGAGTTAAGCTACAAAGGATTAAATTGCTGTATCTGTATAAGAGCCAGCCGTCCTCTAAAGGTTTGAGTGACATTGAGGAAACTTTGCACAGTGTGGTAACAAATGCGGAATTCATTGGTTTATCTGCATCGAGTTGGCGTCAATATTTCTTAACATACAGTAAATTATTATTTTAACTGGTAATTTTATGAGGCATTAGTTTGTTTGGCTTGGCATAGGTCAGTGTTTTTATAGAATCAATCTTCTATATGTAGATACAATGCAATATAGTTATTGCACTATATGTAGATACAATGCCATATAGTATAGGCGGAACGCTTCGTAAAATCACTGCTTTAAAATAAACTAAATTAAATAAGTAACTTATTGAGATAGGTAAAATACTTTGTTTAAAGCTTTTTTTTAAAAGTTTATCTGCTTTTCAGCACGATTCTAAGATAGTTTATGTATTCTAAGATAGTTATGTAGATTTAACAAGTTTGTTTCATTTTTCCAATTTTTCGTTACCCTGGTAGTTCAGATAGGACGCTATATAAAACAGGTCGGTCTACGAACCAACCATAGTCAACGAAGTTCCATTTTTTCCATTTTCTTCAGGTTCCATCGTGAATTTGATTCTAGGATGTATCTGATTAAATTCATAAAATAATTTCTTTAAATCCTGATATGAGGAAATTTTGGAAGAATGTTGGTTTCAAACATGTATAATACCAGGTTTGAAAGTATTGGAGAAAAAAGCTCGTAACTTCCTTGATATTACCATCAAAAGACAAGCCAATAAGTTTGTTACTTCACTATATCGTAAACCTTCTGTTGGTACAAAGTATATCCATTTGAAATCATCCCATTCATGGCTTCAAAAACTGAATATTTGCAATATCTTCTTCAGGAAAGCTATTCTACTTTCTGATCTTCCTGGTGACCTCAACAAAGAAATTCAATATTTAACTAAAACTGGACACCAAAATAGTTTTCAAAAGTCGTTATTACTGAAGTGGTTCCAACAGGTACAACGGGAGATCGACGGCACCCACCATCGGCCAACAACAAATGCCGAGGATGACAAATGGAATGGTATCTGTCTGGTCCCACGTATTTCGGCAAAAATTAAGAAGGCATTGCATAAATATAACATCAAAGTCTCCGAAGTTCCTCCTAAACCAATAGAAAAATATATTACAAATTTTAAATCATTTTTTACTGATCCCCAACAAAGTAGCGGCATCTATCGGGTTAAATGTCAATGTGACCAAATATATATATATAGATCAAACAAAAAGGAATATTTGTGCCAGAATCGCTGAGCACATTCGTACATCCAAAATCTCGTAGCTTACAACAGTTATCTGGATTGGCATCACATCTCAAAGACAATAACCACAACATTGCCAATACATGTTTAATCGAAAAAGCTAAAACAGCAACTGAACAAAAAATTAAAGAAGCTTATTACATTCATAAGGAGAAACCGACACTCAATTCAGATAAAGGTGACATAAATGCCATTTGGAGCAGTGTTTTTACTACTCATTTCCGCCGTCTGGAAGGTAATGAAAAAAGAAAAACAGTAAACACTGGAAAGTGACAAGTGAATTACTATTAACATATGTCTATTTCTAGTGACAACAAGATTTTTGCTTCGCATATTTTTAAAATTCTTTTTAACCATTTTTACCTATCCATAATTTCTTTCCTATGGTTTAAATCCTTTTCGAAGTGTGCCTAGGCTGAAGATGAAGACTATGTTCTTCGAAAGTACTTCCTAGTGATGTGGTTTGTTTCTTGCAGTGATTATTAGCCTTTTACTTACATTATTTCTAGTTAGAAATTCATGTTTCAGTGTGTCGAATTTATATGAGTGTATTGGTACGTGCTGTATCTCTGAAGTGCTCTTTCTCGTGGAATTTGTTTCGTTTTATATTGATTAGGCTCAGAAAATCTATGCTGTTGTTAATTTTAGTTTCCTTTGTTATTGTTGTGAATAACGTGAAGATCACACGAACTATAAGTTCAAGAAGCCGTGGAGCACCTGCACCAAGGATGGCACAACGTTCCTCTTTAGTTAGCCTTAAAAGTGCCAAGTTTACATTTAGCCCATCCACTGAAATTTGCAGAAGTTTAGATGGCTCAAGCGACTGCAATACATTCTGCAAACTAAGTAGTAGGTCCGTAGCTGCACAATGATCCATAAAAACAGAATTCAAATACCTGACTCTGTTCTTGCTGTCGTCCCAGAAGCGTACACTCACATCCTTTTGAGTCCTATGCGCAACAGGATTTGAATTGTCATCAAATCCAACGACATAATGTTCGCATTCTTGCAACAAGGATTTAAAGTTCATGTTCAAAATATGGACACAATCCATACACGATGCTATATGACACTTTGTCCTTGTGCAATTTCATCTCGCTAGCAACTGCACTGCCTGGGAACATTCTAGTGAAAAGAACACTTTTCTCAGCACTACGTCAAGAGTTGTGATTCATTACCGTGTTTATACACCACAAAATTCTGCCTGTGTAACACTATCCTTCAGTTCATATTTGTCCAGGGTCGAAGTACTAGAGGAAGTGCGTGTTTCACTTGATGAGTATGGACGAGGATCAGTGCCGGTGACAGCTACGTCTACATGTGATGCTGACCCAAAAACAACTGAGTTTTCTTTAGGTTTTGTTGGGAAATGATACATCTACTATCGAGATGCAACAAGGTTTTGATGTTTCTTGCTCTTTGAATGGCTAGTAAGAGCAATGCGTCCTATGGTGCCAAACGAAAATGAAGTATTACTACACCACACACACATTCTGCAGTTAATTTTGTCTGAGAGGAATACCAGATTGAAGTTTCGAATAGATTCTCGATTTTAGAAAATTCGGAATGCACTAGTGTTGAGGATACTTGGATTGAAATATGAGATAGCATTAAAATTTCAGCAAAAGAAAAATTGGGACACGCGGAAATACGTAGGAACAAACCATGGTTCGACCAGGAATGCATTAAACTAGCAGAGAAGAGAAAACAGACAAAATTACGTTGGCTACAAAATCCGAATGAAATAACTACACAAAATTTCGCAGACATCAGGCGGGAATCTTCCAAAACTTTTAGAACAAACAAACGCGATTTTTTGAAAGCTAAAATTAAGGAACTTGAAGATAATAGTAAAAATAAAAACATTCGGGACATGTATAAGGGGATCAGCGAATTTAAGAAAGGCTATCAACCTCGTGCTTATATATTAAAGAAAGCTGAAGGGACGGTCCTCACTGATACGGATAGCATCTTAAAAAGATGGAAAGATTTCTTTGACGATTTGATGAACACGCAGCCAAAAACTAATGTGCGTGGAGAAAAGGAGATACAACACCGAAAAACCGTATATTCCAGAACCCAACCGAACAGAAGTAGAAACCGCTATAAAGAAATTAAAGAAACACAAATCTCCGGGTGTAGACGAAATTACGGCTGGGTTAATTTTAGCTGGAGGCGAAAAATTGTGGAACAAGATACAAAAACTCATTCTCCTTATCTGAAACAAAGAAAAATTGCCACAAGAGTGGAAAGAATCAATCATTGTTTCAATTCACAAGAAAGGCGACAAAAATGACTGTAATAATTATCGAGGCATTTCTCTTCTGTCAACATCCTATAAAATCCTTTCAAATCTTCTACTAGCAAGACTGACCCCATATGCAGATGAAATTATTGTAGATTATCAGTGCAAATTTAGACGAAATCGACCAAATATTTACCATTCGACAAATACTCGAAAAGAAGTGGGAATACAATACCCCGGTACATCAACTATTTATTGATTTTAGAAATGCCTACGACTCGGTTAGAAGAGAAATATTATACAACGTTCTTACGGAATTTGGAATACCGAGAAAGCTAATTAGATTAATTAAGATATGTTTAAGTGAATCTCAAAGTAAAGTCCGTGTAGGAAAATTTTTTTGTCCACGAGCTTTCACGTCGAAAATGGCCTGAAACAAGGAGATGCGTTGTCGCCATTATTATTCAACTTTGTTCTGGAATACGCTATAAGGAAAATTAAAGATAGCAACCAGGGTCTAGAGTTGAACGGTATTCACCAGGTTATGGTATATGCTGATGTGAACTTAATAGGGGATGATAGGAGAACAATAGAAAGAAATGCAGAGATCTTATTAAACGCTTGCAGGGACATGGGTTTAGAAGTAAATGCAGAGAAAACTAAATACATGGAAATGCATCGGGACCGTAATACGGCAAATTATGGAGGCGTTAAAATATTAAATAATGCTTTTGATAAAGTGGATACCTTCAAATATCTAGGATCAATATTAATAGACGAAAATCATATTCACGAAGAATTTAAATGTACAGGGTGTCTACTGGAATACCAGAAAGTAAATTCATGACTTTTTCATGACTTTTCATGACCTTTTTGTTCAAATTTTCATGACCATGGCGATAAAAATTTGCCATTAGTAATAATAAACCCCTACCACCAGTTGTGCATCGGAACTATGCGGGTTGCTAGTCGTAAATATCACTTATTGTGAATCTTAAAGAAAGAATCTAAAATTCTGCCGCCTTGTGCTCGAGCACAGAATAGCACTTACCTAAATACGGGCCTGCTCTTACCAGTTAATCACCCTATACTGTATTTGAAGTTTTAATTCTGAGTATAATTATCCATCTAGCAGAAATTTGTCTAAAATTAAGCACTCAGAGAACTGCCCAAAGACAAAACAAATTATAAAAGAAATTAGTTTTAAAAAAATAGATCATCAAATTTAAAATCTGCAAACTCAAACGAATAATATTATTTGCATAAGTCTAAAGGCCCGAAAATACACAATTTACATTTCTCAGAAGTAAAGAAATAGCAGATCACAAAGTTGGACAGTAAAAAGTTGTTACTATATTATGGGGCGTTTACACTTAGTCGATTTGCGTTCGATTCAGTTGAATTGACGTCACTTTCAACTTAATCGACCGTGTAAACGGGACTTCAACTTAATCGCTTGTTGCTCGAAGGTGGCTAATCGACTGGCAACTGAATTGAAAGACGTTCTATTTTCTGTGGTTGAAATAATTGAACACATCCATCGATCTGATTCGGCCTAGTTGCTTCGATTTAGCAGCAAATGCATCGAGTCGATTTAGTCGTGCGACTAAATCGACCAAGTGTAAACGCCCCATTACAGGGACTAGAAGATGAAATGGGGAGCAGGTAGGAAGACAGTAAAGTACCAGTTAGCCAGCACTAACTGGTGGGGAAAATTCTCACAATTACTGACCTGATACAACTGTTTCAGTACATGCAGTATGAGGTATAAAAGTATGAAGTATAAAAATATACTCTGAGATTTTCATGACCAGTTGGGTAAATAAAGGACTTTTTCATGACTTTCATGACCACTAAGCAAAATATATGACTTTTTCATGACTTTCATGACTTTCATGACCAGTAGACACCCTGATGTAGACTAAGAGCAGGGAATTCGTGGCACTATTCGGTACAAAATTTCTTGTCGTTGCGAATTCTGTCGAGGAATTTGAAGCTTAAAATATATAAAACGATAATCATGCCTCTTATTCTGTATGGTTGCGAAACATGGTCGCTCACTCTAAGGGAAATGAAATCTTTGAGATTTACGTCCCACGTTTATGCCGGTTAGGCTAAAGGAGACGGTGATGATGAGTAATGAATGAAACGGTGGAATGAAGAAAGTGGGATGAAACGGGAGAACCCCGAGAAAACCCACGCACACGGTGTTTGTCCACCATAAAGTTCACTTGGCGGGGGCTGGGATCGAACCCGGGACCCCTAGCACCAGAGGTGAACACTCTACCACTGAGCCACCGCGGCCCCACTTACTCTCAGGGAAGAACATTGACGAAGTATTTGAGAACAAGATCCTGAGACGAATATTCGGACCCAAGGAGAACGGGAATGGGGAATGGCGGAAACTTCACAACGAGGAACTACATAATTTATACGGTTTACCCAACATTGTTAGGGTCATCAAGTCTAGGAGGCTTAGGTGGGCAGGTTATGTAGCTAGAATGGAAGAAAGTAGAAACGCTTTTAAAGTCTCAACTGGAAGGCCAATCGGAAAACGACCGTTAGGAAGACCTAGGCGCAGATGGGAGGACAATATTAAGATGGATCTCGCAGAGATAGGAATACAAAGTAGAAACTGGATCCAATTGGCTAAGGATAGAAGTCAGTGGAGAGCTTTTGTGAACGAGGCATTGAACCTCCGGGTTTCATAGGCCATAGAGTTAGTTAGTTAGCTTCTTTTATCCAGGAAAATTCATCTTGAAAAGAAGTTAACGGCATGATGTAATCAAAATGGGGAATTGTACTGTTAGCCTTATGAGCCTGCATTCTATAACCCTTCATTTCGTTACATTGGATGTTTATTTTGGAATTTCATCTGCTGCAAGCAATGTGTCAAAAGTTGTAATTATTAGTTGTACCATAATGAAATTGCCTTTTGTGTTTTCTGACATTGTGAGTTCGAGGAACGGCATATTTCGAAAATTAGCACGCAATTATTATTACTTTCAAAAGCCACAAAATTACAAAATATCGCTCCTAAAACATTAAAATTCCGAGGCCACTAAAATTATATTTCACTGGTGGAAAATTGGCCTTGAATTTTTAAAACAAATTTCTTGGTTTATCTTAACATGTTGCTGCAGAAAACGCCAACTTCTTCGATACGCATCCGACGTCTTCAATTTCACTTTCAGTTATGACTGTTCTTCCTGCTAACTTTAACACGATACACAAAATGTTTCGAAGATTCTAAAATATTCTTCCTCAATTTTCATAAATTCTCATTCGTTCCCTCTCGCACAGGGGTCACTTCCTCGCGATTTCATTTGTTACCGTTTGGAAATTTCCCAACCGACAGTTATCAGCCCAATTTTCTAGAGTATTATTATTATTCTTTTTCTTCTAAAAACACTCGAATCCTACGATTATTATAAACAGATGTTATATTTTCAAACGGAAATTATGTTTAAGAAAACAAACTTTCCAGTCTCCGACATCATAGACACAGCCATTTTTAATTAAATGTGTACTACAAACAAATGACTGACGAGTTGCGTTCTAAACAAAAGAATGGCGAAATGCAAATTTATGAATGATCATACTGAAATTTTCAAATCTAAGGCCGTGTCCAAAAGTGTACAGTGTACACTTCGAGGATGCACGCTCGAAGTTGACAAATGCAGTGCACACTAGATAGTGTATACTTTGTCAAATTAACTTTTGATCCGCACTTCGTTCCAGCGCCTCACCCTGGTGAAACACGGTACATTGATAACAAAAGAAGGGAGAATTTCGCGTGCTTTTTTTTTTTAAAAAAAAAAAAAAAAAAAAAAAAAGATGATGAGCTTTCTGGTTGTATTAAAGATGAATGTATCGTGCACATTGACAATATGAGGTAACCATAAAATGACTTAAAACTTTCTTTTATGTATGCCAACAACTTCAACAACTTGCCGTACCTGCAAATATTTGTCATTTCGGACCTTTCACGCGCAGATTAAAAAGAGCTGAGCGTAAGAGAAATAACTATATACGTATTGTGTTATGTGCACAATGAACTCGTAACAGCATAAAGACCACTAAACTACTGGCGATGTTCTATTTCATTAGGCAAGTTTGCGTGAGGGATATTTATTAGTCCACTGGGAAGAGAGTAGCACTGGTGGTTGGGGCGCTGACGACACTGTTGCAAAGTAAAATATCATTGTAAGTGAAAACAGTAAACTTGCAAGAGCGTTAGGACATCGAAGGTACTGAGGGAAGCGCTATTTACAAAAATGTGGCGCAAAACTACTTTGGGAGAGAGTTCCTATTGTGTATAATTGTTTCCTGTACTGTAGATTATACAATAATGACACTGTAGTTGTGGTAGTTCTACCGTACAGCTTCAGTTACAGGCATAGTGATTGGGCTATTTCTACCGTATAGCGCTAATAATTAAGTTCCTTAGATGTTAATCTTTCTTTGTGAATCTATATATTTTACCCGTAAATCTTCGAAATAGTGCCTCCATATTCTTAATCTGTAGTTACAAAACAAATCTCCTCATCCAAGTATAACCATTAAAAAGCTTCTCACGAAAGTTAAGAGACGGCCATATTATGTAATGACTAGAGACACGATTTTTTGGTGACACACGAAAACGGGAAATGTATCAGTTTTGTACGAAAATGTTGTGTACCTAAAATATATATTTTTCCACTATTTGTTAGGCCATATAACGCTCGCGATTAAACGCGAAATTCTGTCGAATTAGCGAAATTTGCAACAAGTGTCGATATTCCACGAAATTTACGCAAAAGTGACAATTTTTCGACGCTTTTACGATTTATTCATTACCATTATTTGGCAATTACTAGCAACGTGATGAAAATCCCCCTTTTTAAGAAAATAGAATGAATTTTTGAAATTTTACATGCAGTTACACAATGAGCTCCAAACTTTATCTAGTGGTGAAATGGATAGTGTGGAAGGAGTGTTGCTGGGTATGTTAGATGAGCATTCAGAAATCGCTGCAAAGTGTCTCCAACTAATGTATACTCATGTCCAAAATTATTGTCGCATGTCTATAAATATGTTGGTGTAGGAATATAATTTGATAACGAATTCTCCCGGTATTTCTTATAATGTTAGTATGTGTATAATCGGCAAAGACATGTATGTGGCAAATTTCATATCAAAAGAGCAGTAAATAAGAACAATAAAACGAAAATAAAATTTCTTGTCTTGAACATTTTATTTTACTCATTCTAATTTTCGTATTTATAATCCTCTTCCTATGAAATTTACCACAAATATACACTTCCCGATTATACACATAGTGTCAGTATTAAAAGTACCTTGAAAATCATTATCAAATTATATTCATATCAGTTTCGAATGTTGATGTGAAGAGGGTTCTCTCTTCTTAAAATGACATACTTCCTGATAAAAGAACAAATTTGACATCAGAAAGCATTGATACAATGCTAACGTGTTATTTGCATAAGTAAACTGTGAACACTAAGGTTATTTTTTTCTAGTAATGTTCTATCCCTGTGTGTTTATTTTTTCTTTAAATGATACTTTAATTCAATGAGGATGCTTAGTGTTATTTTTTAAAAAACTCAAATATTGTTTAATATAGTGATGCATGAGCTCATGTTATAATGATTGATGAGTGTAAATTAAGGGGAAATAAAAGGTAACTAATTGTAATTGCCAAGGAAAATAGTATTCTTATATTGAATTTTTATTCACCGATTTTATCCCGCTTTATGCATATTTCTATAACGAAATTACGAATTCTTATTTACCAGAAAATCGTGTCTCTAGTAATGAATCTCATTGTTCACAGAAGAAACTACGTGTTCATAATCGTTTCATGGTGTTTACAGTAATGGGATTATATGAATTAAGAGGAATGTATGTAATATTTGATAAATGTGTAAAAAGAAATTTTTGACTTGTATTTTACTTTCAGTTAGCTGTCAAAAATGCAAACTGTACGGTAATTAGCATATTACGTTTCCTCACATAGACCAAGTGGAAGGAAATATGGTAACTTTGAAAGGAATTTGTTATTTAGAATCAGACCAGAAAATTAGGCCTATCTACCTACGAATTAACATTTGCAGCTGTAACTGTAGCCATAGGGTAACAAATAATCTAGGTATTTATTATTTTATGCTAAAGCTTAAAATTTTAATCCATATGCCATTAAAGTTTGCAATTTACGTGAAAATAGCTGCATTGCCGGTAGTCCAGTTATCACAATTAAGCTACATAAATCATGTACTATTTTAAGCACAAACGACTTTATAGCATTATTAAAGAAATTATTTGGTTACTTTCCCTACACTATTTTAAATTCCATTGCATACTCAGAGAACGTAACATAAATACGTTTGTTATTTGTGTAAAATTTTTATATTCCATTTATAAAATCACTAATTTGTATATTATCAAGTAAATTATTATAAGATCAGTTCACAAAGATATTCGGCTCAACAAAAGTATTTGAAATATGCCTTTTAAAATATTGTTAGATCATTTTGATACCGTTGTTCCTACTACGAGGAACGGCTATGTTAAGCACACAAGTATATTAACCTAGTGTATATCCTCGCACACTACACACTATGCACTAGCAGACTTGTGAACTTGGACTTTTAATGTACACTAGGTGAAGTCAGTTCCCGAAATAAGCGTACTTCGAATGCGCACTTGTATCTTTTGGATACGGCCTACATGTGGTAACAAAATATTCACCTCAAGTAAATAACCACAATAATTGTCAGAAACATAAATTTAAATTTCCCGACTTTTTTCGCAAATACCCGACAAATTCCCGACTTCCCGACAAACTTTTTTAATTTAAAACTAATTCCCGACTTTCCTGACTGCTAGACTGACATTTCTTTCTCTCCATACTTCGTTCATTTTTATGTTCTGCTAACCTTGAGACATAACTTTTGACCGGACTGTGTATATTGTTTCAACGGCCCACAGTGGAGTCGTTGTTAAGGGAAAAAAATTAGAAAAAAATTGCATTTCATTAGTTTCTTGAGGATAGAGAAAAGTGTTAATTGACTAAATTATTTTGACTGATTTATTACCCAGATTTATATCGTAAACGCAAATATATTTTGTAGCAATGGCATAACCTGGATGTGGCTTGGGAGTATCGATCCGTTATGCCCAAAAGGTTATACAGTGCAGAATCATCCTTACTAAACTAAATATAAGTAGGTGCAAAAGAAAATGCATCAACAGCGGCACCGATTTCTGTATACCTTTATATAGGTCCCATCAGGACGTTTTCACATATCGTCTAACAGGACATCAATGAGGAAATCAATACCAATTCGAAAAGCCGGGCCTTCCAACTCCCCAGGATACGTGCCAATGTGTCTCTTAGTCCATCTTTTATTACTTCACTCCCGAATGTAGTCTGTAGCAAAGAAAGTAACACTATGCCCTATAAACTTTATATATATTTTCTTTATAAACAAGGGAGGGGTACGCACTCAGTGATAAAGCGCTTACCTCTGGTGCGTGGGGTCCCTGATTCGATTTCCGGCCAAGTAAGTTTGTGCTGGATATCATGTCCATTGATTTTCTGGAGTACTCCCCGTTTCCTCCCACCTCATCCCACCGATTCTTCCATCATCATTCACTTGCTTTAATCTTTCTCATTCTTAGCCTAAGGGGAATAACGTGAGACGTTAAATTGGAAGATTTCATTTCATTTCTGTATAACATCCACATTGGCGCTTCAAATATTTGTTTCTTTCCGCTCCTTAAATTATACTCTAACAAGGTAATTTACCGTGTCGTCGGCAATCGAGTTGGTAGTGAAACTATTAATAAGAGACATAACACAGATGGATAGACATCGAAGCTTAATTATAGTTATGATGTTACTTCCATGTTTCTTTTAGATCGTTTCAGATTTAAAATTTATATTCGGTATCAAATCTGTACCTTCAAAATTACATTACTAATTTCCTGTGTGGTAATTACGTGGTTTTGATCGTACATCGATCGTATAGGTTTCAAAATTACGTTATTCATATGAGAGTAATTATCGTATACTTTCCAACTTTATCTGTATTTTATATATAAGAAAATACAGAGAAACGGCATCAGACTTAAAAGAATTCATAATGATCCAGTGCCATTTCTTTTGGATTTAGTTTCTGGAAGACCGTCTCAGTTCTTGTGACCAGAAGTGTACAAGAGTCCTCTGAAACCGTTCGTGACTTACACGCTTGAATCCCACAACGAATCAACGTCGTATTGGTACATTAGGTTGCACTTCTTTCGATGTTTTTATTATTATGATAGTAATCTTGTATGTATAGGGTGGCCTGTTTAAATCTTTCCACTGAAATATCTCGAGAATGCTACAACATAGAAAAAAGTTCCATATTCAGAAGGAGGGATAAATGCGATTCTGCAAAATTACCCCTCTCGCCCCTGTAAATGAGTAACTTTGCAATTTCAAACGAGAACACCTACTTTCATTGCAGATTCAGATTCTGCGGAGCAAAATACGTACGATTTTTCTGAAACATTTTGATGTATAAGTGATAGATGGCGCTGTAACGAGTAAAAATTAGGGAACTTCGTTTTAAATGGTAACACCCATACTTATTTCCAAGTATGATTTGATGCGAAAAAGTAAGCAACTTGTATGCGAAACACGTGTTCTAACAATGCAGTTTATGGAAGTTACAAACGTTTGAATTGCCAGTCACCCTCGTCTCTAAGTCTCAACTAACGCAATGTGTGCACAATGTTGTGTAGGCCTTTTCCCCAGTAAGTGCCTCTTTATCAGTGAAGTTCTCAACCGGAATTACCTATACAAGGAAACTTTTTCTGTGGACAAAATCTGCGCTTACTCGATTAACCTGATTCTCGATTCCCTCAATTAGCGCGTCTGCCTGCCAAGTGGCATTGGGTAGGTCGAAAGTGGGCATGAACTCTTCTTTGGCCAGCCATCCTGACTGAGGTTGTCCTTGGTTTTCCTCAGTCCCACTAGGAAAATTCCGGAATGATCGAATGATACCTTCAGTAAGCCAGGGTCGCTACCTTTCCTCATTCTTACCTCCTCTATCCCGGCCTGAGCCTTATATGCCTCACGGCCATAAAATAATTTAATTCGACTTCATTTTATTACTTTCACTTTGCGCACGAGCACCAAGCTTTAAACCAACATTTCAAAAGTGTAAGCATCTTGCATACTTACTTTGAAGAAATAAAAACAAATAACGCAATGTTGTATGCATTATTACAATAACATATTACCAATATTTTTTCATATAAAAACAAGAATGTTCGTAGTTCCAGTTGTCGTTGCTTCTAATATTTTCGTGAAACATGTGCAGCACCGTACTGGAGCAGACGAATTTTCGTTGTTTCTTTCTGATTTGCTCAGCAGATACTTGTGACACAAGACAAGCAAGCAAGTACATTTTGTTCCCAGTCTTCACACCGAGACTGTATATACGAATCCTGTTCAGTGAGTTAAATGAGAGACAGTTCAGCAACATAATATCTACCTAAAGCAAAGATAAATATTTACGTTGTCTACAAATTTAGTTTTCTAACGAAAGCTTCCTCTTACTTCTTACCTCTACGTTTACTGTTTCTTATTACCTCTAAGTATTATTATTACACCTTGCTTTCCCGATGTGAGCTTTACTAGTAATATTGTCTGAAATAGGACAATTATAGCTGATCACACTCCGAATGAAACTGTTGATATGTTATTTATTTTGGGCGAATGTCATAAAAATTGTCAAGCTGATGCTTTGTATCAAATTCGATATCCAGATCGACGGTCACCGAGTCATACAGTTATTCGAAATATTGAATGAAGAGCTTGTGAGGTCGCCTGACGCGTGAACGGTCAACTCGCAATTACGACGATGCCTGACTGATAACAATCCTAGCAGCAATTCATATCAATCCTCATATTAGCAGCAGATAGACTGAGAGGGAAAATAGGAAT
The DNA here is from genome assembly GCF_964235325.1 of Thermobia domestica. NCBI lineage: Eukaryota > Metazoa > Arthropoda > Insecta > Zygentoma > Lepismatidae > Thermobia > Thermobia domestica. The sequence goes on along the minus strand of NC_137458.1, from coordinate 201,937,206 downwards.
AAGCAGAACAATTCAGGGATATAGAAGCAAAACCTGCTAAACCCATTTTTCAATTTTGTCAGGAAACAAAAAAAGTGAATCCTTTATGTTTCAGAATTATTGAACAATTGTTTTTCTTTCGTGGTAAATTTCACTCATCTGCATTAAGTAGTGACCACTAAAAAAAGTTCAACAACTGAAACATATGGAAGTTACATTTGTTTCGTCCCCTGACAAAATTGAAAAATGGATTTAGCAGGTTTTGCTTCTATACCTCTGAATTGCCTGACTTGCTTGCTCTTGAAAAAAGTGAAATATCGTGCATATCACGAATATAACTTAAGACCTTACTGTAAACGACATGTTAAGACGTTTGACTTTTTTTTTCTGATGAAAATATTTCTACACTTTGAGATATTTGTGAACTCAATAGGCACAATTAAGACTGCGGTGGCTCTGTGGCAGAGCGTTCATTTCTGGTGCGGGGGTCCCTCGTTCGATCCCAGCTCGCGTCAAGTGCACTTTATGATGGACAAACACTGTGTGCGTGGGTTTTCTCGGGGTTCTCCCGTTTCCTCCCACTTTCTTCATTCCACCATTTCATTCATTTCTCGTCTTCACCGTCTCCTTTACCTAGCCGGCATAACCATGGGACGTAAAACTGAAAGATTTCACTTCACTTCATTTCATTTCAATATGCACAATTGTCCACACTGGTCAGATGTCAATCCTCGTTAGCATAGGGCAGTAGATGCTCAACATCGTTGGAATGTTCATGTTAATGGTTAACTATTTGATCCACACTTTTTCGATAGAAATGTGACCAGGGAAGCTTTTTCTGGAATTCTTCAGACATCAACTGTCACTTATCCTTGAGGATGTGACCTTACGGACAGGACAAATGATGTAAATTCAGTTAGACAGAGCGCGACCCCACTTTGCGCGAAGAGAAGTATAGTATTTGAACACTCGTTTCAATGAAAAATATACTGGAAGAAATAGACCAGTACTATAGCCAGCACGCCTCACTTGACTTTTATCTGTGGAGATATTGGAAAAATGTTGCATATGAACGCGAGACAACAATCACAGAAGGTTTGATGAAGCAAATTCGATTAGCTTATGTACAAATCCCAAGGAACGTTTTATTGAAAAATGGAACACATTTTTGCTGAAGGATTAATTTATATATTAAGGCAAATGGACATATCATTGAATAAAATGTGCACTAAATTTTTCCCATTTTGTTGGTACGTTAGAGGCGAGGGTCTCACGAAGAAAAGACATTCGACAAACACCGTGCAGACAGAAGTTGTAAAATTCAACTGTTCGGAACTGTTCATCATACACATCATTACCTTATATAGAAGATCTGATCTTCTGTTTCTTGGATGACTGATGTGCTCTTCAAGTATCAACTTCTTGTAGAATTTAGCTGGTACTACTGTATTGTGGAAGTAAATTTCTTTGTTTTTAAATTTCCGACACATGCTTTCAAAGTATATTTTTATGTAATTCAACTAATAAGAAGTGTCTCGTCTAGTGAGCTACCTATACCAAATGTGGTGGTGGCTGAGAGGCTAAGAACAGAAATTTCACCACTGTTTCGTTTCCAAACGTGTTTTTTTTCCTTTTTATTATGATTTTTTTCATTTATTCAGAATGAATGGCGTTAATTATTATTTTTTTCTGATTCATTATGGAAGAAAATATCAAAAACTAAGGCTACCAAGATAATGCTGATAATCCTGCTTTTCCAAGAACGAACTAAATTAACTAGAACTCACAAAACAATCAAAAAAAATAGGAATGAAACTCTTTGCTGCTTCAGTAAAAACCGGGATTTTATGAACATTCCATATAGCTTATATAGTGTATACACTATCGTAAAGTACTTGTAAGCGTTATATTAATGCATTATGAATAACATAACTACGTACGGTGTTAACATAAAAGTAATTCAATCTTAAATGAATATCTCATGTAATGATTCGCAGTGTGATGTTCCTTAACTCTATATTATATATAATCAGTACTAAAAGAATAAAATACAAAACAGAAAATAAATATGTTAATTCTTATTGTACAACATACTATCAATTTAATAGAAACACCTTAAGTTGGAAACATAAAATGTCTGGGTTGGCAAAGATCAGGCGGCGACCACAGCGCCAGTCTGTTGTTGGTGTATTAGAGTGAACTCTGTACTACGTGAGAAGTGACAGTACACAGTGAAAGGAGCAGACTGTGATAGTGTAAAATGATCAATCTCTCTGATTTTCAAAGAGGGTAAATTGTTGCCGCTGTTATTTGGTGCGAGAATGACGAAAGTGGTAAATTGTATTGGGTGTATCGCGAGAGAGAGGTCCAAAGTGTTGACAGTCTACAAACTCATGGCAAAACCACATAGTGCGCCTGGGGTGCAAGTGACGGAAGAACTCGAGCAGCACCTCCCATAGCCTGTGTAGACAATCTCAGTTCCCAGCGAGTTACATGGCATGGACATACGGGGTCGGTTGCGCAGGTGAAACACCTGATAAAGGACCATAACGCTTGAACATGATGCCTATGGTGCCGTGAATATGCAACAAGGTCTGCTGATGACTACAAACGTGTGATATGATCGGATGAGTAATTGTTCACCTTACTTCAAACAGCGGACCGTGTTTGTGTGACCAACACCTAAAGAAGTTTACGATCCCTAGTCTCTCCACCCAACCGACAATCCAGTCTCTGTGATGCTGTAGGGATCGCGGTGGTTCAATGGTAGAGTGTTTACCTCTGGTGCATGGGGTTCGATTCCAGCTCGCGCCAAGTGAACTTTGTGGGGACAAACATCGTGTGCATGGGTTTTCTCGGGTTTTTCCCATTTTCTCCCATTTTCTTCATTCTACATTTAATTCATTTCTGATAATCACCGTCAATCTAGCCAACATAACCGTGGGACGTAAAACTAAACAGATTTCATTCCATTTTTATGTGATGCTGTAGGCCACAATATGCTGGTTTTCAGTCGGTTCTGTGCCGGTCGTCACTGCCCGACTCCATTTTAGAAGATCGTTGTTTTCTACGATCCAACGTTGTTTCCGGGTAATGATGCCATATTTCAGGATCCTAATGCGCCTATTTAAACAATTGGAGCTCTTGCAACGTGGATTGAGCAAAGTCAGGGTGAAGATGAACACATTCCCGTGGCTCTCCCAATTCCCAGACCTGAACATAATTGAACACCTGTGGTCTGTTTCGGAGACACTAATCCGGTGCAGATTTCTGCCTCCATTCTCTGCACTGCATGGGGAATTATGTAATATTCTACTTGTTATCACGATCTCAATAACTTCATTTCATGTTTCATCAGAGTTGTTCTGAGTACGAAAGATGGTTCAACGGCATACTAAACCGGTAAGTTGCACTTTTCCTTTAAGTGTTTCTATTAATTCATAAGTATCTGTAAATATAAATTGCATCTTACCTTGGTAAGGTAACAATCCTTTGTTCCAGCATTTGTTCCAATCGAAGAGCTCTTTTGGTGTTTACATTGTCCGGACCAAAATAGCGGTAACAATTTTCCAACATTAAGCGCACGTCGCTTACAAATTCCGTCAACGATTTGTATTCATTACTATAAAACTTGCTTTTTACTGAAAAAAAGGAATATAAATTGGAATATTCAAATGAAAGATTGGAATAAATATTTTTTAACGTAAATTCACTCTTAAGAATTAATAATTAACTAGAAAGGAAATAAGACAAAGCAAGCGTAGAATAACGTTCTCAGTCCATAATAGGAATAAACTATTAATGCAAACCGAATCACGCGACCACACAACCTAACGGAGGCTTTTTCAGGGTTTTCTTCAGTCCTACCAATTGAATTGGGCTACTCTTTATAATACTTATGCAGCACTTGAAGGCACTGTACGCCGTCCCTGCTTCGAAAGGAAATCCTATAAAATACAGTTGCAAGTTTTCTATTTTAATTCACTTTGTCAAATGAATTCTATGTTCTATTATATATTAGATAAACTTAAATTACCAATTACACTAATTACACCAATATAATTTTCCAATGTAGCCTTAGCAGTGCTAGATGATGTGAAAAGATCTCGTAACATGAGAACTGTTCAGTTGTCTTGGTTTTGAGACTTTGAAGACAGAAAATTACGTAATATGAAAAAAAAAAAAAAAAAAAACTTAGTTCTATGTTGAAGATTTTTTAATAGATTGCAGATGGTTATTACAGATGGAGTGTGAAGTATTTTACGTTGATTTAGAATAAATATATTCAGGTAGAGAAAGCATTTGTGTGTTCAGTAAGCATTATTTACAACAAGTAGATACCTTTAGTTTTAAAAAACCCGATGAAAGAACAATTGGGTAACATTCTATTTTTCTAACTCTCTCGCTTCACTTATTCTCGTTCTCTCCACAAATATATTTATCTTTAAATACTATTATTACTATATTTAAATTTCCGTCACACTGGATTATTTTCTTATTTTCCTCAATATCCTGACTGTCATATACTACCTAGCCATTGTTTTCAATTTCCATGAATTTAGAAACATTACATTAGCTAGTTTCTCCTCATCTTTTATTTTAGGTAAGATTGTAACTATTATTACCAGAGAAAAACTTTTCTACGTTTATTTTCTGCATGGCAATCATCATCTATCCAGTGTTTCTCTCTCAAAGTTTTACTCCAATACAGATTAAACTATTCGTTCTTCTGCCAGCAACACTTCAAATCACTAGCAGTAACGTGAAACAGAATGATTCAATTCAAGTATTCTTTCCCCATTCCTCTCAGTCTGACAACAAACTGTTTGTGATTTAACGTTAAGCTTCACTATTTAATGTCTTCAGTTTCTCTCTTTCTGTGTGTGTTCTGAAAAAGGCAGAAAGAGAGAGCAGACTGTACAGAACAGAAGAAACAAAATACTACAAGATGCAATAGGATACGGATTTTTTTAAAGGCATTAGAAGCATTTTAGTGCAGGAAGTCTTATATTTCTAGCCGTAATATAATAGCATGAAGATTTACTACATTTCTAGTATGTATGTCAACTAGTTTTGAAAATAAATAAAAAAAAATGCTACATTTGTAGCAATATAGTGCCCTGGACACTCTCCATCTGCGCGTGATTAATTTGAATTGATGTAGTAGTTACACTTGTAATGTTTTTGGTCTAACACAATACTCAAAACATTATCTACTGCTATTTCACTGACCCAATTTCTGGGTTTCTGGGTCTCAAAGCAGCCCAGACACACACACACAACTTCATTTTTCGGCCAATCAATGCAGTCTCTCTACTCCTATGACGCCGTTAGAGGCTTGTGCGTGCACCCAAAAACGATCTAGGTGAGCAAAGATCACCACACTGCACATCGCACTAGCTATAGGACAGTAAACTGTCGCAAGATGTTATGAAACGGCGATACTTACGTTAACATTAACTACTATTTGTGCTTCACAGAAAAATTTTATTATGTAACTTACATCTGAACATAAATACACAATTTTTATTTGTCAACAAAATTTGAATTACTAATTAATGCTGAAATTAATTGATTTAAATTTTATGCTATTCACGCCTCATTCCTATTGAGTCATTTCGCAGGTGCATTGAGAAAGTCACTGTTCATACACATCGTGGACCATTTATCTTGATACGCCTTTGCACCATGCAAAAAATTGGACAGGGGATATTGTCTGACATAGTCTGTGATACGACAAGGTAAACAGATTGCCAACTAAACATAAAACTGTATTTTCCAAATGGCACTACGTCAGGTTATTACATATTTCAAATCGACACATACATCGAAAACTTACAACAGTAATACCACACTTGTCATGAAATGTTGCAAACTAAGGACGTTATAGTACCACAAAGATCGGAAAACAATCAAAATTTTGGAGGGTTCTACAACAATAATAACGAAAGTGAGATGTATGGAGTAACGTACATCTGAAGTAACTTAACGTCGAATACTACGGTCATTATATGGCGTATTTCAAACACGTAGAAACAGTTACAGGAAACTGAAAATGTCATTTTTCAAAGGACTTTATTTCGAAAAATTATTTAGGTAAATATCACATTCAATTATATACATGGATTTCAATAGACATAAAGATCACCATGCCATTTAATGCAATAATATCTCGAATCATTCTGGATATATATATATATATATATATATAAACGTGTTCAAATTATTAGACTCACGCTCGAAAAATGAGAAATTGATGTAGGAGTCCTAAGTTTAGAGTTCTAGAACATTTAATTTAATGGTTAAACCACCAATATAGGATCCTTCATTTGTTTACTGTACAGTTGAAGTGGTGATATCACCGATGAACAGCAAATGGTATTAGTGAGGGGGGAAATTCTGAAAGTGGTATTTCAGTTTAAGATACCTATTGTGGTTCCTATCAACAAGTTACAGTCTGAAGTGTTGTGGTTGCTGTCGTGAGAACTTAACGACATTTAAAGCGTTCAACAGTTTGAATGGGCCAGTTTAAAATGATCGTGACATGTTTCGTGTATAAATTTTTTATTCTGTGTAGATCTGTAATTGCAGCATAATGGGAAAAGCAAAAGGCCTTTCTCCACGTAAAATGAAAGTTAACAAAATACTTCTGGTGGAAATAAAATATACACGGCAATACATTGCTAGTAGAGTTGGGATAGAACAAAAATCTGTGAGTAGAATCTCTGTTGAAATGAACAAGAGCCAAAATAGGGTTGGGAACTGTGGTCGAAAACCAAAGCTATCGCTAAGAGGTATCAGAAAACTAAAAAGATTGGCTCTGGGAAACAGAAGTGCAACTTCTTATAGACTTAAGCATAAAAATGGCTGAGTATGGCGCAGACATTTGTCCTGAAAGTGTTCAAAGGATTCTTTGTGCCGAGGGAATAAAAGCACAGTCAAGAAAGAAAACAAAAATTAGAGTCTATTCCAATCGTGGCAAAGAAGCGCCTTTAATGGGCACGAAGCCTAGAATATTGGACTGCTGACGATTGGAGAATAATGTGTTTCAGTGATGAATCGTGTATCTTTGTGTCTTAGGAGTGTTCACAATATGTGCGACATTGACCTGGGAGGAATTCAAATTGGAATGTCTTTAATAAACCGTGAAGCATCCTACTTCAGTCATGGTTTGGGGTGTGATCTCTGTCTTCAGGCCTGGAAGACTGTATATAGTAGAAAGGTCAATGACGCACGACCAATACCTATAAGTTCTTCAAGAAGAACTGCTTTCCTAGACTGCACTCTGGTTTGATGACGTAAAATTCATTTTTATGCATGATGAAGCCCCAAGCCACCGAGCCAAAGCTGTGACAAAATTCTTCGAGGACAACGAAATTAGTGTTCTTCCGTGGCCAGGCACTAATCCTGATTGAGAACTTTTGGAACTTCATGAAAGAAAAGTTAAAGAACAACATTAGAACCAAACTTCAATAGATCAAGGAGATCAACAATTTGTGGTATCACGATGCTGAATTGAAGTCAAAATGTGCTAAACTCGTACACAGGATGCCACAAAGAATAAAGAATAAGGGATTTCATAAGAAATATTAATCTTTGTGTGAGAAATAATTTTCTTTTAAGTATTCAATTTCATTTTTTGTTTCCAATTTGGATATACACACTTCCTAGTAACTATATTTGAATGTTACGTACGCATTTGTTTTGTTGATGTTGAAAAGCATATGCCACACCCACTGGAAATTAGGACAGAGTTACAAAGTAGTAATTTGGACAAAGTTCGAACGTATTTTCTCACGTAATGTTGTAAGACCAGTAAAATATTCAGAAACTGAATGTTGAGTCTAATAATTTGAACACGTCTATATATATATATATATATATATATATATATATATATGTGTGTGTGTGTGTGTGTAAAAAATTTGATATATTGCTTAAAATGACATGCTCCGGACAACTTCTTAAAGCAACTTTTGATTTAATTTTCTTCTGAACATTACAACACTTTTTGGTAGGTGTAATTACAAGTTCTCGAAATTACATACCTTTAAACTGTGTTGCAAACTAAGTTTTTCCCGTATCTCCAAAACAGTCGATATCAAACTGCTATAAACGTATTATGATCTCCACATCTATTGAAAATCATCTTTGGAATAGGATGACATACTTATGTAAGCAGTTCTTCGAAATAAAGGCTTATGAAAAAAGTAAACTTTTCAATCCCTTGTAATTTTGTTTATATTTGTTCGAAATCCGTTACATCATGATCACAATATTACATACTAAAATACTTTGGATGTGCACTGTGCTGTCCGTCTCACTTACGTTATTACTGCTATAGAAGTCAATAAAATTTGGATGTCTGTGATATTGTAGCGTCCTTAGTTTGCGAATTGTAAGTTTTTTTAACAGATTTGAAATGTGTGATAATTTGACGCAGTGGCATTTGAAAAAATAAAACTAAGTTGCGTTGACAATACTGTTAACCTTGTGGTATCACAAAGTACGTCAGACAACGTCCCCTTCCCAGTAGAATACAAAGCTCACTTTTAGCGCACCCTCCCCACCACCCCTGACTGCCTATAACTTCTAGACCCACCACTAGCCTATATTATTTAGCGCACTACTTTTAGTTAAGTTATACAGCACCACATAAGCCATTGAACAGAGGGAATGAAAATAGTGAAGGCAATTTCATTTACTACAGTTTTTGTTCCATTCAAATCGCTTTACAAGTGGTTGTTTAATAAAGAAATGAAGTTTTAGACGGAATAGACACACAGTAATGCAATCACACACAGTCAACTGCTCTCATCTGATTCATATATGTATTCAATTCGTTGATACATACATACATATATGCTCTTGCATTCATTCTTCCTCAAGACAAAGAGAAAAAGAATACGTGACTTGCTTACATATATGTACGAGTCAAATTGCTTCTAGCATGTGTACGTGACCCGCATAATACCAGTCAACATGTTTTCTTTCTTTCCTTTTTTAGAAGTCAACTCAGGACAGCATTAACCCAGATGAAAAACTCAGATGAAAAAATTGGCGGAGTATCTATCTTTATATTTTAAAACGTCCATTGAATGTTGTTTCACGATGATAGCTTATGCAAATTACTGAAGAAACGACTTTTGAGCATGTAAACGAACTTTTCATACAAGAATCAAGGGAGGAACTGGTTATAGAAATCTTCACTAGATGGCAGCTATAGTCAATTACTTATTGTTGAAAGATATTTACCGCTAGATGGTTCTGGTTGGCACTGTTGGAAATTCATATAATTATAATAATCGTGCTTCCCAGTTCCATTTAAACATAATATATATATATATATATTCGAGCTAGTTTTAACGAGTGAATTTATTTTGAGTATATACGGGGATAGGTTAACTATTTTTTTGATATAATGCTTAAAAACACGAGAATTATTAATCACAAGTATAAGAATGTATATATTTTTGAACAGCATTTAACGAGATGCATCTATATATGAGGATAGTTTTAATGATATAGTCATAAAAACTTACTTCCTAAATTCTAAGTATGTATTATATGTTTACATGATTATAAGTTTAGATACTGATAGTGAAATCTGCTTATCTCGTTCTCTATAGGAAACAATGACTTCTTAAACTCCATCCATTGGTCATAGTTTAAAGAAAATAGATAACCATTCACCTCAAACACGATTTCAGTATGATTCTAAACGTTCTTGATGAGTATGTTGCATGTGTTGGTAAGGATAAACTTCTTCTGAGGTTCCATACTAGCAACTCACTTCTATCTAGCAACTTTTTATGAACTTCATTTTTGTTTCTAATAGTCTCGACTTACGTTAAGTATATCATTGATTCTATTAATAATAGCTCTCACATTTTTATCTGTTAATTCACCATTTATTAACTTAATTACATTAAGTTCATCTTTAAACAACTCAATTTGATTCACCATATTTTTATAATACTCTTTCTTTGTAGCTATATTGAATCATGTTGACAAACCGGTAATTACAGCCGAAGTAGAAGCAAAAGCAGTTATAATAATTGAATACACAGTAACAGGAATAAACATTAAAAAACCCTGTAGAAGCTGATAATAGAATGGATAACGTAATAAGAATAGTATACACACCTTTTATTCTCTTGAACTTTCCTTTGTTTTTCGTTAATAATTTCTCAAGAGTTAATATAGTATCCTTAATTAACGCAATAAGATTCTCTCGTGGAATGTTATCTGGTATATTCATTTTTATTGAATGAATTTTTTATATCATCAAAACACTTAAACTAAACAAATCTAAGAAACATATAACTGATTACATTTTCTCTATCATCTTTTCCTTCTGTACATCTTATTCAAAGTTCTTACTAATCATAACATAACAAATCGTTTTATCTGGAACATCACTTTCAAAATTAAGTCAATTTTAAATTAGTTCTATTCTTACGGTTACTGATTTATGTTTGCTTGTATTAATTACAAACATTGGTCTATTTTCTAAAAACTCTCTTGGATAGTAATACATCTCAGTTTCCAATGGTAGCCCTCTTGTACATGGTATACATCTCGTAAGCTTTAAGATATTTGTTTTTGAAATCCAAGTTCAAAGACTCCAAGGGAAAAGATTCATTTCTAGAATTACGAAAATGGATATTCTGGACTTTACAGTGATCGAATTTGCACGTCTTTTTCTTGGTTTCATTTCTATCAGCTTGCGAGAAGTTAATTACGAAATTAGGCATATCAAATTCACTCGAGTTAAATTGTGTGGTTAAATCAAATTCTAATTATTTGCCTGTAACTCTTCTGTAAACATTGATATGTGTTGAAGGAAATAGGAATCTTACCCTGTTTTAACATGTTAGACCTTAGCAAGGTAGCATAGTTAGGTTCATAATTAACAACAGGCATTCTCAACTCCATATTTGTAGTCTTAACTTGACCAGGATGTGGTTGATCATTTTCAAAGGTCCCATCTTGTTTCTTCGTTTTCCAAAGAAAAATGCACTATCAGATCCACTTCTTTTAAATGTATATTTTAATCTACCTTTCCACCTAGTATCTTTATAATCAGAACAAAATCCTGGCAAATGTCGTAATAGAAATACTATTTCCTCATCTGTTCTCCACCATTTGATTCCTTCCCATCCACTTTCATCATAATGGTTTTGAAATCGTACATGTATATACAGCTGTCGAAGTTAAACCAGGATAATCTATGATATCCAATATCTGCCCACGTTTACTAACTTGTATTTCAGAAAATAGATACGGAAAAAGTTATTAATGAGTTTAATATTTGGCTTACCGCTGTACTTACCATCTGCTTCCCTGCCACGTATTTCTAAAGTAACATACATATCAGCATAATAAGGATGTATAAACTTATCTCCAACATCTATATCAAACTCAATAGATGTATGGTTTATTTAAATTCTCGATTGTCTTTTGATTAGCTTACAGGATTGTAATTCATACGACTATTTTATCCATATTTATTATAAAGAAAAAATTTATGAATTAAACATCTTTATTTCTATTTAGTTCGCTAATAATATCTGGAAAACTATATCCATCTGTAAACATTTTTAACACTTTAATACATAAATGTCCACAATTACCTCGTTGAAGTGTTGTATACGATTGCTACTGTACTCTATATTATTATGACCAAGATATTTTATGAGTCTTTTTGGTGGATTACCTCCGAATGAATCAAACACATACAATCATACACAAACACATACATATATTTTCTTCTTTGCAATAACAAATCCAGTGTGTTCCTATATTTTTAGACGTATCAAAATTAAGAATATCATACTCAAAGTTTACCATCTTGTTTCTCTTCCATTGCTAAGTTGTCTCTTTTGTTCTAATTCTTTTTTATTCTTTTTTACATCATCTACCGTTTTGGCTATAGCAGCAGCTCCGGTAGCACCAGAACCAAGAGCACCTATTAAAGCTAAAATGATTGGAATAGTAAATATAAAACCACCGTAATGAACTTTATTATTTGCCTTCATTTCTTTGATAATTTTCTTAACTTGTGATATAAAAAGTTAAAGACATACATTGCCCTTTACTTAGTTTCGCTTCCTTTTCTTTGATTTGTTTCTTGGTTAAAATGTGATCACTATTTAATCCCTTAAGATCCTCGGGAGGAATTGTAAATTTAAAACTACTCAACTTCATACTTACATTTATTATAAAAGTAAAAAAAAAAAAAAAAAAATATTTCCATAAAAATTAAACACAATACATACTACAAACTAAACCTAAATACACTACATACTTATAAACCTAAACCAAACCTTACTTTTATATTCATCGCTAATACAGTACCTAAAGCTGGTAAACGTTATGAAGTTAGCACCCTTGGCAAAAGCTTTTTCCCAAGCTTTATTTTCTAATTCTTTGTCTGCAATATATCTAGAAACCAGGGTGGAAAAAATAATGGTTTATTTTTAAAAAAATCATTTTTGCTGATTTTTTTTATTTAAATCGATTTTTTGATTTAAATCAAATCTTTCTTCTCGCGTAATACAAGTCGTGAACTGAAGATAAAGCATTAGGAATTAATATTAAATGTTAATTATGTCATTTAAGTGAAAGTATTGGGCTTGAATTTTGAATTGATTGCCAGTCGTTAACTTATTTCAATCCCAAATAGAGATGCAAGGGTTCAGGAAAAACTGTATTCTTTTTTTGGGGGGGGAACTCGGTTTTTTCTGCTTCGCTTGGGAAATTTTGGGCTTTTTTTTTTAATTGCTTTAAATTGATAAAGCAGGTTTTGTTACGCTTCTCTACAACACAAAAACTCATTTAAGTAGTAGTGAGTGAAGATAATACAAAACCTCAAAAATAAACATGAATTTCGAAAACATATTTCAAACAATTTTAATTCTTAACACATTTTTATTATGAATCCCAAGAAATTAATCCATCTATATAATAAGTTGCAGTTAAGTTTTAACTTTCATATGCATTACAAGCAATAATTTTTATTGTGAATTAAAAATACAAAAACAAGGAAAAACTGTTACATGACATACATAATTTATTGTACTGTGTGAGAGTTCAAACAAATAATACATCGGGAAGATAATAATATATTTACTGAACAAACGCACAAAACAAATTTAAGTTTCGACACCGTAGCGTTTTCAAAAATAATATGTTCTTCTCTTTGTTCATTACGTATATCAAGTGGCTCAAGTGGTACAACGTTGGCTTCGCATTCGGGAGGTCATTGGTTCGATTCCCGCTGTCAACCATCCTGACTGGGGTTTTCCAGTGTTTCCCTCAGTCCTACCAGGCAAATGCCGGCCGGAATTGTACCTACTAAAACAGGCCCTGGCCTATACCTTCCCAAATCCTTTCCATGTTGTTAGATATCCAGTATAAAATAATCTCTCAGCTGCATCTGGTGATTCTAAATAAATAAATAAATCATTATCATTCCCTCGTCAATCTGTTATAGCCTATAAGTTTATTGTCTGACTTCTGAGACTTTCATAAACATTCGTACTAGAGTAACAATAAAAAATAATCATTGTTTTATTACAATTCAACGTATTACTTTAAAAGACTGAAAAAATGCAATCTTTGTATGGGACGCTCAAAAATCACCTAATTTGTTAATGCACCTCTTGCTTCCGCCTTTGCTACCCCTACAGAAACTTCTTTGAAATGTAACAGAAGTGTTGAAAATATATTTTCTATTCATTCATTACGTACGTAATAATGTTACACCTATCAGGTGCTTCGGACCTGCAAAATCGGTAAAGTCCCAAATTCTGTAATGCACAAACTGCTCCTTAAGCTTGTTTAGAATCAGGAAAGTACTGAATTTTCTGTTCATGGATCATATGCGTAATACCATTCATCTGAGCGTTTGGTTTTCAAGGCTATGGAGTATATAACCACCATCACGGTTTACCCAGTCCTGAAGGTTTCTGAATTTTTAACAATAATTCAACATGTCATTACGGAACTTTCCCTTTTTCTTAAAAAAAAAAAAAAAAAAAACTACAAAATAAATTTAAGTCAAGCACAACAAACATGAGTGAGTGGTTAGCTTTTCCGCTTTTATTGGGAAATCCGGAATTCAGTCCCGCATTCGACCATTCCGACAAAAGTTCTTAATTCCATCTGTGAATGTAGAGATAGTGGGTGTACTGTGATTCCTGGTTGATTTAATTTCTTATGTTTTAAATTGTTGTTATTACTAATTACCAGCAATGACGGATTTGCGAAAGGGGTTAGGGCGGGGGTGTCTTTCGGACTGAAGCCTGTTCTCCGAAATTACGGAATTTCTAAAATAAACGTAATTTTAGTTATTTCTTTACTCATGAACTTCAAGCTCCCCTCAAATGAAAATCAAGCATTTTTTAGAAAAAAAACAAAAAAACAACCACTAATAAGAAAAAACCCTCCCAAAACACTTTTCTAAATTCGTACTGATTATTTGTATAAAATGATATTCAAGGTTGAATCCGGAAGATTATTGCTACATCATTACACAACTACAGTATAACAGAAATGTGCAAGTATGCTCTGACGGATATATTGAAAAACAAGTTTAACTATGTGCTAGAAACTAGAGTACTAAGCTCTAAGAAATGAAACACGAATAACTAAAAATGAAACGATTTAAAGAAAAAAAATGTCGATAACTCAGAAGTTAAAATAAAGTCATATGACCTCTAAAATTGCTCTCAAATACTACGTACTTAATGCTTAATTCATAAAACATGTGCTCCATCCATCTTGATGGTGAATCCTAGAGGGAAATATGGCATTTAGGTCATGAAATCTTACTATTAACTATAGAGCATACTATAAGAAAGCTATTTAGATAGAAAAATCATGAAAATGAAAAAAGCCAAAATTTCCGTTTTTCCCTACAAAGCCGACTTTTTATGTGAAAAAAATCAATTAAAAAAGCCGGCTATTTTGCATCTCTAATCCCAAACAATGTTTCTCAAGCACTAAGGAAAAAGTACGGCGACGTTTATCAACATACTTTTTTTTTCATAAAAGTCACTCATATTTGGCAGGGGCATACCTAAAAAAATGGAACTAGCTTCCGGCACGAAATACATATAAAATACGAAAATTTCGCCAAAATTATAAAATCTAAAAAAGATTAAAGGTTTGGAGAGGGAATCGGACCCCTTTATAGATACCTTATTATCTGAGAACAAACAAACAGACTTGCACACAAAAGAATTTTCGTCTTAAATATCCATAGTGATTTTCTCGTTGGAATAGTTAACGATTTAAAAACATTATGTTACGAAGATAAGAAAGCAGAATTCCTCCATTACCCGTTCAAAACGGGATTTTCCCTAATCACCCTATGCATGAAACACTCGTTTTCATACTGTACTGCACATACATTTGCATCTTATTGTATTATGATTATCTACCATAATTGAAATAACACACCAGGGGCTGGATTTTACTTATTTTCACTTTAAATTATTTCGGAATTTGATTTAAATCAACGATTTTTATTAAAAAATCAAGTGATTTAAATCTCGATTTAAATCGTGATTTAAATTAGACTAATTTAAATCGATCCACCCTACTAGAAACTGTATCTCTATTATCTCTGTAGTAGATATCATGCTCTCTACAAGCTTCATCTAATGGGTTAATACCCTTATCTCCTCTTTCTAATCTTTCTTGTAGCTTGGTCCCCGGGCCGCAGTAACTATATGTTGGAATATGTAACTCAAATGGGAGTTTATCAATCAAATCATTTAGTAATCCTTTTTCATACTTCCCACCATTCCAAAATTTTGATAGCAACGTATTCAATATCTTTATCAAAGAACCTATATCTTTTGGATCATTAGAAATAAATTGTGAGAGTTTAAAATTAATCATATATATAATACCCACTTTCTCATCATAAAAGTTATTATTTCCAGCTTTTTCTTCTCCATCGATAACAATCAATCGATCAATTGGTTTTCCCACATCATCCATAGATATGTACTCTTTGGGTATTCGTTATGTGTCTTGCTTCCGTCTCCTGTTTTCTTTGTTGTTGGTGTTGGAGCAAAAGTTGGTTTTATATATTTATCCGAAATAGGTTTGATAATTTCTTTATATTTACCTTTTACTAGATGTTTGTTTTCTTGTTATTTGGACCATTATGAAATGCAACATTAGAATCGATGACTATTTGTGTACATTTTTTTTAGATCATCATCATTATAATTTGTTGGATTGTTTTGTTACTAGTTCCCATAAACCTGTTCCTGTGTAATGTCGATTATTAATGACTAAATTGTCACCATGAAATTTAACTTCTGTATCCCCTGTCATATGTATGATTTTCCCATCTTTATCATATGGTTGTATTTCAAAACTTTTGCCAACTCTAGTTGCATAATATCTTTAAGCAGTAGGACCAAAATGAGTAGTTGCTAAAGACTCTACTCCTCCTACTTTATACTTAATTTGCTTTTTCATTGGGGCCGCGGTGGCTCAGTGGTAGAGCATTCACCTCTGGTGCTAGAGGTCTCGGGTTCAAACCCTGCTCCCGCCAAGTGAACTTTGTGGTGGACAAACACCGTGTGCGTGGGTTTTCTCGGGGTTCTCCCACTCTTCATTCCACCATTTCATTCATTACTCATCATCACCGTCTCCTTTAGCCTAACCGGCATAACCGTGGGACGTAAAACTAAAAAAAATTGCTTTTTCATTTGTTTTATTTCTTCTGTTATATGTGTATCACTTTCAGTTATTGAACTGTCATACATAGGAGGTGTCACTAATAAGCTTGAATCTTTTCTTGCACTTTTATGTACAACAGGAACTAACTCTTGGATTAGATCTTTATTTTCCTCTGCTACCTTTGATATATCTTGTCCTAAATCCTTAATTGCATCGATAATAGGCTGATCTCGTTCTTTTTCTCATATTTACTTCGATTAGCCTGTGTGATTTCCTTAAATCTTTTAAGTTCTTCTCTTAACTTTATACATTTCTTAGCTTTACTAACATCCATTTATTACATATAAAAAAAATAAACATAACGCAACGTAACACAAAACAACATACACGTTCATTCACGTTCAGCTACGTTCAACTTACACTTTTAAAACTCTAATTTTATTTCTATATTTACCATTATTCACTTTTCTAGTCATATCTATTGTTAAGAAACCATGCTCTTCTCCCCTACACTTATTGCATAAAGATTGTAATTTTTCGAAAGACATATTACATCCAACAAATTCATCATATATGTGTTTTAGATTTACATTGTCCTGTCTAAAGATACAAAGAAAGTTTAAGTTATCTCTAATTAATTGTTTTGGTACTTTGGAATATGTTTGTCTGAGATAGAAACAGTTTAAACCCTTATGACGACCTCGAGTAAAATATTCTCTTACATGGTTTTGCTCTTCTAAAATGAAATCATCAAACACTACCAAAGAACCATCCTCACACTCATCTAGTGGAATAATCTCTTCGTTGTTTTCTTTTATTGCTATTGTATCTTTAATATCAGATTCTATATCTCGAAAAAGTTGTATTAGTTGTGTGTATTTAGGTTGATTCAGACTTTTAGAATAGATATAAACATTCGCATATTTTAACCAGTTAGGTGCCAACAAAAAATTATCAATCATTAACGTCGTCTTACCACACCCACTAGACCCCACTATTAAACATCTTATATATCATCAGGAAGTAATACACCATTCCACTTTCTCTTCGTTGTTTGTTCTGTTAACCTTACTTTAATATCCCAAATATCCATTTTATTTTTATTATACAGTGGGTTGATTAATTCATGTGTCAATTTCATTTGTTCACTGTGCAAAAGTGGTATGAGGTAAAGCCGTGTAATTTGGTTAAACTTCAGACGAAGGACATGAGTTTTGTTTCGTCATAGAAGCATGTCACTTGTACTAAAGATTGAAGAGATATAGGGTTAAAGGTCAAATTTCGATTTTTTCCTTATGGGACTGCAATGGTAAATTCTGAAAGAGCCTGAAAAAACGTAAATCGAAGTGATAACAAAGACAAAGCTGTATGGTATGATTCTATGTCGCAAGCCGACCAAATATGCGTCAATCAAGTGTCAAGGTCAGAGGTCACGGTCAAATCAAGGTCACAGGTCATCTTGAGAACCCATTTGAAAACAACGCAATGTTCGTACCTCATCATGTCAAATGAGTTCTCAAGGTGACCTTGATCTGACAGTGACCTCTGACCATGACACTTAATTGACGCATATTTGGTTGGCTTGCGACATAGAATCATACCATACAGCTTTTTCTTTGTTATAACTTCCATTTACGTTTTTTCAGGCTCTTTCAGAATTTACCATTGCAATCCCATAAAGAAAAAATCGAAATTTGACCTTTAACCCTATATCTCTTCAATCTTTAGTACAAGTGACATGCTTCTATGGCGAAACAAAATTTATTTCCTTCGTCTAAAGTTACACCAAATTGCACGGCTTTACCTCATACCACTTTTGCACAGTGAACAAATGAAATTGACACACGAATTAATCAACCCTCTGTATAATAAATGAAAGTATTTAATTTAAATGGTTACTCATCTGTACTAAGTATATCCCTACACTATCCATTTGAAAACTTACATATAGCTCTTGCAGGATTTTACCCAACATACTTAACTCCTAATATTACTGAAAAAAATAATAAATTAATACTTTGTAGATGGCTTCTGAACCTGGATCTTCGAATTGAAAACAATTATATATATGCCTTATGATAAGCAAATCACAGTTCCACCTGGTCAATATAATTTAAAAGTATTAGAAGAATATATGAGATCCATTAAGTATGTCCCAATCGGTAATTAGCAGATAGAGTTAAATTTACCGAAGACAGAAAGAGTTGAGTTGAGTTGATTTTAGTTTAGCGTCCCTTTCAGCAGCGAGGCTATATGAGACGTGGACCTACTGATTAACGTGGAATCCGAACCACATGAGCTCCCGCCGGGAAGAAGACAGAAAGAAAAATAGAGTTAAAATATTCAGCGAAACTTTTTACATAATCTTAGATACTATTAATACTGTACTAGGTTTTATTGAGAAGAATTTAACTCTGGAAACAGAACATGTTGGAGATAAGCCACCAAAGTTTCATCCATTTGATACTACAAACATTCATTGTGATTTAGCAGAAGGTATGATTTTAAAAGACAGCAACATAACACACAACGAAACAGATTTAATCGCAACATTTAGAACAAATGCAGAGTTTAGAGAACCAATCATATATGAGCCCAAAGAAAAGATATTTTTCCCAATACACCACAATAAATTTAACAGCATCAAAGTTTCAATTCGAGATGAGAATGATGATTTAATTGATTTTGTTGGCACTCGTATCCCTGTTTTTCTTGCTGTTAATCTGAAATTTTATATATAATAAATATGGATATCTTTGGTAATACTAAAAGTCAGACTTATTAACATCAGTGAAGAGCAGATAGAACTATTGAACAATTTAAGTATGAAAGAAAAGCTTAGAAACCTTAGTGATCTATTTCAAGATTTTACATCAAATAATACTACAACATGGGTTGACTTTAAAAACAAAAGACTTGTTAATGTAGCTAATGCAGTTAATCAACAAGATGTAGTAACTTTGGGACAACTTTAGCCAATAAATAATCAATTAGAAAGTAATAGAAAGAAGTTTGAAGATGTATTAAAAACATTACAACACACATACTTAAAGTTGAAGTAGATATAAAATCAATAAATAAGATTAGCTATTCAGATAGAACATAGATATATACTCTTCGCAGATAGACGAATGAGTTATTTACGTGATGAAATTCGAGATGATAATGCTGTAACATTACGTCACCTTAGCGTTAGATAAATTTGTTACAAAAGATTTTCAAACATCAAACAAAGAAGCATATATGCTCGTTATGAAGAAAGACACTATACCTTTGTTATGTTGATTGAAAACTAAAAATGTTAAAGATCCAATCTTTAGAATATATAATCTATTTAATGGTTATAAGTTTCTTTATAATTGAAAAATAATGCATATGGAATTAAGTCTGGATAAATACTTTCTAAATATATTTTTAATGAGTACTCTAGTTTAAACTTTTCCTTTAGACATTAAAAAGGATGATGTAATTACATTTTAAGCAGATAAAAATTAAGCTTTCGAAGGACAATTGTTATTTGTTATTATGAACATAGAAAGAGAACTTCCATATTTTTTTCTCTATAATAAATAGGATTATTTTTTATCCTTCTTAAGTGTAAGAAGTCAACAGGTACAATCCGCGGCAAAAAAACCTGCAACATGAGCATATAAGTTTATTGTGAAATGACGAAGTCTTTTGCTCCAAAATAAGTGTGCACGGGAGGAGACCGAGGTTTATCCTGGCGTGATTCGTTCCACTTAGACGTTATGTTCATTCCTTGTGCTGTTAGGCGTAGTTTCACAATAAACTTTTTTGCCGCGGATTGTACAAAGAAATATACCATTAGAATAGAGCGAACTAAAAATGGAAGATATATTAAAAAAGGTGTTTATTCTGTATGTGCTGTTACTAAATCTCAATTCATTAAAAAGAAAGATTGACTACAAGAAGGTGAAGGTGTTAGAGAAGACATTATAGAAGAAATTCACAAACCTGCAAGAAAAACTATCCTAGGCTAAGTGTTGATATAAAAGGTATAGATGATATTTGGCAAGCTGACCTTGTAGAAATGGATAGTGGAGTATTAAAAGGTTTTTCCAAATTAAACAAAGGCTCTAAGTATTTATTAACGATTATTGATGTGTTCTCGAAATATGCGTTTGCTGCTCCTGTTAAAGATAAGAGCGCTAAGAATGTTACAGAAGCGTTCGAATCAGTATTAAAAACTAAAAAACCTAGTAACTCACAAACTGATCAATGTGAAGAATTTTATAACAAAGACTTTAGAGAGTTGATGAAGGAATATAATATCAATCATTACTCAACTTACAGTAGTAAAAAGGCTTCCATCATAGAATGCTTCAACAGAACTCTTAAACAAAACATGTGGAAGAAGTTTACTGCGCACGGAAATTATAAATGGACAGAGACATTACCATTAGTTAGCGAGTATAATAATAAAGTACATAGTACAATTAGTATACAGCCTGTAGAAGTTAAAAAAAAGGAATGAGCATATAATATTAGAGTAAGTATATAAGAAAGAACATAAGCGTGTTAAACCTAAATATAAAATTAATGATTACGTTTGTATAAGTGAATCTAACCAGAAAGCATATACCTAACTGGTCAACAGAAGTATATATTATTACAGAGGTTATTCCATCTAATCCACTAACATACAGAATAAAAGATTTGGATAACGAAGATGTACAAGGAAGGTTCTAGGTGCAAGAATTATTAAGAACTAAGTACAAAGATGAGTACCTTGTTGAAGAAATATTACGTAAGAAAGGTAATAAATTATATGTGAAATGGCTACGGTTTGATTATTCCCATAATAGTTGGATAGATAGAGATAATGTTGTAGTTTAAGTTTAGTATGTTTTGTCTTTTTATGATTATTACTCATAAAAGGTTCCTAGGGTAGCATATATTTCCACAGTTGGAATTCCAGCCGACGAAGTTATTAAAAAGGTAACAGGTGGGGCTACTAAGTTGTGCAAGAGAATAAAGAATCAAAGGAGTTGTTAGAATACTATGGTAAAACATCCGATGGCCGGAATTTCGTCCACCGCTCTAATGGCCGGATGGGAGAGTTTATAATGAAAAAAATTATCCCGGAATTCCAGGGACTGCTCTATATACATAATAAAACCGATGGCCGGAATTCCAGGGACCGCTCTATATACAAAATAAAAGGAGGAGCAAACAATTATAGCAGGAAGAGGAGTCTACCAATATGATCTCTGACCCATAAAAATGAAATAAACTATTTTCTTCATGAAAAATATTATGAGTACTATGGATAACTCACAGTTTAAATGATATCTGTTACGAACAGATTAAAGGTAACTATTGGTATGGTTTGTTTGGTGATTTCAAGTTGATCATAGATAAGGAGACAGGATACCTCAACGCTACTAAGTTGTCAAGATAGTGGTAAGAGATTTAAACACTGGTTAGAAAATAATCACAGGAGTTATTAGAGTATTGTGATGAAAAGTTGGCTAATCGGAATTTCGGCCAGCTAAATTAGTTATATTATATAAAGCCAAAAGGTACAAACGAGAAAGACCTATTAGTTTCCGGGACATATGTATACACGAAAATATTTCTCTCTATTGCTTTATGGATATCTCAAGACTTCCATGATAAGTATTACGATATTATTGAAGATTATTTCACTCAAGACTTTAAGCAATGTCAAGAGAACATCGAAAAATTAGAATCAAAAGTAGAAGAAATCGAACAATCAATGGAAAACAAAGATTCAAAACAATACTTTAAAAGAAGTAGCAGCATCATATACTAATGACAGTTTAAAAGATAACTGTCTAATCATATACAAGAATAAACTAGATGATCCTTTCCCTTATTATGCTATCAGATGTCAGAAGAGGAGTTTATGCAAACCTCTTAATGAAGCGTATGAGAAATATCCAAACCTTGAGATTATTTACGAAAAGTTTAGAGACCGTAACAGTGTTAAGCTGTTTAATCTAATGCAACAAGAACTAGATATCCGTAAAGGTAAAGAATTTAGGACACCACTATCAGAAGAAGACCTAGTTAAAGAAATTGGCTATTTGTATGATTGGTTATTATGTGTTTAGTTGGAAATTAGCTAACTCTAAAAGTAGTCAGCTAAAATTTCCTTCCATAGCCATAATAAAAATGAAATCTTTTATGAACTCTCACAAAAGTGAGTATCACATTATGTCTCTCAAAGTTGTTTGTCTAAATGAATATAGTGTTGTTCCTAGAGTTATGGTAAAAGATTCTGCTGGCTATGATCTCAGTTCTTCCGAGACTATGAGAATAAAACCTGGACATACTCATCTACTTAAAACTGGAGTTAAGATAGACATACCAAAAGGATACTTTGGGGAAATCTTTTCTAGATCAAGTTTGAGTTTAAAAGAAGATATAGATTTATGTGCGGGTGTTATAGACAGTGGATATCACGGAGAAGTTATGGTAGTAATTAAGAACATCGATAATATGGCCTATCTGTGAACTATTTGGAGTTAACGCGATACTTAGATATTTTAACTTTCTTCCTTATGGTGAAACTGTTCTTCAAAGAGTTCAAAGGACTGCCCAGTTAGTTTTAATAAAACATGAATCATTACCAATCGAAGTAGTTACAGAATTTGATAATGAAAGCGAAAGAGGTTTTAGAGGTTTCGAATCATCAGGTACACTCTAATCAAAAGAGTAGCTATACAGAAATAGAAACCCGTTAGGAATCTTATCTTTAAATTCTAAAACAAAAGCTTTCGATAAATGTTGTCTCGATGAAATTCCTATCCAACATACTCTATCAGCATAATCTCTCATAAAGTTCTCAAATAAAGCTTGAAACCATGATATATCATACCAATTAACTTTATCAGCAAACTCTCTTATGAAATCCTCTGATAAGTCATTACATGTTATAGTCAACCAGTTAACTATCTGCAAACTCTCTTATGAAATCTTCAGATAAGTCATTATATGTTAAGTCTTCCCAATTGATCTTATCCTTGTATTTACGTATGAAATCTTCTGTAACATTTTCACTAAAACGCATGTAAAACCATTGCATATTTGCAAGTGTATCTAATGTTTCATCTAACAAGTTTATAATATACTTCTGAATAATATTTTGTATAAGCCGTTCGTTATCTTCCTTAACAGCCTTTTTAAATAAATGATCTAACACACCAATAGCAACACAAAAATTAATCAAATCAGGATTAACTCTTTCATCATCATCATCATCATCTAGATTATTACATTCATCTGGTTTACAATAAATATCATCTGTATCATACTCCACATTCATTAAAAGATCATCATCGTCATCATCTAAGTAATAACACACACGATTGAATACAGGTGTAAGAGATAATACTTGTTTAGCAAGTGACATGTTCGATTACGATTTTCTGTATTTAAATATGGGTAACTTCATTTTTGTAAAGCTCTATAAAAAATTATTTTTTAAAAGTATACAAGCTTTTTCGAAAACCATGAAAACTACATCACAATTAAAATGTTTAAGAAAAGATGAGCTGATAGAAAAAGTAATATGCTTAGAATATAAATCACAACAGCTCAGTGAACAAAACAAAAGCTACAATCTGTGGTAAATAAGCTGTTTGAGAAAGTTCCATTGCATAAGTTGATCAAAATGTATGGAAATGAAGATTTGAGACAATATATCACTAGCCTTTTGCATGTTAAGAAGGTGAATTGGAATAGTGTAAGCAAATCTGAAAAGTTATCAGAAGACTTTATAAGATAATTTAAGGACAACGTACATTGGCGTTACATTGCAAGTGAACAAAAATTAAGAGAATTTGAGTGTAAGTTTAATGATGATCTTTGGGCACAGTTGATGGTTTTCCAGAAATTATCAGAAGATTTCATTAGAGAATCTTGTGATGAATTTAAAGACAGTGATTGTGGAGCATCTTGGCAGTTAAACGTAAGTTGAGTGAACAGTTCATTATCATATCACGTGATCAAGTGCTATCTGAAGATTTCATTCTAAAGTTTTGGGATCAAGTCTGTTGGTGCGAGATTGTAAGATATTAAAAACTCACTTCTGATTTTAAGTTTAAACTTATCAATGGATTTTATGATGAGATAGAGCTAGCTGATGACATCACTTGTTCTATTTGTGTTCGGAATAATACTGTATTTACAAAGTTGAAACCATATGCAATCATATCTTTTGTAAGAGATGTTTGAGAAAGTGGTTGTGTTCAAATTTAACTGTCCCCTATGCAGAAGTAGTCTTAGAATGTATCCTGAAATCATTGAACATAGTGATATTCTTTATAATGATATAGAGTTTTATGATGCAGTTAAAACTTTTACGGCAATGTGTAACATCATAGAAATGGAAGAAGATGAGAGTGAAAGTGAAAGTGAGTCAGTATAGAATCAGAATACAAATACAAATGGACGAAGGAGAAAGAGACGAAGACTTAGACGAAGAACTAGAAGAATATGAAAAAAATGAAATTGTGAAAAATAAATCTTATGAGGTGTAGTATCCAGTTAAAACATGTCGACCTATTACCTAACTGAAAAATCTAAACACAAAGAGCTGCAACATGTTAAACTTGCAGACCTAGATAAGTCTAAGTTCTATGAAATTACAGCTTGGAATCTTATCCAAACGAGGAATGGTTCAAAGGTATTAGTACATTTAGATGATACCCTTAAAACTATATTACCATATAGATAAAACGAAGACACAGAGGGTACAGAGTGATTTGAAGAAGATGAGAATATTTATGCAGTATGAAGGCTTAAAGAAGTTTAGTAATGGATTTACAAAAAATATACTTGTCTTCGAATTAAAACCTAGAAACTAGATTAAGTATTGTTAGAGCTAGTTTAACTCAATAACAGTATGTCACTTATCAAATATTATTAGAGTTAGTTCAACTGAATGACAGTGTGTCAACTTTTATGATGTAATGTGGGTTCCTGTCACCACAGCATAGGACGTCCTCAGGTTGCGGATAGAGGGAAGACCCCTAGATATAGAGGTTAGCTGCGAATATACTGAATAAGCAGTCGAGGACAGACGGCAAGGAGGGATCACAAAAATGAAGTTTGAGAAAAATTTAATTATTCTAAGAAATACGATGAATTATAATGGACGCACTGTTTCAGTTGAAGCAGCTCTGCAGAGAAAGGGGTCTTAGAGGTTACTCCCAACTGCGGAAAACTCAACTTATTTACTTACTAGAGAAAGATGATCTTAAAACATTCAGAGAAAGCCTAAGACAGAAGGTATTCCCATTTGAGGAAGACATCTTTGGAGAACTGAAACCTAAAATACTAGATAGAAAGAAAGATTTAACGCTGTTTCCATTTGAAGAAGAGGTAATTAAACAGCCGAACCTAAAATACTAGATAGAAAGAAAGCTTTAGCACTATTCCCATTTGAAGAAGTAACTGAAGAACCAAGAGTGAAACCTTAATCACTATCAATTGGTGTAAAGCTCCAAGACTCACCATTTGAATCAAGATTAGGGACATGGAGATTCAAAACAGATTATAAAGAATATGATCCCCTAGAACATGTTACTTGAACATCAAAGGCTTTAATAAATAGACTAAACATCAGCTTAGAGAAACATAGCTCGTTGAAAGCTAATCTCTTGATAGTGTCAATATAAGAAAGGTAAAGAAATTCAAAACTTTTACTTCAACACTACTAACAAAGACATATTCCAATCAACCAATCTAAAAGAGTTTATAACTGATTCTAAAGAAATATTAAGAACAAGAATGGATAAGTTCCAAGCTAGAGATTCTGGATGGGCTCTCATGAATATAAACTACCTAGTTAGCTTTCAATAAATACGCACCGTATAGAGGATCATCACACATAGAACTACCAAATGAAATTAAAAGGAAAAAAGCTGTTATTACTGTAAAGAACAAAGATGAAAATGTTTCTTATATTCAATTGCTTAACGAAAAATATATGGTGTACGTTTTATATCATACTAAAAACAAGAGAGACACCCATGTGAATCTATTATATGTAAAAGAAGATACTAAAACACACTATTGTTGGATTAAAGACTTGAGTAGATTAGTTAGTAGCCAAATAACTAAATGGAGAGCTCGAAAATACTTAAGTGATAGATGCTTGTTATACTTCTATTCACAAGATGCATTAGATAAACATGAAAAAGACTGTTCTACTCACAAAGCTGTTAAAATAGAAAAGCCACCGGAAGAGATATACGTTGAATTTCAGAACTACCAATATACGATGAAGATGCCATTTGTGATTTACGCTGATTTCGAATGCCTACTGCATAAGATTACGGGATGTGAAGAATGTTATCCAGAAGACGAATCATACACCAAAAAATATCAACAACATAAGACATCTGGGTTCTGTTACTATATTGTAAAAAGTGATGGAAGTAAAACAG
Source organism: Thermobia domestica (assembly GCF_964235325.1). Classification (NCBI taxonomy): domain Eukaryota; kingdom Metazoa; phylum Arthropoda; class Insecta; order Zygentoma; family Lepismatidae; genus Thermobia; species Thermobia domestica. Next base: position 201,910,081 of record NC_137458.1, on the reverse strand, counting down.
ATCCTGTTGTGTATAGAGGTAAAGATGCAACGAAGAAGTTCATAAGAATGTTAAAGAAAGAAGCCAAACAAATATCAAACGTATATAGGCAAAATAATGAAATACCTTTAACACGTGAACAGATAGAAGAGTTCGACAAATCTAAATCCTGCACTTACTGTAAAGTAGAATATACTCCAGAGAAATATGAAGTTAAACATCACGATCATATAACAGGAGAGTTTGTTGCTGCATTATGTAACAATTGTAATCTAAAAGTTAGAGTACCTAAGTTTGTACCAGTGATTATACGTAACTTATCAGGATATGACTCCCACTTGTTTATAAAATAACTAAGATGTAATAAAGAGCAAATAGAATTAATACCTAATAACGAAATATATATATCATTCAGTAAAAAGGTTGGAACTATCAAATTAAAATTTATAGTTCATTTAGATTTATGGCATGTAGTTTAGACAAATTATCATCCAACCTAACGAAAGAACAAATGACTCACACACAACACTTCTATCCTGACGGAAAGGAATTCAAACTTGTAATAAGAAAAGTTGTTTACCCGTATGATTATCTTAGTGACTGGGATAAGTTTAGACAGAGACAATTACCACCAAAGGAAGCATTCTTTAACAAGCTTATAAACACACATATAAGTGATGAAGATTATGAGCATGCAAAGAAAGTATGGGAAACAAATTTAGAGTTAATAATCTCGGGGAATACCTACATCTAAAAACTACCTACATCTAAAAACTGATGTATTGTTATTAGCAGATGTGTTTGAGAACTTTAGAGAGACATCTCTTAAAGCTTATGGTCTTGATCCAGCATGGTATATGACGGCACCAGGTTTAGCTTGGGATACAATGTTAAAGATAACAGATATAAAACTAGAGTTACTAACAGATTACAATATAGTCTTGATGATAAGAGAAAGGTGTAAGAGGTGGTATTAGTCAATGCTCGAGAAGATACGTAAAAGCAAACAATAAGTATATGAAAAATTACGATGAAAATAAAGAAGAGTCTTACATTATGTACCTAGATGCCAATAACCTCTATGGCTGGACTTTGAATCAATATTTACTGTATAAGGGATTTAGATGGTTAAGTGAAGACGAGATAACAGAAATAGACTTCACAAAGATACAAGATGATTCCGATACTGGTTATATATTAGAAGTAGATCCTGAATATCCAAAAGAAATACATGACTATCACAAAGACTATCCATTAGCTCCAGAAAACATGTGTCCACCTGGTTCAAAACAATCAAAACTGTTAACAACTTTGTACGATAAGGAAAAATATGTAATTCACTATCGAAACTTAAAACAATATTTATCACTTGGATTGAAGCTTACGAAAATACCGAGTTCGAACAGTTAAATTGGTTAAAGAATTATATCGATTTAAACACACAGATGAGAACTAGAGCAACAAATGATTTTGAGAAAGACTTCTACAAGCTCATGAACAACTCAGTATTTGGGAAGGCAATGGAAAATATTAGGAAGAGATGTAAACCTATAAAAATAGAATGTGACCCAGCAAGAGTAGAAAAACTAATTGCCAAACCGAATTTTAAAGATACAATTATTTATACAGAGAATCTATGTGCAATCATAGTGAATAAAACCAAATTGACTTTCAATAAACTAATATATGTTGGAATGAGTATCTGAGATCTATTAAAGTATTTAATGTACGACTTCCATTATAATGTGATGAAGCCAAAATACCAAGACAAAACAGAAGTATAGTATACAGATACCGATAGCCATATATACCATATTCACACAGAAGATGTGTACGACGACATGAGAAACTATATTGATTACTTCGACACAAGTGATTACACTAAGGATAACAGATACAAGATACCTCAAATCAATAAGAAAATACTTGGTAAGATGGAGGATGAGGTTAAAGGTACCATTATAGAGAAGCTTGTAGGTTTAAGATCTAAGATCTACTCAATAAAAACAATCCCAAATTGATCTAACAGACAGAGACTTCAAAGGTAAGTTCAATAAAGAAAAGTGTTGTAAGAAAGCCAAAGGTGTAAAAAAGAGTGTTGTATACAAAGAACTCACATTTGATGAGTATAAAGACTGTTCAAGCAAAGGGACTACTATAAGAAGATGAATCTGATTAGAAGTTATAGACATGATATATATAGTATAGAAGTAAATAAGTTAACTTTAAGTTGTGTAGATGATAAGAGATGTGTTTTAAGTGATGGGATAAATACCCTACCATGAGGTCATAATAAGACAGAAGAGTTATAGATATAGTTCGTAGATATAAATTAGGCATAAGTTAGTTGTAGGTTTAGATATAAGTTAGCTGTAGTTGTGGATATATAAGTATACTTTATGGAATGTAACTATAAAGTACTATGGATCCTGTATAACTTAACTGAAAGTACTGCGCTAAATATAGGCTAGTGGCGGGTCCAGAAGTTATAGGCAGTCAGGGTGGAAGGGAGGGTGCGCTAAAAGTGACCTTTGTATTCTACTCCTGTCGATGTTTGCATGGTACAGAAGTTTCAGCGCTTTTTGTCTATTAGTTTAGAAGTTAGAATATTATATCAAGATAAATGGTTCACTCTGAATATATATGTGCATGTGTGTCGAAGGCGGAATCGGTCTTATTGTGCCTTATTATTAGTGATGCACTTTTACTATTTATATTAATCTCTGTGTTCCCCAGTTAACTGTGGATTGTGCAGAAACAAAGATATTCTCTCACATTTCACCAATGAAGCTATGTATACCAACTCCAGAGACGAGGAAAAGGGGTTAGAAGTTTTAAAAAAAGATGTTGATGAATAGCAGTTTGGCGACGTCACTGATAGAGTAACACGAGAAGCAACTGACGACGATTCGGTAAAGGAGAAAGAAGAAAGGAAGAAGATGACCAGCTGTGCACTGTCGACAGTAACAAACAAGAAGTTTATGTCCACCCTACATAAACGACAGTATAATTTGGTATCTACGCAATGAATACTTACGTGTAAGGAAGTTATTCAATCCCTTAGAGAAATATTATTATTATATTCAGCTCTTGGAGGGTCGTAGACGAAACTGATTTTGTCAGTAGATGCCTACGAAGACCCTAGTTGGATTTATGGCTTGTGCATGTTAGAATTTTCTAAAGCATACATATATTAATATATATTACATATTTAGAGTTTTATATATAAAGGAATCAATAGCTCATTCCTTTACCCTGAAACTCAACAGCCACGTTCTTGACATGGATTATTCATGTGCATTTGTTTTTTCTTCTTTACCTATCTTTACCTATCTTATCACAAGTGTTCTTTGTGAGTATTTGGATATTTTTGTTTAAAAAAAACTGAAATATATTAACAGACTTGAACAAAAGCACTGAACACTTTAAAATAATAAAAGCGTTGAAAAGCAGAAAATAATAAGGTGCTTAAAAGCAGAAAATCATTATCATTATTTATAAAACAAGTTTTGAAGCGTATGCCGAGTCAAACAAATTAATGCCTACTATAAAATTAGTTTGGATGATAATTTTATGGAGTATCAATTGGTTTGGCTTGGTATACACTTCAAAAATTTTTATTGATAATGCTAATCATTTATTTTCTGTATTTAAGCGCTTTATTTTCTGCTTTTTAGTCATTTTACTTTATTTATTTGTAGTATGTAGTGCTTCTGTTGATGTTGGTTAATATTTTTTTCAAGTTTTTATTTTCTGCTTTTATTTCATTCTTGGAGTTGGTTACATTTGTTTTCATTTAAATTTTCCAGTTTTTCGTTACCGCAGTAGTTTATTTAGATATCTAAACTGATCGGCCTACGAAACATGCGTGAACAAATATACTTTTTTTTTTAACATCGGCCTACTCGTTACGGAATTAAACGTCAACATACACACAGTATTAACTACCAACTATTGAGAAGTTTCATGGTCTAGCTCCACGGATTGTTAACAAATCTTGATACAATTTATATGAACTTGCAAGAAAGGATACTCTTTAAAACTAAAGGATAATAATCAAGATCGTTATGTTGAGGTTATGTGTAAACATGAACACAATGAAGTCAGTTAATTACAATATTTTACTAGTATCCGTTGAAGAATTTTATGATCTAGCTACGAGACTATCATCGGGTCCTAAAAAAATTTATATGGAACCATTATGGGCATTTAGATCCTATACACAAGGCGAATTGAAAGGGGTATGAAAATTTTCAGATATGAACCCTGACATCAAATCCAGTAGAAAAGTTCCTATAAAAATGAGTCGAATTCCGCTTCGTTTTCGAGTTACAGGGTTTCCAACTCGGGATCCAAAATCGGCTCGGGACTCTATACATATATATCGCCTTAAATCAGAAACTATGTGTTAAAGTTTTGATAAAGTTCAGAAAGTTGTATCAATATGATGATTTTTACGTGCGTTGCAATTCGGCTGGCAGTGTTGCCAACTTGGTAGAACTTTTGTTTCCAAATCACACTACGTGGATTTTATTTGATATTTGGTATTCATTAATGATTGTAAACATCACATGAAGCACAATTTTCCCCACTTAACCACAGTTTTCGAAACTTACATGTATTTCATTAAAAAGGTTTATCTCGTACGTTATTGATAGTTTGCGTGATTCGGTGTCGTGAACATCGTCCTAGTGTTCTCTGGAACCATGAAAATTGTTTTGACTGGTAACATGATATTGTAGTGCACTAATTACAGTGTTTGTGTGAATAATAATGGAGAATTCCTATTACAGTAAGGACCGTATTAAATGTATTGATTATGCTAAAAGCCATAAGAGAATTGTGCACTACAATATTCTAGACAAAAATTTTATCTTTCGGTAAAACATATGGATTGCGTACAGCGTGTCTGCAAAATGTACTATTAGGGGAGGATGATTATTTGTGTCCTGTACACAAAGGCGATTTGAACGGTAGTATGAAAAATTTTGAGAGGTGAATCCTTCACCGTAGTTTAAGTTTCACCGATAACGACTGATTTTAATGGCGACACATTCATGTTTAGCATGTTAACTGTCTGGTTAATGGTTTCCAAATCTAGATTCAGAGGAACAAATTCTCTATCTTGCTGGTGCATAATTTCATATTTACACCTTCTTTCATGGTCACCAATATCTCACACACATTCACGTTATTCACGGTAAATATTCGAAGCACCCTTTACACAAATAATCATCCTCTCCTAATACTACGTTTTGGCAGATGCGCTGTACGCAATACATATATTTTACCGCAAAATAAAATTTTTGTCAAGAATTCTTTCTCTAAACAATTATCTTATGCCTTTTAAAATAATCGACACATTTAATACGGTCCTTACTGTAATAGGACTTCTCCATTGTTATTCACACAAACACTGTAACTAGTGCACTACAATATTATGTTACCAGTGAAGACAATTTTCATGGTTCTAGAGAACACTAGGACGATGTTCACGACACTCAATCACGTAATAAACTGTTTCGTGGTTGCAGCAGAACTTCTTGAACAAGTTCGAACTTGATGCGCGGAGTTAGGAGAGGTTTTGCAATAATAAAAGATAAATTTTCTTCTTCTTCTTTTTTATTATTATTATTACTATGACAACTTACAAAGACGTAGTTTTTATTCGATATTTTGGTTTTACTAATGATGGCAAACATCAAGTGAAATTCACACTTAATGTTGCAAACTATCAATAAAGCACGAGATAAACCTTTTAATGAAATACATGTAAGTTTTCGTAAACTGTGGTAGTGTGGGGAAAATTGTGCTTCATGTAATGTTTACAATCATTAATGAATACCAAATATCAAATAAAAACCATGTAGTGTGATTTGGAAACAAATAAAAGTTCTACCAAGTTGGCAACACTGCCAACCGAATTGCAGTGCACGTAAGAATTATCATATTGATACAAATCAACTTTCTGAACTTCATCATAACTTTAATACATAGTTCTGATTTAACGCGAAACTTATATTTTATTTTCCATTGTCGCGAGCCGATTTTGGATCCCGAGTTGGAAACCCTGTAACTCGAAAACGAAGCGGAATTCGACTCATCTTTATCGGAACTTTTCTATTGGATTTGATGTCAGGATTCATCTCTCAAAATTTTCATACTCCCTTTCAATTCCCCTTGTGTATAGGATCTAAATGCCCATAGGAAATATTTACATTTTCAGTACAAAAATCGAAATTTCAATAACCAATTGGGAATATTTGGGGCTGCAGTCGCATGAACGGTTAACGGATATTAATTACTTAGGTACTTCTCCAATACATGTAAAAAATTCAGATTTTTAAAAGGTGAGGTTTTTGAGAAAATGGCGTCCAAGCATGGCGTCTTAATGAAATTTTCAGCTTTTTCTCATGCTATAACGTAGGATGTAATAACCAGAAACGTAAGTCCTTTACATTTTCAAGAGACCTTATGGAGTAGATTTCGATGCTAGAAGTAGATGGTTGATATTGCTCGTGAGGACAGAAAAAAAAGTTTGAAGTTAGCAAAAAATTCACCAAAGTTGGCAACATTGCGAGTGAATTGCGCGATTCCTATTGGACCAATTGACGAATTTTGACCCTCCACCGAAACATACAACTTTATACTCTTCCTGCTATTGCGATTATGTTACTAAGTACATTCGTTTCTCTACAACAAAACTTTTAATTTGCCATGTTTTTCAGTTTTTCGAGCAATCCGAGAGGAGGGCAGCCATTTTGAAAGGCTGTATATCGAAGGAAAAATTTTTTCAGCAAAATGAAAAAATATGGGTCTCATAATATTGCATGTAGATCCCATATAAAAAAAAATAAATGAAATCTGAGACTATGATGGGGACCAATTGTGGTTTGCGTGGACGATTTGAAATGGAATCGGTCTATTACAATCTCACGAATAAAGGGGAGAATAGGGTCACTTCTATAAAATATGTGTATTAGTACGTTTATATTCTTCAATAATGTAGAAGGAAAATCGCAAAATATTTAGTATAGATTTTTAAATTAGTCCTTAGTTTCTAAATTGGTTTTAAATCTGCATGCCGTCTATTAAGATATTTTTGTAGTATTTATTAAAGTATTTTGGTCCTGGTTAAATTAAATTTTTAGTAAACTTTCCCTATTTTCCAGGCAAGAAGTGATACTTCTTATGAAATAACTTTTAAAACTATTATACTTACTTTTCTTTAGCCACATTGGCTTGGTAATAACATCATAGTAATCCTTTGTTTCCTTGCTGCTGCAATCTGGTGGGTTAATAAATTGCGCATTTGTTCCTCTATTATAATCTGACATCAAGTCTTGCAGTATTCTGGAAGTAAATAATAAATGTAATAAGAAAGACTACTCTCATATTAACACTATGCATATAATTGAAGTCCACACTGAAACTTCCTACATGCTTAAGTTTACAAATATATATATATATAATTGAACAAAGGTGACTATCTGAAATTGTCATTATTAAGCATCAATTTCTTTTTTCAATACACATAGAGATAAGCGTGTCATATATCGGGATCCATGACGTTCTCCTGGAAGTACGTTGCTCTGACTTTGGTGTTGGAAGGCACTTCGACGAGTAGTATAGTTTCCCATCTGCAATATCCCTGCACCAGAAATCCTTGTAGTAGCGCGGCTTAGTCATAAAAAAACTGCATTTAGTGAAAGAATTATGAAACTTAGCACAATTGTAGAGTAAGGCATGGGAAACATTTTAAGATATGAGACATTCGAAATTCGTTCTTGTTTGGCCGTCATCTTGGAAATCAATATGGCGTCCACGCGAAGGCACAGACTTTTACTTAAAGAATAATATCTCCTCACAGAACTACCCTAGAAATCTCCTTCTTGCGTCAAATTAAAGATAATGAAAGAGTTAAGAATTTAAATTTAGTACATGTTATTGGTACGGCCACGATATTTAAATATAGCGACTGTTATCAGTAAATTTTAGTTGTACTCGTTATTGAATAATGCTATAATGATAAATAACTATGAAACTATCAGATTTGTACATATACGTAGAAGTAAACATGATAGAACATAATCTAACCTTTCCAATGATGTCAGTATCTTTGCTCTATATTCAAAATAGAGGGAGCTAGTCGACTTTATGTATTACAGGATGTTGTGCTTTGGGGTCTTCAGTTTCACACCAACGTGTAATTATGTTCAAGAAATTACGATAAATACTTCTTTCTCGAGTCAAATTAAAGAAAATGAATTTCCCCAAACTATCAGACTAGCAGAATATATTTGTTCGATTAGTCGCATGCTACACTGATTTGTTTACAGTTACAATGAACAATGTACGTACAACCCCTATATTAGTAGAAAACTATTTTGAAATATTGTTATTAGAAATTGTATTACATGAGACTTACAAAAAAAAAAAAAAAAAAAAAGTTTCAAAGCGTCAAGTCACTTCAGGAGCAAGCTCTTGCACAATTTTTGCACATAAGCGTACACAACTGTTCTTTCTTTTTGCACTTGCTAGCATTTTGCTAGCATCCTTTCTTGCAACTGCACCTAATCAGTTCCCTTACTGCCTTAGAAATTTCCGGTTGAGTTGACCATTTTGGTGTTGGTTCCCCATCTAACAAAATCCATCCCCAATCTTGTAGTGGTGGAGTATTAATGATGTTCATTGTGGATTGTTCCCATATGTTACCAGTTGGTAAAGTACCCTTAAAATATGCTGCTTCAAAGCATCCGCTGTTGAGGGAATGTTGAACATCGTTCTGTTGAAGGAAGTAAATAGTTGCTTTGAAGCCTCGTTTACAGTCATTAAGTCATTCGTCTGAGCATAGCAGAGCACGGTATATCGTTAAAGTAGATCAAATACATAGTCTGTGATTATAACTTGAGGAAATGACAGAAACTCAAATGCTTCCAATATTTCAGGAAATGAATTCCATCGCTTCAACATTGTTGCTTTTTCCACGGCCGGAAGAAAACGGAACACTGTCGCATCCACTAAAAGCATGGAAACCACGAAATGCAACTGACTTTCGTTCAAGTTGTTCACCAATAACATGGACACAGAAGAATTTGGCATGTTTTCCACTACCAAACTTCATGAACAACCGTTTAAGACCTTGACGTTTCAACTCGAAATAGTACGATATTGCCAAAACCACAACATCGATGTCAACTGTTCTGATACATATGTCATGTTTAACATGAAGTACAGCATCCTGAACTTGCAAAATGATGCGGGTATCGGCTTCTTCGTGGTTGTAAACTTCAAGAGAACTTTCGCGGAACCATGAGTAGATACTACTTCAATGTCTGAAAAGGACCCGAAGTTACTATTTCTTCTCCTAGGAACGGAAATAGTTCAGATTTATTTTCGGAATTTTTAAGGAAGTTTTGCCAGTTTCTTGCCAATGATCCTTTTGGCCGTACCTGTAATCTCTGTCGACTACCTCGAGATTCCCTAGTATGAGATTTAATACTAGATATAAGTGTCCCATATAATGTCCACTCGTTGCACATTATACTTGTTAGCGTCTTGTTTGGTGTGTTCTTGAAATATCATTGGGAGTACTCAAGGAACGTACTTGTAGCTGTTGGCTTAAGAATGTGAACAAGGGCTGCCCCATCGTACGTAATTGCATCAAACTTAAGAGAAGCTATATCCTTTAACATAGTGGTAGAAAGATGTGGTATAATGGATTCCTCCTGGTCATTTTCACTTTCTGTGTTAGAGCATACTGTATCGTTCATAATATATTGCTTTCCAGTACCAAAGCACCTAAGCAACTGAGTTTTATCAACAGTTCTCATAATCCCATTCTGAGAAATGGAGGGTGGAAATGGTTGCTTTTCAAATACAAAGAAGTTGTCGATATCCAATTCTCTGTTCAAACAGCTTAGAAAAGAGATCTATGTCGTATTTCAGTGACTTTATAATCATATTAGTGGATCGAGCCTTGTGTTCTTAGAAGTTTGGTAGTAGAAAACATGCCAAATTCTTCTATGTCCATGTTATTGGTGAACAACTTGGAGAACGAAAGTCAGTTGTACTTCGCGGTTTCCACGCTTCTAGTGGATGCGACAGTGTTTCGTTTTCTTCCGGCCGTGGAAAAAGCAACAATGTGGAAGCGATGGAATTCATTTCCTGAAATATTGGAAGCATTTGAGTTTCTGTCATTCCCTCAAGTTATAATCACAGACTATGTATTTGATCTACTTTAACGATATACCGTGCTCTGCTATGCTCAGACGAATGACTTAATGACTGTAAACGAGGCTTCAAAGCAACTATTTACTTCCTTCAACAGAACGATGTTCAACATTCCCTCAACAGCGGATGCTTTGAAGCAGCATATTTTAAGGGTACTTTACCAACTGGTAACATATGGGAACAATCCACAATGAACATCATTAATACTCCACCACTACAAGATTGGGGATGGATTTTGTTAGATGGGGAACCAACACCAAAATGGTCAACTCAACCGGAAATTTCTAAGGCAGTAAGGGAACTGATTAGGTGCAGTTGCAAGAAAGGATGCTAGCAAAATGCTAGCAAGTGCAAAAAGAAAGAACAGTTGTGTACGCTTATGTGCAAAAATTGTGCAAGAGCTTGCTCCTGAAGTGACTTGACGCTTTGAAACTTTTTTTTTTTTTTTGTAAGTCTCATGTAATACAATTTCTAATAACAATATTTCAAAATAGTTTTCTACTAATACAGGGTGTACAATATACAATGCAACCCGGAGTTTGGGATAGTAGAACTTTTGAACCTGAAGTAATACACAAATAATGGTTATACCAAAATGAAGCCTTGTTCATGCCTATATTTTAAACTAGGAAGCAACGATTGAAGTACACTAGGAACCACACAGTGTTGCCAAATGTAACTTTTTTTTTTTTTTTTGCAAAACATGTAACTTTACTTATAACTCATACGTATGGATGTTCTGTCGGTAAGTTTCAGTTTGTTTAGTTGGAGTAGCTTGGAAACTATGGAGCAGAGGAAAGAATTGTTCATTTCCACTAACTAATCGGACGAGGCCTCTGTAAGGGGTAACTACGGAAATCGTAGTTTTCATTAATTAATACTCTGATTTGGTAACCCTGCTGATGTTTCAGTGCATCAAAAGGTGTGTTAAGGATCTGTCTACATTATGCAATTCCTGAAAACAATGAAAAACAAACTTTGAAATTATCATGATAAAATTTTTACATACATGCGACCGGCAACACTGCTGTTCATTTTTATGCGGCTATTTAAAGCAAGACGTATACTAGAACAATTCTCGGACTATTCAAGACCTGGAAACGAACATTCGCAGTGCCATTGAGAACATTAACACTTCTGATCTTCGTAAAGTTAACTACCAACCCGGTGAAACGTGTGAACCAGTGTTTGAATCAAAACAGGAGACACTATCAGCATCCGCTGTAGAGCTGGTAACTCATTTCTGATGGTAGCAATGTGCCGGGTGCATTGCCATTTGATATAACCATTATTCGTGTATCACTTTAGGTTCAAAAGTTCTACTATCCCAAACTCCTGGTTGCATTGTATATTGGACACCCTGTATAAGGGTTGTACACTATTCATTGTAACTGTAGACAAACCAGTGTAGCATGCGACTAAACGAGCAAATATATTCTGCTAGTCTGATAGTTTGGGAAATTCATTTTCTTTAATTTGACTCGAGAAAGAAGTATTTATCGTAATTTCTTGAGAACATAATTACACGTTGGTGTGAAACTGAAGACCCCAAAGCACAACACCCTGTAATACATAAAGTCGACTAGCTCCCTCTATTTTGAATATAGAGCAAAGATACTGACATCGTTGGAAAGGTTAGATTATGTTCTATCATGTTTACTTCTACGTAAATGTACAAATCTGAAAGTTTCATAGTTATTTGTCATTCTAGCATTATTCAATAACGAGTACAACTAAAATTTACTGATAACAGTCGCTATATTTAAATATCGTGGCCGTACAAATAACATGTACTAAATTTAAATTCTTAACTCTTTCATTATCTTTAATTTGACGCAAGAAGGAGGTTTCTACGGTAGTTCTGTGAGGAGATAATATCCTTTAAGTAAAAGTCTGTGCCTTCGCGTGGACGCCATTTTGATTTCCAAGATGACGGCCAAACAAGAACGAATTTCGAATGTCTCATATCTTAAAATGTTTCCCATGCCTTACTCTACAATTGTGCCAAGTTTCATAATTCTTTCACTAAACGCAGTTTTCCTTTGTTTTTCCGGGTTAAACCGCCCTACTATTGGGAAAACTTTTTCTTGTACTGCAGCATGAAGTCAGAACGGCTCTTCTGGTCTGTTTAACGGCAGAAAACGGATCGAATTCTGGTCTCATCTAGATGTGCCACCTCTCATCCACGGTACATACTCTTTGCACTTGTCCTCTGCGATATATATTACATACAGTTTTCTGGTGTTTGAGAACCTTCCTGAATGTGGTGCTCTGTAAAGCTATTTCGGGGTGATATCAGAAGCTGTGCCTTTTGAGATTGTGTCGTACGGTCAAACTACTCTGCATTAGGGTGTCTTTTAGCACTGCTCTCCTAATGGCCTGCCCTGTATTGGAGGTTCAAGCAGGTTCGGGCCGGGTTTTGCTCCCAATTTCCGGACGACCACGTACTGCAGGGGCCTGTTGGGCATGAGTCCACATCGGCGGCTTTGCTGACGATTAAACCCTCTTTTCACAGTTTCATTCTTGTTGAATGTCTACAACGGGCGGCGGAAAACTTACAAATGAACCCCTTCCAGAAAGTTGTCACTGTTACACCAATCGTGCCTATTACTGTTATCAAGTCCCAGTGTAACCAAAAATGTGTCGGAATATAATAGCAGTTAAACGTGTCCTTATTATTATCGTGGGCAACTTTCTGTATACCCTTACTTGAATTATCTTAACAATATGTACTATTGTGTTTCCTCAATAGATAACAGATCCATCGGTAATCTTTAATAAACACCATGTAGGATATATATCCCAATTTTTATTGTTACTAGCCGAAATGTTCGTTCTTCGCATGAGAATAACTTTATGGTAAAAGTGACGACACAAAAGAAAATATCTGAATGATTTAAAGGAGTATAGTATTGTTAGCAATTCGAGATCATACGGGTGTCTTTTCACTCCGCTTGCATTCAAAGTATGACTGCAACATGCCAATGGTACTAGCTCTGGATCATCTTGAGATGCTATGAGTTGTTTAGCAACCCCAGCCAGACTAAGACTACTTGCGTCACAGATTATACAGAGTGTTTCAGATTATAGTGCATTAAACAAGCAACAAACAACAGCCTCTTTCATGATTTCTATAAATCTTGCTGCTTTTGAGTCCAGCGAAATAGAGCGTTTTTCTTAAAAACGGAAAGTAACGGCTCAGAAATTTCAGAAAAATTAAGTAAGAAGCGCCGAACAAAACTAGCCAATCCGAGAAAACTTTTTTTTTAAGGTTTTGGATGCTGGTAATTGCGTACAGTGTCGATGATCTTTTGAGAAACGCGTATACCTTGATACGAGGCATCATGACCAAGTCCTGTCAATAAAGAATATGCCAATTCTCCATTTTTTTTAGAGAGAAAGAGAGAGAGTTTCAAGCGACGTTCTTTAATTCGCTCAAACAACTTTCTGGTGAGCCTGAACACATCTTGAAAATCATTCCTACTCCAATAAACATAATCGAATTAACACCTTTTCAGATTCCAAACCTTTTAGAGTTGTTTTCACAAACTTATTCAATCCTACGGCACTGGTTAGTAACCCCTGAGATAAAACAGAAACAAAAAGATCCTACACCAGAATTGGAAAATCCAGTGACATGCCGAGACACTTCATCTGTAAGAGGCCATTGGTGAGGTCAGAAGCATTAAAGTAGCAACACCTACTTAAACATCAAAGAATTTCGTCAATATACGCAACAGGAAACTTGTCTGGCGCAATTCTCGCATCTAAAATAAACTACATGCATTTGACTTCTTCACGAGAAGGGAGAATTGTACACTGTTACACATCTCTTAATTATCCCTTGTTTCAGCAAAGTCTCAACCCGCTTTTTGACCTCATCTCTTAAACGGAATTGCATGCTGTCCTTTTGAGATAAGAACGTCATCGGTCATTCTAATCCCATGTTTGTACCCTTTCGCTACACGAAAATCATCTTTAGACCATGAGAAACGATCTCTATATTCTTTTATAAGAGAATACAACTGTTCTTTCTGACTATCGTGAAGCTGTAGGTTAAGGTCAACACCCCTCGTCAAAATCAGGGGAAAATTCACCAATTTCCAAATTATTACGCAAACCATTATTTTCACAACTAACTGTATCATATAAACAATCTGCACTCGACATAAGGTCAATAGTAGTGCTAAGATAAAGATTTATTTCTACAAAGAACTTTTTGTCCATAGAATTTACAATTCCAACTCCTAAATTCGCGAGATCTACTTTAGGTTAAGAAACAAAGATTTCAGCTTTAGAAGATATTTTTTCATTGGGTTGCAGAACGTTTTTCGTGCTAACAAGATCATTAACTTTACGTACACGAACAAAAATGGTTGACTTCAGCGCAAAACTCACAATTTTGCCGTAATAAAATACGCTTGCATGAGATTTACATTTTCGTTCGATACTGTACCAACTAAATGAGTTTGAGGCAATGAAAACTTAGTACATTTTCCAAACGTAACAACGTGAATATCTTGTTTGATTATGGTATGTTGGAGGAGCAACCAATCATTGCCTAAGAGAACGGAAAACGCAAATTCCTAAACTCTGGAAGTATGAATGAAAAAAATATCCCTCAACTTTGAACTTCAGCACCAATAATGTATTCGTCTCGAGACTATCACCATTTGCACCCTGGATAACAGGTTTTCTAAGAATAGTAATTGAGTTGTTGAAGTGGTTAGACGTGCTTTTCTCTCGCTCCGAAGTGCAATCAACCGCGAAATGGGTGTCTCTTTGTGCATCTGGAGAGTAAGATTTGGACTGTTTGGCCGTGTGGCTATGAAAAATGTAACAACTGTTTTGCTTAGGTCTTCAAGTGAAGGAAAGTGCTATACACGTATGATGTAGTGATAATGACGCTGTTGATAATAAGGGAAGTGGAGTTAAATCTAGGCCCTCCAAACATGTAAAAGAGTTTCATTGTGGGGATCAAAGAGATGTTAAGTTCCCTTTGCTCTACTAATGAGACATTGGTATGTGAAGTGAGACAGCTTCGCGAGACCATGTCTCAAATGGTTGAAGGTAGTGCGCTGTTGAAGGTGGACTTGAACGAGCGAAAACTGACATAAGTGAACTTTATCAGTACACCGGTTACATAGAAGACTTGGTTGATGACACAAAATCGCTCTCGCAGGCAAAATCTAGTGTTTTACGGGATCGAAGAAAGTGCCAGCAAAAGCTGGAGTGACACAGAAAACAAAGTTGCTGACTTGTTGCGTGATCGATTTCAAATGGAATTATTGGATGATGATCTGGACCGGGTACATAGGGTCGGCTACAGAACTCCAGGGAAAAACCGTACCATTGTGTATAATTTTTTACGGGATAAGAAGAAAGAAATCATTCTTAAAAATCGAAGAACGCTACGTGCGACAAATATATTGTAAAACTCTGTCCCATATAGGTTGTAGGTAGAGCGTTAATAAAAAAAAGTGTCCAAATCGACTCCCACTACCGGCTTTTATTATAAAGTTTCTACTATAAACAGTATTTTACAAAAAAACTGCAAATATAATTTCTCTATACTTGTAAGGTAAGATATAGGTAGTCTTTGACCGAGAGGTCACAGACAGGATCTCCACAAAGCCCCGAAGCAGGTTAGGCAGTGGTGATAGGGATCCCACAGCTCCGAAGCAAGCAGTGGGTTGGTTAGGTGGTCACAGAGCCTCGAAGCAGGCTAAGCGACTGAGGTTGGGATTCCCGACAAAGCCCCGAAGCAGGCTAGGCCAGGAGAAAGGAAAAGCCAGAAGTCCCGAAGCAGACTAGAGGCCTGGGGTTAGGTTACTCCTAACTTTCCGAAGCAAACAATAAGAGGGGCACCAGAGAACTGGTACAGATCCGCTGTAGGCCATCAATTTACAGGGTCCCCAGACGGCGGTGGCGCTGCTGCTTCGTTGTCATCGTCTGCTTCGTGGGAGGAGCCAGAAGTCCGTCGTCTGCAGGTCGTAGTGGATGCACGTGGTGTATAGTATCCTCTCGTAAAACCATATGCTGATGTTTATAAACATAAGCGTGAAGAATTGCTTGTACACAATACCACGTGGTACATTACAATATACGTTTAGCAAGAATATTCATATGCTGTGCATAACGAAAGAAGAAAACTTCATTATCATTTAGTGCAAGCACGTAGTCAAGGACATACTGCCTATATAGACCAAGGGCCCATTCCCCAGTAGGGAACTTTTGCCTCTATATTAGAAATGTTCCTTAGGGTCCTTAGAATCAAAAAATAGTTGTTGGTCAACATATAAGTGCAACACCTAGGTCCTGGGGCTCTTAACCCTTTAACACCCGTGTATATTTACAGACATCGATGGGATCTCTTTAAATGACCGTAGATCAGACCGTTAGTGCAACACTGGAACAAGTTATAAATCGATCGATTTGGAAGAATGTAGGCTTTCAGTTTACGTAACGAACGAGACATTTCTGCGTACAAAGGAAAAACAATTGAGGGATATTTATTATTTCCTAAAAACGTCCCTTCTCGCGATTCTTTTAGTTATTACGTGGCAACACTGCTAACTAGGTGAATAATAAAATGTATTTATGTGTCCTATTCTACGTTCAACATAAACTGAAACTTTCGTCTTGATCCATCCAATAGCAGCAGAAAAAATATGTATTTTATAGTCTTCACAGGGTTCATAATAATGGATTTTCATGGAAATATGAGTACAAGTTCGTGTCAGTGTACAGTTATTACGTGGCAACACTGCTAACTAGGTGAATAATAAAATGTATTTATGTGTTCTATTCTATGTTCAACTTAAACTGAAACTTTTGTCTTGATCCATCCAATAGCAGCAGAGGAAATATGTATTTTATAGTCTTCACAGTTTTCATAATAATTGATTTTTATCGAAGTATGAGTATGACTGTGTCAATGCTCCGTTTTATTTTTCTATAGAAAACAAGTTATACAAATTATTTTAGTTGATTTTCTCATTCGTTATATTACGACAGATTCCCAATACCGAGAAATCCCCCAGGAAAGTTTTATGATTTGTTCGTCCATGGTATAATAGAAATAATTTCAAAGCAATAATTTTACTGTTGTGCGGTTACATTATGTTCCTTTGAAAATACTTGTTGTTCTGCTATTCTACAATGAACACACTTCCAAACATGTTTACTGGTATGTGAAGTTATCAAACAACTCTCGAAGTTATTGCGTAGGGCATGTATTCCTATTACATGTGCACACAGATAATCGCACTTAATATAGTATGTAATATGTAGTTTTTTAATTGCCGTAATATTAAATAATTTGTTATATTCTTTGCATTCTTGACTGTCTGTAAGTTGATAATAGTAGCACATTCGCCCTAAAATCTACGTGTTCTCAGTTATTCTGGAAAAGAATGACAAACAAAAAGAAGCCAGTCAAACAGACGACAATTGCAACAAGAAAAAGGATTACCGTTGTGAAAAAACGAAAATACTGTGTAATACACTACGCATAAAACGAAACTGACACGACGACAAATTTCATAATAATAATAATAATAATAATAATAATAATAATAATAATAATAATAATAATAATAATAATAATAATAATAATAACTGCACAGTCTGTGCAGATATGACTAAGTGTTTTGTTATTAAAACAGATTTACTGTTACTGCGAGCTATTCTTAATCACCACCAACAGGTGAGAGTTCTTTCGTGGCCGTCCACAGCGGGAGTGCTACGTTCCAAGGGCTCAGATTTACCTAATCTCTCATGCAGTTTATATTTACCCTTTTAAGTGGAAGTGTTATGCAAATCGTCGAAAATTATCACATCAAAAGGAAAAGAACACAGATGAATCTTTTATGACTGATGGCTGGAGGAGGTCACCGCTTCCGACGACACAATCATACATTGTTGTTTATAATCTAAATATTTGTGAATATGAAGATGAGTGGCACGTATGGTTGAGTCGAGTTATTAATTCTGTTCTGCTTTTGAGATATCTGACGGTTATACCTAGGAGCATCTTCTTTGACATCAACCATGGTACACCTGAAGCATCTGAACAAACATCTTGCGTTAAAAATTTGGAGTCACGGGTTTTCCGAAGACTTAGGCCTGTATTACTTGCAGCTAAAAGGATAGATATAAACTAAAAAAGAAGATGATGTAAGCTCATGGCATGTAGCAATTTTACCGTGGTAAGCCACGAAAGATGTGACGCTTGTCCATGGTGAATAATAAAAGCTCGTAGTAACAATAAAGCTGCTTCAATAACTAAAACACTTACTGGCATACTTGCACAGACTGTGCCTTCAATGAATTTATCTTTAGGTATGTTTCTTCCATGAACAATTTCAGCTCGACGATCTGGTACAAGTTGTGGTACCTCCTTTCGGCAGCTATGAAATCCAGTTCTTGTGTGTAACAGTAGTGATTCGTCTTCCTATTGAATAGGTGTTCCTTTAATGACACGTTCAGCTATTCTAGTGACACATGTCACTAGAGTTTCCCATGTAACACCCTTTCCCTTTTTTCGTGATCCCAATTTTAGCTATATTTCTGGCCAAATATGCACTGCTCCTCGTTAAACAGGATGTCTGCTACATACTGCCATATAGCAGTATGCTCCAAATATGGTGAATCATCCACTAAGAGTGTACAATTTTCCGCAACACATGATTCAGCAGCCTGATTTAGCAATCGTGGTAATTTTATGGAACTTTGGTAGTCCCAGGGGTAGACAGTGTTTGTTTGTGTCGTATTCTATAGGAATTTGGATCCAATTTGATGTTAAGGGGTGCAGTTTTGTAGTGTCAGTCTCTTGCCGCAGTACTTTGACCTGAAAGTTTTTATGGAAGTTTTATTATATTATTATTATTATTATTATTATTATTATTATTATTATTATTATTATTATTATTATTATTATTATTATTATGAAATTTGTCGTCGTGTCAGTTTCGTTTTATGTGTAGTGTATTACACAGTATTTTCGATTTTTCACAACAGTAATCCTTTTTCTTGTTGCAATTGTCGTCTGTTTGACTGGCTTCTTTTTGTTTGTCATTCTTTTCCAGAATAACTGAGAACATGTGGATTTTAGGGCGAATGTGCTACTGTTATCAACTTACAGACAGACAAGAATACAAAGAATATAACAAATTATTTAATATTATGACAATTAAAAAACTGCATATTACATACTATATTAAGTGCGATTATCTGTGTGCACATGTAATAGGAATACATGCCCTACGCAATAACTTCGAGAGTTGTTTAATAACTTCACATATAAGCAGACATGTTTGGAAGTGTATTCATTGTAGAATAGCAGAACAACAAGCATTTTCAAAGGAACAAAATGTAACCGCACTACAGTAAAATTATTGCTTTGAAATTATTTCTATTATACCATGGACGAACAAATCATAAAACCTTCCTGGGGGATTTCTCGGTATTGGGAATCTGTCATAATATAAAGAATGAGAAAATCAACTAAAATAATTTGTATAACTTGTTTTCTGTAGAAAAATAAAACGGAGCATTGACACACAATCATACTCATACTTCGATGAAAATCAATTATTATGAAAATTGTGAAGACTATAAAATACATATTTCCTCTGCTGCTATTGGATGGATCAAGACGAAATTTCAGTTTAAGTTGAACATAAAACAGAACATCTAAATACATGTTATTATTCACCTAGTTAGCAGTGTTGCCACGTAATAACTAAAAGAATCGCGAAAAGAGACTTTTTTTTAGGGAAATTTTGTTAAATATCCCTCAATTATTTTTCCTTTGTATGTAGAAATGTCTCGTTCGTTACGTAAACTGAAAGCCTACACTCTTCCAAATCGATCGAGGTATAACTTGTTCCAGTGTTGCACTGACAGTCGGAACATGAAGATAAATATAAACGCGTACTTTCATTAAAATCTATTATTATGAACTCTGTGAAAACCATTTAAAAAAAAAAAATTCCTTTGCTGCTATTTGATGGATCAATATGAAATTTTCAGTGTAAGTTGAACATGAAATGGGACACATAAATACATTTTATTATTCACGTAGTTTGCAGTGTTGCCACATAACTAAAAGAATTGCGAGAAGGGACGTTTTTAGGGGAAATTTTCTTAAATATCCCTCAATTAGTTTTCCTATGTACACAGAAATGCCCCTTTCATAACGTAAACTGAAAGCATACACTCTTACAAATCGATCGATTTATAACTTGTTCCAGTGTTGCACTAACGGTCTGATCTACTTTCATTTAAAGAGATCCCATCGATGTCTGTAAATATACACGGGTGCTAAAGGGTTAAGGGCCCCAGGACCCAGGTGTTGCACTTACATGTTGACCAACAACTATTTTTTTGATTCTAAGGACCCTAAGGAACATTTCTAATATAGTAGCAAAAGTTCCCTAGGGGGGGGGGGGTGAGTTATCACCGCCTTGGCCCATGGACTAATATACGTTACCGCCATCTGTTCATCAATGGACGAAGGCATTCCCTTTCAGAATTTGAAAATGATTAAGAGAGAGAACTGACTCATGTAGACCCACTGCAGTTGAAAGACAACCCCCCATTGCGAGTGGAGACACTGCACTCACACCTGTCAATCAAGGGCAACAGCAGAATTCCCAAATTCCCAAAATAGGTCAAATACTGTCTCCTGAGGAAAATGTTTTAAGGCATCTTCACAAGTAAGTAATAACAAATCCTTCTGCAGTGGTAATGTTTCAAGTGACAAGCGATACTTTTAGTGTTTATTATTATTATTATTATTATTATTATTATTATTATTATTATTATTATTATTATTATTATTATTATTTTATGAAAACTCTCGAGGACTTAGAAGTAAACTGAATTCATATTACAAAAGCGTACTAAACAATAACTTTCAAGGAATTACGATTACTGTAACTTGGCTGACTAACAGCCACGTTGATAATGAATTGTTTGACGACAGATACGTAGTTATTAGGTCAGATAAAATTTTGTTTCCACTGGTAAAAAAACAGGCGATAGTGTTCTATTAGCAATAAACAAATATTTCAAAGTTCTGCACTTCCCCCGCCAGATATAATCTTGGATTCTATTCTTGTAAAAATTACTATAAATAATGTCTCTTGTTATTATAATTACATGGGTGCATGGGGGATATTCAAAATTAACAAAAAATTGGCTAATTACCAATGAATTCTCCCTTGAAAAATTTAAAGATTTTGACGTTTCGGAACTCTCAGCTGGTTCCTTCCTCAGTGGCAAGGTAAAAAGAATTAAAATGGTAAGGAGATAAAAGGAGTAAAACCAGGAATAGATACCACTATATAAAAGTAACGTACAAAAAAGATCCTGAGATGAGCAGAGCAGAGTGAAAAAAAGAATGAACTGAATAAAAAAGAACGCGGTGTCTATGTTAGGCCACTATTGCCAGATCCAAAGTATGCATCAAAGGTATGTACTCAAGTTCGATCAATGTTGCCAGTATCAAGGTTCAATGCAGGTTTCTGTTTATGAATAAAGAACGATTCTTTAATTTCCCGTTGCTTTTTTGATTCTGCTGAACCAACTACCTTAACCTGTTTTATATTATGTGAATGTTGTTTTAGATGAAGCACTAAACCCGACATACCTTCTTCTTGTGACTTTTTTGATTGTCTAACATGTTCCTTCACACGCGTGTTAATATTACGTTTAGTTTGGCCAATGTATGAGGAATCACATTCACAATGGACGCGGTAAATACCTGCTTTATTTAATGGATCGACAAAATAGCTTTAAATCTATTGAAGCAGATATATTATGCTTTGCAAGAATATGTTGAATTTTTGTTGCAAGTCGTGGAAAATAAGGAATTCCAGTCCAAGTTTTTGCTTCTTTGGAAGTTGCTGTTTTTGGGGACTTGCAGCGATTTACGTGTTTGATTAAACCATTTTTGTAAAATACACAGCTTATAACCGTTTTTTTGTCCTATTTTGTATAAAAACTGTGTTTCTTCATTGAGATCTTTTTGACGGTCACAAATTAATAATGCTCTACGAAAGAAGTTCTTCCAAATATTGGCATGTACATTGGCGGATGAGCTGACTGTTGATGTATGTAAGTAGTGCCTGCATTGGGTTTTCGGTATACTTTCGTAATAAATTTATTATGTGATCGGGTAGTCAATAGGTCTAGAAATGGAAGGCCGTTATCAGATTCACGTTCACGGGTGAACTTCAGCCTAGGATGCTGATTGTTGAATTGTTCAAATATTTATGTAAGCGTATTTTCGTCGCGAACAAGTAGTAAAATATCATCAGCATAACGGTAATATCTAACGTATTTAAATGTGTCCTGCCGTAAAATAGACGATTCAATCTGATTTAAAACGATATTTGACAATATTGGGGATAATATGTTACCCATGGCTAAGCTATCATTCTGAGAAAAGTAATGATCTTCAAATTGGAATATATTAGTTGTTAAACAAACCTCAAGTAATTGTAATAAAAATATTAGTTTCATAGGTAGAAGCGCCATTTTGTAATAACCAGGATCGAGTACTATTGATAGTAAGTTCCAGTGGTATGGACGGATACATATCAACAACGTCTATGGAGGCAAGTAAAATGGTATTGGCATTAACAAATGATGATAATTGTTTTTTACGTCAAGACTGTTTTTCACAATATATTTAAAACCACTATTGTAACTGCTGAGTTTCTTTAACTATTCTATCAGGCCTTGTTTAAATTTTGTACTAATACACAATAACACACTGAGCAAGGCTATGTGATAATATGTAAAAAACAGTATCACGTAACAGTTTCAACACAGTAACTGTGTTGGTGTTTTATATAACCATTTTGATAGTAAATAAGCTGGATGACTGAAACCTGATATGATCGGGCGAAGGGGGATGTCAGGCTTGTGCACCTTCAGAAGACCACAAATAATGGGAAGACTAGGTGCATGTATTTTTATCATATCTTTTTCAATGTCAGTTAAAAGTGGTGAAGAATCAATTGTCGACTGCACCTTCTTAATAGCCTGTAGTAACGGATTACAGGGATATGAAACAAAATTACATTTTTCTGCTATTTTTAAAATGCCGGAAGCATATCTATGTTTTGGCATAACAACATATTGGTTTCCTTTATCAGCCTTTAAACACCAGATATCGTGTTCATTAAGAAATTTTCTAAATTGTGTAATAAGCCCTTGTATATATCTGGATTTTGGATATGGTCCTACCTTTTTGTATGAGTATAAAGAAGCCACTAAGGAAGGAACCAGCTGAGAGTTCCGAAACGTCAAAATCTTGAAAATTTTTCAAGGGAGGATTCATTGGTAAGTAGCCAAATTTTTGTTAATGTCTCTTGTCGTTTTCTTGGCCTTGTATATTTTCCCTTGGATCTAATAATAGTGTGTATCAAAATTATATTGATTACTTATGTAGCTACTTGTAGCCGGAAAGTAATATTCTCCTAATAGGCGATTGGAATCAACCACAAATAACAGGAATTGATTTTGATTTTTTTTAACTCTACACGCACTTGTTGAGAATTATTTAACTTTATGAATTTATATAACTTAAAAACTTTAAATAATATTAAGAATGAACTTAGCAGAACGTCAGATCTAGTTCTTGCAAATATAAACGATATTGTAGTAACACGTGAATCTCAACCTTTAGTACCTGAAGACGCTCATCACCCTACATTGCTTATAGATTTTCACTATAGTAAGGGAACTCGTACTAAAAATGAACATAGTAATCAAATTATAATTTTTACAAAGCTAACTTTGAGCAGTTATATAGGGAAGTGGGAAATGGTAGCTAATAGTTCTACGGCTGACGAGGCTATTGATGTTTTCTATAAGATAATGAATTATATTTTTGACAAGTGTGTACCACATAAAAAAAAAAAAAAAAAAAAAAAAAAAAAAGTAGTAAATAATATCATAATGAGATAGATTCGCCAATGTTACTGTCCGAAATGTCCCTTCATGTTCCGAACAGGAAAATGCGCTCGCGGCTATAAACATTTCATGTACCACCTCAGCGAACTAATGCATTAAGTATATCGCCTATTAGGAGAATGTGCACAATATATAACAGTATCCAAATAAAACGCCCTACAATAGATATGTTTGATGTACATATAAAAAAAATACTTTGACTACGTAGTTTAGCATGTAGAACAAACATTATGTAACGTAATCATTTATGTATACTACTGAACACTGTCAATGGGTATACACCTGCTGTGTTCAATATACAATAAATAAATAAACAAAGAACTTCTCTTGTACAAATTGAAATCTGACTACCAGAATCTAAAAAAGCTTTGTAATCTTTTTTACCTATTTGAATTTTGATGCAAGATAGAATCCGGTCTCGAGTGATCGGTGGTGTTATAGTATGATTCCTGGTTCCACGTTTCCCACAGTTTTCAGAACGCTTTTTAACATTAAAAATATCTCGGTCATTTACTTTTGTCTCTGACTGTACCGTGTTGAAGTCTAATAACTTTCGATAGCAATGTATAATATTAGCATTATGTAATGTTCTTTGATCACAATTACCAATGTCTCACTTGTTAGTTAGCTGAGCGGGATTGAGGATGTTCATTTCGTTTATATTCACACATTCATTTTGTTTGCTTCTAAAACATTAGAAAAGGAAAATTAGAAGAACGAATGTGTCTACAAACTATATCTCACTCATTTCCTGAGATAAAGTGGGTAAGGAATGCTGACGTAGTTGTTCTTTTGCGTCCGATAACTCTTCTCTTACCTTGTGAACTGGAAACTTTATTTTTATTTATTTCTTTTTCTTTCCGTAAGAGAGCAAAAAGGGGAAATGAAAGTTCAACAAATGAGGACTAGACTCAACCATTTTACAACTTTTCCCTTTGATTGAAGTCCTATAAATTGTAACTCTGTTGTCTGTTCTTGGAGCAGAAAATTACATAGCGCATCTATGGATGTAAAACTATTATTATTATTATTATTATTATTATTATTATTATTATTAAGTATTTTGCCTTTGAGCACGTCCTGCGATTCTTTTTTCTTCAATTTTAGGTTTGGACAGGGAAATGTTTCCTCCAAGTTTTTCGATCTTCAGGTTCCTCTTGTAAATCCCAATATTTTCTTTTATTTATCAAATCATCGATTAGTTTTTATTATTATTATTATTATTATTATTATTATTATTATTATTATTATTATTATTATTTTATTCGTCGCTTCGCCTTCCTTCCATTCTTTCTTCTACAGCGTATGAAGAAGACAACTTTTTCGCAAGATATGTTCAATCCAATTGGCCTTCCTACGAAGAATGCTGGCTAGAAGCGTTCTCTTCTCTCCTATCCATTTCAAAATATCTTCATTTGTTACTCTCTCTGTGCACTTTATCTTCATTTTCCTCCAACACTACATTTCAAAGCTCTATAAATATTTCTTTTCTAACTTCCTCAATGTCCAAATCTCTGAAACATACAGTCCACTACTCCATACATAGCACCTGACCAACTTCTTCCTTAGTCCAATGTTCAGCCTGCTAGTTAAGAGTGATCTTGTTGAATGCGTCTTTGGTTATGGCTATTCTTGACCTGATCCTTTAGCTACAGTAAGCGTCTCTCGTCAAAATACTTCCCAAATACTTGAAATTATCGACCTCTTCAAGTTCTCTTTGCTTTACTCTGGACCCGTAAGGGCGTGTTTCCGCGGGATATTCTCACGACTTTCGATTTTTCGATGTTCATTTACATTCCATATAGCTTCTCAGTGTCAACTGTTTTGTCAATTATCTCGTGTAATCCTTCTTTGGTTCTAGATATAATAACCGTATCATCCGCATATCTGATATTGTTAATGATCTACCCTCCAACCTTGAAATCTCAAGTTCTCATTAATGCTTCCTTCATTAAACATTCATTGTAAATATTGAATAATTGGAGCGACAAAATACATTCTTGTCTGACTCCTCTTCCAATCTCCACACTACTAGTTTCTCCTCAATTCAAACACAACTTTACTCGTTGTCCTATGTACAGGTAGCGAATGAGTCGTCGGTCGTTCGAATTGACCCCGATTTCTTTAAGTATTTTCAGAAGTTTGGTCCAATTGACCCGGTCAAAAGCTTTTTGGCAGTCGATGAGGCACAAACACATCAAGAACCAGTTCTGATATGACTTTCATCGACCCAATAGCATCTCTGGTGCCTTTTTCTTTACGGAATCCAAATTGATTTTCCTCTAACATTTCTTCTATTTTACTTTCCAGCCACCTGTTCAGTATGCGCGCGCTATAATCTGTCCACTGTGGAAAATAAGGCTAATGGTTCTGTGATCGCTGCACTTCTTTGTTTACTTTTTCTTGGGTAATGCAGCCATTGTAACATCAAGAAAATCCTTTGGTCATTCTCCAATCAGGTAGATCTTACTACCTGACGTCAATACTTTCACTCCATTGCCTCCTAGTCCCTTGAGCAACTCTGCTGGTATGTTGTCGTCTCCAGTAGCCTTCCTCCTCCGCATATCTTTGATGGCGTGTACCATTTCACTTTTTAATATACTAGGGTTTTTTTTCCATCATCATCCACCTCTTCCTCTGCTCCGATCACATCTTTGGGGCGGTTCTTCTCATCATACAGATCTTTTATGTATTCCTACCAAATTCTATGAATTTTTTGATGGTCAGTGACTACATGACTTTGTTGATCTTCAATTCCAAACGTCCGTACACTTTTGTTAGCTTTCCCTCCTAATTCTTGTGCTTTCTAATACATGAAATCATATCGGCCGCGCCGTTAAGTTCCATTATTTCTTCACATATCTGTTCCATGTACTTCTCTTCAGCTTTGGCCGTCTCTGAACTCATTATTCAGCTTTCTGTATTATTTGATGTCAGTGGTTTTCGCCCTTTTACGTTCCTCCATCTTCTTAAGCATCGTTTGTTATCCATGGTTTTCTCGGTGCTCTTTCCATCCTGTCAGTATTATAGTGGAATGTGTCTAGTAGGATTCGTTTATTTTTCCCCAAACTTTTTTTTTTTTTTTTTTTTTTTTACATTATCCACCATATTGTCCCTTGCACACTTTTCTTTTTTTAATTTCTTCTTTCACTTCATTGCCCATACTACTTAGTTACTCTAAGTTTCATTTTCGATTTCTTCTTCCACTTTCCTTCATGGACTTTAATCAGGTTTGCACTTCCGCTACTACGAGACTGTGATCCGAATCAATCCGCTCCCGGTAGTCTTCACGTCTCGTACACAATTCCTGAAACATTGCTTGACGAGAATGTAACCGACTTAGTTGCGTTCCTTATCTTCTGCACTTTTCCACGAGTACAGCTTGAATTATTTCTTAAACCACGTATTCGTCACCACATATCATGTTGCGTACAGAAACCGATAAGCATTTGGCCCCGTGCATTTCTTCTGCCTAGTCCAAATGGTCCCACCACCTTATTCGCAGCTCCTTCTACTATGCTGTTGAAGTCCCCCATTACTATGGCGTTGACCTTATCTCTTCTCTCGTGATGCAATGTCACTAATCTCATCATATATTACATCTACTTCATTATCATCATTGTCGGTTGTTGGCATATTCACTTGTTATGCATTATCACAATATCCACTGGTTTTTCATTTAGTTTTACAAACATCACGCAGACACTGCAGCATTCCACTTTGGTAACATTTCTTGCTACTTCGTTCTTCATTGCCTTCGCGACACCATTCTCGGCCTTAACGCCCCCCGAATAGAATACTGTGTAATTTCCCAATATTATTTAACCTTTCCCTGACCACCTCACTTCACTCAAGCCCACTGTTTACTTGACATTTATCCATTACCACTTTTAAATTTTTAAGTTTCCCTCACGTCGTAAAGTTCGTATGTTACAAATTCCTAAGCTGAAATAAAAATTCTTTGTCTTCTGATGATTCTTCCCGGAGTAGTCCCCACCCGGAGATCCGAACGGGGGACTATTTTAACTCCTGGGTGTTTTACCTCAGGAAGAACCATCATATTTTTTCTCCTGCTTCATCCTTCCTGCAAAAATGATAATGTGGTAGTTTTTCTATTTCCTTTCCACCTCTCCATGCCGTTGATCATCTTGTGGTTCATCCACCTTTTAGGACAGCTTCTAATCCTAAGGACAAGAAGGTGCCCTGATCTCCACTCGCTCATCTGTCCTCCAAGAAGGCCGTTGGCACTTACTAGAGGCTGGCTTCTTATCCCGTGAGTCAGTCGGTCCCCAGCTACTTTAGCCGTATATAGACGCTGCCCGCTTTCTCCCACGAAGACGTATACGTTGAAATTTCACCATCGTTAGGATGACACCCGAAGGTTTTTCTCAAACCTCTGCAGTACTTTAAAAGTGGCATATTACTACCTGTCACTTTAAACTATTGGAAGAATACACTTTCAATTATTTACAAAAAAAAAAAAAAAAAAAAGCGTTGAACAGGCATTATTTTATCAAAACTGAAGTTCAAGTCTAGCTTCCCGTAAATATCTGATATAATTTGTTCCTTAACCTGCTGTTCTCGGAGACGAATTGTCTTTTCAGTAATTTGCTTAATAAGCCAACGAAATATTGTAATCGTTCTAATTCTCTCATTGTAGGGCAAATTAAAAAAATCATCGGTCCTAGTGAGTGCCAAAAACCACGCCAACGCTGCGTCACGTAACATGTATGTAAGAAAATGACATCTTTTCAATGTCTTCAACTTGTGTGTAATACTATAAGATTCGAAAAATTCAAAAATTCTTAAAATTTCCTCTCCATAATTGCCATGAAAGAAAGCAGGGTGCACTGTTGAATCGAACAAAATATGCTGCGACTGCGGAAACGAGCCCGGGACCACCACTGTATATATCTCGCTCAAAATATACTCTCATAAAACCAAAACGCAATTCAAAATAAAATGTACCACAATATTACTCACAAATGTATATTCAATGTTGCAAGAAAAAACTGAGAAAACTGGTCCACCGAAAAAAAAAAAAGGAAGATCAAACCAGTCATGCAATAATTTCGTAGAGAAACGTAACTTCAAAATTTCCAAACGATAGAACAATCTATCATGAATCACACTCCGTCATCAAACTAATGTCAAGACATTAAAAAAAAAAAAAAATGAACTTTCCCTAATTTCGAGAGAAAAGTAATATCTAATATGACATACAGAGGGTATTAACAAATGTTCAAATGAAACAAGACCACTAAAAGGGGTCAACTCTCTGTTAACACAAAATAAATAACCAAAAATTTCTACTTAATCTGAACGGGAGAAAAAAAAACCGAAATTTTTCAAGGGGTGAAATATAATTACAATATTCCACCATATGCACAGGAGGGTTAGGGATTCAAAAAAAAAAAAACAAAAACTGCATTCCGCTACGTGCAGTACAGGCTCGTCAGTTCTCGTAGCTCGATGTAACAAAAGTAAAATTAAGAATCTTGAATTTAGAACTGAAGCCTATCCCAGATTTTAGTAAACTAAAATCTTTAGAGTAGAGGTAATGGAATCGTGACTTGGGTTGCTTCATAAATGAAACTGAATACAAATCAATTGGAAACAAACTGTGATGTGTAATAAAAACCTAAGGATAGGTAAAATTCTACACAGCACTTGCCTGAAATAATCAACGATCATCCATTGATGGTCTTCTCGGTGTATTGATATCTATCTTCTGGAATATGGTGGAATCTGGGTTATGGACGACCTGATAGCTTTGTATAAAAATCGGCGTTGACAACGGAATCAAGGTTAATTTATATCGCGAAATAACTTGGAATACATATGCTACCAAATAACAAAATCATCGTTACTGTTGGTAAAAGAATGAACAATTTATGTGTCACCCACTTTAACACGGGTAACATTTAAGCACCGATCAATGCAGGGTTTGAAAAAACCCATCTTTTTTTTTTTTTTTAAAAAAAAAACACCCTACCTAGGCCCATATGGGCTTTTCGGATTTAATTGAGTTTTTTCTAAGTATTTTCTATTTTCTAAAATATTCAGATTTCCGATAAAGTTACTTGCAAAACTGAATCAGATCAGCTGCCGAGAAGATTTAAGCACGATGAACACCAACGAGCATATAAAACATATAAAGTTCAGATGAAGGATAAAAACTAGCATCGCAAATGCTTGAAACCTGGAACCTGTATTAGTATAATGAGAATGAAAGTTATTGAATAATCAAGAATAAATATACCAGTAAATTGTGTGGCGAGAAGAACTAGATTACTATGTATCTGAAACTGGGTTTCCTGGAAACAAATAAATGCCGGTGAGTGGTTAGATACGAATTGTTTAAATTTCTACATGTGCCTGCTGAATCAGTTAATGTTGAGCAATTACCCTCATTCCCTATCTACCAGTTCGTCTTCAGCCTAGCTCTAGAAATATGGTAAATAAATAGCCCCTTATTGACAGCACACTCAAGTGTCATACAATAAAAGACACAAAGACACAGCATCCTACAGATACTACGCACAAAAC
Organism: Thermobia domestica; assembly: GCF_964235325.1. Classification (NCBI taxonomy): domain Eukaryota; kingdom Metazoa; phylum Arthropoda; class Insecta; order Zygentoma; family Lepismatidae; genus Thermobia; species Thermobia domestica. The sequence goes on along the minus strand of NC_137458.1, from coordinate 201,879,331 downwards.
TGAAAATGGATGGTTTCTCGTACTAACAGTACGATTTAATACAGTTCTCATATAGTACACATAATAGCTCTTGCGAATTCTGACTGGTACAATTTCACGTCACTGTTATCAAGTTTGAAGCCAGGTCTGTTGTAGAACATGTGAGTGAGTGTACTCTGTCGTATTATATTTATTTATCGTATATATATATATATTGTTACTGAAATGTAATTCATGTCTTTGCAGATACATTTGTAATACTGTATTTTGAAAATGTAATGTGATGTTTCTTATTCTTCATTAACTCTGCTGTTTGTATTACTATATTGTAACTACTAGATACATTCCAAAAGCTATGAATAATGTAACACAATAAAAACAACAAAATATTACAAATGCAACATACAACAATTTGTACGACATTTCTATCCTATTAGTGCACTACAGTGTCCTACCGGAGAACAAATAGTTGGATGTTAAATCATTCCTTTTCGAATTCTTGAATTACCATATGATTCAAGATTGGTTGGATTGTAATTTTTCATCACTTTTAGCACCAGGGCTACTTGAGACGTGAACCTACAGCTTGAAGTGGGATACAAACCACGGGTTCCCACCCTCATAACAGAACATGCCGCGACCTGCGATGTGATCGCAGAAAATTCGCCCACGCCTGTCTAGAAAAATAGCCAGAGGAAAAAAATATATAGCCAACAGAAAAGTGTAAAACCATGCCTGCTTTGTGTAGATGTCTTAAATGCACGGACGACTTGCATAAATATAGTTTGAACTGTTTTTTTACGTCGCGTAAAGCGTATTTTTAACAATCACAAGTGTTTTTTTCCGCAGAAAATTTTTAACTTAACAGAAGCTCATCGCAGAAAGACAAAGAAAAGTTCTGTCATCGGGGTCTCCACATGATTCGAACCAGAGTTTCTTGCTCCAAAGGTGCATACGTTAACGCTATTGCCACGAGAGAGCTAATATAATTCAAAAGAACAATATCTTTTTAAAAGAGAAAAGCTTAGTTCCTAATTACTTAAGGTTCATGGTTCATAAGTCATAACTTTCAAATGATGTTATGTCCTGTGTAACGGACCCATAAATGCGGAAAATATTTTCCAGAATTTCTTAAAGAAATTCCGGGTTTCTCTGTTGGGGTCTCATTGCCGTAAGTTTATGCTTCATGTGCCACTCAGTATGAACCAAACTTTCGAACGATATAATACACATGTGTCAGGCCTAAATTACCTTCAATATTGGACTGTTCCAATAATGGTACGTAATTACTTTATATGTCTTGAGGGAAAAAAAAATCTTAATATTATTAATAACTTAAACAAAGATATAAGTTTTATCACTCATGATGAAATTATTTGCTGCAATATATCAGAAATGTTTCGGTTATGTGAACAATAAAATTATCAATCAATCTGTGTAGTTGATTAATCATACAAGTAAAATAATTGTCGTTCCTAGTACCGTATTCTAGGAAAAATAAAACCAATCACAATCTGATATAAATTAGCATTCCAACTATTGAAGTTTTTTTTTTTTTTTTTTTTTTCGGCTACTACTTTCTTAGATTGCTTCTTACATATATGAAAAACGGAGACCCAAGCGTTCCCGACCAGTATTCTGGGATAAAATGTAGCCTATTCCCAGATACATTAAATTAGTTGTCTGCTGGTGAAAGAACTTTTAATATCAGTCTAATAATTTCTGAGGTTCCTTCATACTTATAAAAAAAGAAAAAAAAGAAATGGCACCTTAATCTTCCCTGGCCCCGTATTCCGGGATATAGCTTGCGACCATATGCATTATATTAGCTTTTCAACGGGGAATGAATTTTTAAAATGAGTTCAGTAGTTTCTGATTGCTTTTCTGAAAAGAAAATATGGACACAAAGCTCGCCCGGCTCCATATTCCTGGATAAAATATAGCTTACTATGTTGTGCCTTAAATAAACTTTCTAATAGTGCTAATAAAACTCCAACTGACCAAAGCAGTGTATATATTTTAAGATATAGCAGTGTATATTTGTGTTACAGTTTCGGCTATGTAACATAGCCTTCCTCAGACACATTATGAGAGAAATATCCAATTTTGACAGCTTATATATAATCTGAATGCAAGACACGCCCCCTTTCTCTTTACAAAACGTAAACTTTTAGTTGGCTCTAAAAAGTAAAATTTTAATTAGTGTAGTCACTTTCTCTTTTTGCGCATTTGTTATGAAACTCTTAATTAAGTGTTTGTCATTTACACTTTCTATTCGCTATGCCCATCTGCTGTTCTCCATAGTATACTTGCTCCAACAGCTCGTGTTGATCCTTTTAATTCTTCCTTTTTATTTTGTCTATTATCTTTTAGCATAATTCAAAAAAATGAAATGAAATCTTTAAGTTTTATGTCCCACGGTTATGCCGGTTAGGCTAAAGGAGACGGTGATGATGAGAGATGAGTGAAATGGTGGAATGAAGAAAGTGGGAGGAAACGGGAGAACCCCGAGAAAACCCACGAGCATGGTGTTTGTTACCACAAAGTTCACTTGGCGGAGGCTGGGATCGAACCCGGGACCCCAAGCACCAGAGGTGAACGCTCTACCACTGAGCCACCGCGGCCCTTAGCATAATTCATGTATCACAAGTCCACTAGACCAATTCATCAACTTCTCCTTCCCATATTTCTTAATCCACTGGGCTTCTTTCCACTTTCTTGTCACACTCCTTTTCTCCCTTCCCAATCTATCTCATGTTCCGTTTCTTTAATGTGTTTATATATTGTGTTGTTCTCTCTTTTCAGTCTGGCATAGTCCTTATGTTGTTTTATCCTTTGTTCTAATCTCTTTCCTGTTTCCCTATGTACTTCATATCGCACTCTTTACAATTAACCTGGTACACTACTCCTGCCTCTTCTGATCTTATCTCCTTTTCTTTCTTCTTTCTTTTCTCTCTCACTAAGTCTATTAACCTCTTTCCTTCTTTCCTGTAAGTTTGAATCCCTTCCTTTCTTAACAGGTTCCTCAGGATCACCGTTTTCTCTCCTAAACTTTCAATACCAAACCATCCTTTTCCTTCTTTCTCTGATTTTTCCTCTTTTCTTCTTTTTCTTTCTTCTAAATCTTCTCTTTCTTCTCTCTGTGTACTGAACAGGGTTGAAAATTACTAACACTGAATATTCACACAAAAATATAAAAATTACCGAATTTCACGTAAAATCATCTTACCCAGTATATTTATTAATAATAATATAAATGGCACAATGCATTACGATGTGCGATGTCATAAAATATGACTAAGATATATTAATCCAAGAAACTTAAACGAATAAAGAAAGCTGTTACGTTAAACGTGAATATAACTGTGGAAGACTTCTGTGTAACAATGGTCCTCACAAAAGAAAAGGAATTAGAATCGAAGGCACAAAGTTCTTATACTTATTAACAATGCAGAGTTGGATCTTAGTAAAGAAGTAGTTAAAACAAAATCACTATTTTTGAAGACAGAAAAAAGTGTTAAATGATGATAACTGACGATTGGTTTGGTTTGACTTAGTTTAATGTCTTATGGTTATGCTCGCTAGGCTAAAGGATATGTGGACCTACTGATTATAGTGGAATCCGAACCACTTTGGTCGTTCAACAGTACCCTCAACGGGAAATTCATCGGCGATTTCAAAAGTGAGCGAAAAGTTATTGTGCAGTAATGCCGTAGACAGGAGAGCCCAGATGACTCGATCCACTGCCTCAAAACTTGTATCTTTCATATAAAGTTATGTTTGGCTGCTATACAAACCCACACCACTGTCTTAACATACTTCTAGGTAACCGTAGGGATGAGATCAAAGTCTACTTACAATATTCAGCTAGTTGCCGACTCCTCTTGTTTTCAATTTTTCGTGATTTCCTCGAAAACGGCTCCAACAATTTTTTAAAATTAGTTGAATGAACTGCTGTGTAAAAGAGCTATAACGCATTTATATCCTACCCGAGCAAAGCTGGATACTCCAACAACTAGATGCTTACATTGTTAAAAGCTACTGATTATTAAACTAAATTTGGTAATTGGACAAATACGTGCCTGGTACTCTATATTTTTTATTACCTTAACCCGAACGTACGTCCTGCATAGATGTTTTGCAGAAAAGAAAATAGCACGATACTTTGTAAACTCCCTTCTCTATATATCTTTACAAATAACAATAAGTTTCAAGAACTCTGATTCACGTATACAGTATGTAAGTTATTGAAATTTAACAAGACATGCTTTTAGAAGAATCGTATTCAACACATTCTTTTAGTTTCCAGGATACTATTAATTTAAAATGGGTAAGAGTTAATTGAATATGACGAAGAATCAGCATTATTCTTGCATTAAAAATAAATACTGTAAGTAAAAGTTGGTGTTGCTACGAAATTTAAGTTAAAATAGTTTTCTGAGTTCTGTTTTACAAATAGGGGTAGCAAAGTAAATCATTATATATCTTTTATAGATTTATTTAAATATTTCTTCACACTAGTGTATGCATTTTTCAATTTTCATTTCTAAACACTGAGTTACTTGTAACGGAACTTTTCAAGGATTACTTGATATATAAATAACATATTGTTTCTTGCAACGGAACAGAAAATAAAATATGTTAATGATTTTTTTGATGATTTTTTGAAAACTTCGCTGAAAGAATGATTGTTTTAAGGATCTGGCTTCAAAAAAGAAAGAGAAACTCGTCGTATGAGCAGCCAAATGTACTAATGCGTACCGGTTTTGCAAATCGTTTTATTTTCTGTTCTATTATATTCTAATATACAGTAACTTCACTGTATCATGACGCCTGAAATACTGACATTGCAAGTAAATGTGATTTTACTTTATTTCCTGAGATCGTCAACCCTTTTGGGAACAAAGGCCGCTTTTCTCTCCATCTCTTGTGCAACCGGTGGATAGAATGAGTCACATGTTACTAAAAAACAACAGGATGTTTTCGAATACAAACACCGTGTGCGTGGGTTTCCTCGGGGTTCCCCCGTTTCCTCCCACCTTCTTCATTCCACCATTTCATTCATTACTCATCATCACCGTCTCCTTTCGCCTAACCGGAATAACCGTGCGACGTAAAACTCAAAGATTTCATTTTTTTTTCGAATATTAGTGCTTTCATCTTGCTGATTTCGATGGGATTCAGATCAAGTACTCTTTGGTTTTTTTCTCCAATGAGGGTAACCGGACAAGAGCATGTCTTGGATGTACCCGAACTGTCAGTGAAATAACAAACAATACACACAAAACAGATGATTAGTTACGATTAGGAATTGAATTTCTCGGCTTTCAGCATCTCATCGCATACTATTTGTTGGTATGATATTGATCCTGGTTCCGTCTCTTTCTAATCGTTCCAGATTAAAAATATTGTAAGGATCCCCACATCACAACAAAAGCACATGTATAACAACACGTACCATTATTTACAAAAGCAGACGATACACTAAAGAGGAAGACACGAAGGAGACGGACCACACGAAAGGATCCGAAGGAGGACGAGCCACCCGAGGAGAACACACAAAAGATGGACCACGGAGGCAACGAGCATCAGTTGACCACTGATCGCAACCTATCCTAATACTCTGGAGACTGCTATGAAGCGAAGGGGTTCACCTTAAATGTTACCGTACCTCGTAAAGGCTGCTATGAGCTGAGGTCTCCTACGACCACATTCTTAAATAACCCTGGAGGCTGCTATGAAGCGAAGGAGTTACCCGTACAGGACATCATAACCTACAAACCTTGATCATTATAGAGACTTTGTTATAAGGACTTTTGTAGGCACAAAAGAATTAATTTTATAATAAAATTGGTTAAGGGATAAATCTCGGTCCATCATTGACTCTACCCATAAAAACATTTCAATATAAATCCTGTATAATCTGTAACTTAAAATTAAGGTATTTTTCTGTACCGTATCTGTTTTGATTGTACACCGTACAGACAACCAAACTGCAACATAATAGAGTAATATTATCGTTCAATTTCCAACCCTTGTTTGTTACAAAAATGCAAGGAGAATAAATCAGACCTAACAAACTTTGTAAAGATCTAGGGTATTTTTTTCGACAGTCTCTGGAATACAGTCTAGGTTTTTGTGAACGGAAGTATTTCATCAGTTTACAGATGAAGAAGAGTCACTCGACACCGTTTTAAGTACATTTGCACAAAATCAAACTTTAAACCTCAATTGACGTTTGCTAATCTTGTTGAAAATAAATGTTCATTGTTAGCAATTAGTGTTTGTACATTAATATAAAGAACAATGAAATCCTTTTAATAATTTTAGAGTAAATAAATAAAATTAGGAAAATGTTATAATCTCCGTATTAAAAATAAATTTTACTCTATAATTTTAAGAGCTAACTGTGGTTGCATCTTCAGGTCTAAAAGAATAAGGAAATTAGGATCAAGTACAGTGAATTAGGATTAAACGTGGAAACAACTGAAACGGTAAACATTATTGAAAGCAGAAAAATGAATATTTGTTTCTTAAATTACAAGGAAAAGTTCATCTTTTTCCTGCAGAGCTGTAAATATTTCATTTTTCTTTCCATATGTTGATGCTTGCCTCCAAGCATTTAATTAAATAAACTTGTGTTCTCTTACCTGTACCCATGTCTTAATTCATCGCTCAGATGTGGTAAATAAATAACTTCTCGTCTGTTCCTCGAACCATCTGTTATTCTTTTCTCCTTAATAGTGGGACACTTAGACACACAATTTATTTTGTCTGCCTTATCAAAGGAATTATTATCCTGGCTTGTACTTGCAACATTTGCAGCTAAATCGTTATTTGCGACGGAAGTAATTACACTTCCCGAATATACAAACTCACTACCGGTACTTGTGACTTCTTTCGCAACTGTAATTCCTGAACTTTCTATTGTAACTCTTACTTGGTTATTGGTATATGTTCTTGAGTTTCTTCCTTCATTTACACTAAAGTTATCATTAACGTTATTTATTTCATTTGGTTCTTGCCCTGATGATACATCCGGAATAATAGACGATGAACAACCAAAGTTAATATCATCTGTGTCCATTACTTCAGTGCAAACAATTTCTTCTGCAACAATATCCTCGGACATTTGTACTTCGAACATAGCTGGAGAGTAACTTCCTATGTTTGTAGACGTGTTCATACTGGATTTCGCCTGTACATTCTGTTCCATACTTGAAATACTAGAGTCCATTCCGACTGAACTTCCCATGTTGTTTACCAGTTTTATTGAACTAAGACAATATGGGATATCCTTATCTCTGAGATCCACAGGTAGAAAATTTACATCATTCAAGCGTTCTTCTTCAGACATTATTGCTTCTTAGTACAATAGAAGCTCAGTCATGCTGGACATAACTCCTGTAACAGAAACAACAAACACAATTAATTTTAATGTCAGTTGCAAAATTGAAAACAAAAAATGATTAAAACACGTTGCTAAAATAACGGAAAATGAAATGAAATCTTTGAGTTTTACGTCCCACGTTTATGGTGGCTAGGCTAAAGGAGACGGTGATTATGAGAAATGAATGAAATGGTAGAATGAACATAGTGAGAGGAAACGGGAGAACCCCGAGGAAACCCTCGCACACGGTGTTTGTTCACCACAAAGTTCACTTGGCGGGAGCTGGGATTGAACCCTGGACCACTTCCACCAGAGGTGAACATTCTACCACTGAGCCACCGCGGCCCGCTAAAGTACCAGAGTTACATATTTTATACCATATAAAATATATATTTCTCTTAATAGTAAATCTCTTGAACAATGGCTTTTTTATTAGATTTTTACTAAATGTTTTGAATTACGATAATTATTCGTGAGTTAGCACACTTATATATATGGCCCCATGTTAAATTCTTGAAACAGAAAACAAGTTTATATTAGCTTGTAAGATGATATTTGATTTTTCTTTGAACACGAATGTTATTATGAAAAGAGAAAATGTTTGAGTGCCTGTAGTACTGTGTTTACATACGTGGAAGCATAATAAATTCATCTTCCTCTGTTAGACTACGTTTGTTTCATTTTGGCACACTTCCCGCTAATGCACTTCATTAGCCTTTAAAGTATTTGGTCTAGGAATTAATTCGTGCGGGTGGACAAGAGATGGCGCAACGAACGGAGCGTTCCACAGTTCCGTGTATCCACACATGTGTTGCAAACCCCTGTCATCGCATATCGTTCGTAGTATAGGGCAGTGGATTAAAGCGTCAACAACACCAGTTTGTAGTTAAGTGAACATGGCGCAATTTGTGCCTGATAAAGTGTTTTTGCGGGGTGTCCTGCTGCATTACTTTAACATGCAGAAAAGTGCGACTGACAGTCATCGTATTTTGGTGGAAGTGTATGGTGACCATGCTCTAGCTGAGCGAACGTGTCAGAAGTGGTTTGCACGGTTTAGAAGTGGTGATTTCGGCTTGGCAGACCAAGAGCGAGCTGGACAGCCAAAAAAATTTCAAGACGAAGAATTGACAGCATTGCTCGAGCAGGATTCGTGTCAAACGCAGGAACAACTTGCAGCAGCATTAGGCGTTGATCAAACAACAGTCTCCAAACGCTTGAAAGCCATGGGAATGATTCAAAAGATGTCACATTGGGTTCCACATGAATTGAAAGACAGAGACGTTGAAAGACGAAAAACCATTTGCGAATTGCTGCTTCAACGACAGAGCAGAAAGGGGTTTCTGCATCGAATTATTACGGGTGATGAGAAGTGGATCCATTACGAGAACCCTAAACGAAAAAAGGCCTGGGTGAAACCAGGTGAACCAGGTCCATCACAACCAAAACGAGATATTCACTGTGCAAAGGTTATGCTGTGCATATGGTGGGATATGAAAGGTGTGGTGTACTATGAGTTGCTGCAATCGGGTGAAACTATGAATGGAGAACGTTATCGACGACAATTAATGCGTTTGAAGCAAGCTCTGGCCAGAACACGACCACAATGGGAGAACAGACATGATAAACTTATTGTTCAACATGATAACGCTCGCCCACATGTCGCAAAACCGGTCAAAACCTATTTAGAAAATGTCGGATGGGAAGTTTTACCCCACCCGCCGTATTCACCAGACGTTGCTCCTTCGGACTACTACTTGTTCGATTGCATAAACAACGATTTGATTGGACAGCGGTTTACTTCTTCAGAAGATATCGAAACATGGGTCTCTGACTGGATCGCTTCCAAGGATGAGGACTTCTTTCGCCACGGAATCCGTACATTGCCTGACAGATGGGCGAAAGTGGTGGCTAGCGATGGACAATATTTTTCTTAAGGTATTTATGTATTTTGTGTTTGTACTACAGCTTCAATGTGTGCGTACCAACCGCACGAATTAATTCCTAGACCAAATACTTCCTGCTAGCACTCACGTGAGCGTTTTCATCCAATAGATGTGTTTTTGGTTTTGTCGTGTAGGTGACGTTAGTTGTCAGCTAGCCCATCAAATGATGTCATTACTATTTGGCGGGTAATTGAAGTTCCTAACTGCCACACGCGAGCAAGTGTGTTACAATGATTTGTGAGTGGTGCTGCGTTTCGCTGTGTTTCCTATTGTATTATAACTGCCAACTTAACCATAGCGTGGCAACAACGCGTTGCAGACAGATCCGTCCTTTAGGCGGGAAGCGTGCCAAGATAAAACAAACGTACTCTAGGAGAGTGGAAGTTCAATATTTAATTTATGGAATATCAGCTCTTATAACAAAAATGCAATCACAATATTATAACAACACGATTATCACATGCAATGACTGGTTATTTGCAATGACCACGAAATATTTAACATATAGTATACACATAGTGTGTGTTGGTGGCCAAGTAAACATCTTGCGCGTATACCATTAACTGACGTTTTGTCAATAATACCTCTATTTCTATATCTATTTCGAGTTTTCTTTAATGCTTCAACAGAAGGGAAGTCGAATAACAAATTTTAAGTATTTTTAATATTAGAGTGCATTAATCGGACCAATAATCTAAACGAGTTTCCAACTATTACTAGCACTGCTAAAAAGGAAATTGTAGATTAATTTTAAAATATCTAAATTAAGGAAATAAAAATAACACTATTGATTGCCCATCTCATTATATCATTGTGACTGAAAGTCAAATATACTTTTATATATTAAATAGATTTAACCTTATCATCAATAGACAGAAATGTAGAGGAATAGTCATACTACTTTAACATAATGTCATTATCATTAGAGATGTACCGATACCACTTTTTAACCGATACCGATACCGATACTTTAAAAGTTCACACGATTTAATGCACTTTTCGTTCTTCTTCTTCTTTTTTTTTTAACTAACCCCCCTAACTCACGAAAATATATACGTAATATAGCAAAACACATATATTAAATAATAGACGTAATATAGTAAAACTTAACCATGGAATGGTCCACCCCTAGAAAATTTTCTTCGAAAAACACGCAGACGGAACTAACGAATTTATATCGTACAAATTTGAGTGTGTGCGTTGCAATGTACACTCATGTCCAAAATTATTGTCGCATGTCTACAAATATGTTGTAGGAATATAATTTGATAACGAATTCGCCCGGTATTTCTTATAATGTTAGTATGTGTATAATGGGCAAAGACATGTATGTGGCAAATTTCATGTCAAAAGAGCAGTAAATAAGAACAAACAAAACGAAAATAAAACTTTCTTGTACATTTAGCAACATTTTGTTTTACTCATTCTAATTTTCGTATTTATAATTTTTTTTCTATGAAATTTACTACAAATATACATTTCCCGATTATACACGTAGTATCAGTACTATTATGAAAATTTTTGAGGAAACATGCAATGTTTTGTACATGGAACTGCCTGTAAAAGCCTGTCAGATTTTGACACGCATTATACAGGCGCCTGTTTCAGCAAAAACACATGTAAAGAAATATTACAGGCACACTGTCTTCAGGTGATATGCATGTCATAAAAGTACTAAACTTCTGTTGGAAATTTTGCACGGAAATACGCGTTGTACAGAGCTTGAGAACATACAATGTACACGTAGTCACTTACATGCAAGTAAATGGACGGAATATATGCATGTAAAGTACCTTGAATGGATTGTTGATAATATTCGCAATACAGTAAGAATAAAAAATACAAGGAAGGTGCCTGTTTATCAACATGTAATATACATGTGTGACATTCGCATTACATGTAAATACCATGTATTAGCGTATAGCATGGAAAACGCATGATATAGAATACGTTATTTTACATTTATCATTTTCGTGTATATGCGAAGTGTGTAACTCCTCTACGTGCAGTGTACAGGCAATGTACAGGTGAACGGGAACATGCAATGATCATGATTGCCAATAAATGGATTAAACAGATACGTATGGTGAACAAGGTGGATTGGGGATAAAAATTCACGTTATAGGCATAGGAGATATGCAATATTCAGGAACAAGTCTCCAATTCGACATTCGCTATACAAGGTCCTGACACATGTACAATACATGGGATTACAACTGAATACATAGCCTGTATTATCTCTGTGTACATGCGAAGTGTGAACCCACCTATATGCAATGTGCAGGTAAACAGAAAATGCAATGATCATGATTGCCGATAAATGGGTTAAACAGGTGCATGCAATGAACAAGGGGTGAATCATTAATGTTACAGGTGTAGGAAACATGTAATATTCAGGCACCAAGTCTCCAGTTTGTCATGCACAAATGCAAGGTCCTGACACATATATACAGCGGCGTGCGCAGACCCTTGGATTAGATGGATCAAATAGTAGTATTACTCCTTAAAGTATGCAGCCTACATTCTAGTAATCCACCTGTAACATACATTTCCCACATATGTCACAGGTAGAAGTAATTCACCTGTAACACGCAGGTTTCATATATATTACATGTACATGAGATCAACGTTTAACATGCATGTGATCTATACAATACATACCCAATTCATGAACAGGCAAACTGCATGTTACATGTGGCTTCCATGTACATGTTACCTACATATCTCTCCTGTCGTATATACACATGGAACGTACATGTCTTATGCGTGTCCAATACCTGTGACACGCAAATTTTATGTACACTTAATGCGATGTACTTTACATGTATATTCCGCTCACACGTCCATTAATTCGCTAACACCTGTATTTCACATGTCAATTACATTTTTATCAAATGAAAAGCAGCTGTCGTCAGATCCTCATGAGGTAATGTACATGTCAACTACATGGAATATGCCGGTTACGTACATGTCCTACTCTCTACATGTTTACACGCATTTTTCACGTTGCAAGGTTGCAACCCTATCAACATGAAAACTACCTGTTTCCGTGAAATGAACATGCAATGATTTTGAAACAAATCGATACCTGTCTCATGCGTTTAAAAGTGTCCATTTTCAGGCGCATGTACAGGCACCTTTAAAAATATGCCTGTTTATGCATACTTCAGAGGCGCCTGTAAACCACCTGCATTTTCTGTCTGGGTATTAAAAGTATCCTGCTAAATCATTATCAAATTATATTTTTACAAGAAGACAGTTATAGATATGCGACAATCATTTTGGACATGAGAGTACTTAACTTCACGATCGTACATTGTGTACACATGGTAGATTGATATCTCATTTTGCACGTGTGACTCATTTCCTTGAAGTGTTCTTTCGTGGCTTTTATGTACCACACAACTTGCTGTCCACGCCACGAACCTGTTAAGTTCACATTACCTTGTCAATTATCGGTCGTATGTTTTATACACATACATAAAGTTACTATCGTTCGAACTTATCATATGCAACGATGAGCAAGACCACCTCGCAGACTTGCTATTGCAAAATAACATTACACAAATTTCATAATACAGTTTGATATCTTCTGCTGCCGAGCAAGCGGCAATTACTTTGCGATCATATGCATTCAACCTTTGGGGAACCGTTCTTCAGAGCACTCAACCCTCTCTTTCCTGCCACCATATCCTTTGGCACGTCCCTCATATTACAGTTTCTTCTTAGCCAATGTCCCAACCAATTTCTCTTCCTCTTCTCAGTACTATCTAAAACTATTCTTTTCTCCCCCACCATTTCTAACATACACTCATTCGTTTTCCGCTCGACCCAACTGACTTCCTCCATTCTTTTCCACATTCATATTTCGAAGGCTTTCAGTTATTTTCCATCATTTCTGTGTAATGTTCATGTTTTTGTACCATCCAGTATAATGCTTTACAAGAAGCATTTTATAAGTCTTCTTCCCAACTCTTTATTCAAGGTTCCACGAAATGGAATTTTTCCTCCTAAAAGCTTTTTTCGCCATCCCTATCCTTGCTTTTACATTTCTCGTTCGCACTTCGTATCATTACTAATAATCAGGGCTTGAAAAATCTTGCTTGCAAGTACTCGCCAGCCAAAAATCGACTAGCCAGGCCATTTTACAGAAACAGTGCAGAAACACACTGTCATTTTCTCCCCTATTCTAACACTTACTTGTTGGTTCATATACAAGTTTCTTATGAGCCTTCGACTTTTCCATTCCAATCCGACCTTCTTTAGAACTCTCAACAGCAATTCCTAATTCATATGTCAAAAGCCTTTTATAGATCAATAAATATAACATCACCGCTTTCCCTTTTTCCAAATATTTCCAAATATTATAATGCCTAAAAATTGTGTTTCGTTGACTGCCTGTATGGATGGGTCCTTTAAATCTACTGTGGATTTATTAATGTTTTAGCATGTGATGATTGGAAAAGTATGTACTGTGTTTTCGTATTGTTTAAGACCAACTAATCACTATCAAACCAAAACCGAAGTTTTTTGTTATGCCTTGTACCCTCATGCTCAAAAAAAATTGCGCGTATACTGTAACCCACGATTTTTCGCAATTATTCCATTTTCCTTACATTTATGGATAAAATTCAGTTATTAGTAAGTGGAGATAATAGAAAGCAATCCATCTAAGGAGATATTTCCAAAAAATACAATAAAATAATAAAAATATAAGCAAAAAACAAAATTATGTTCGGTTTTGTGTATAGTGGCAATAATGCTTTCGAGGGATTTTTGCACCAGCACAGCACGATTGCAGAGGGAATAACACGATTGGTAAGGGAAGAGTTGAATGAAGGAACTGGAAAGTGGAGTAAAATAATGCATTTATTGGCTTAAATCTAGGGTGTAAATTGTCTGCCAAATATAAATTAGTTTCTGTAACCAAGATGTTGTACAGAAATATACAAACACAGAGAAAAACTGTTGAATTAAGTTTGGAAGTGACATACTCTATCGCCATGAGCATTTATTTGTTAAGAAAAAGAGAGGTAACAAAAGGTAGTCTGTGTGGTCGAGTGGTTAGCGTGGCGGACTAGTAGTTCTTATAGTGTTTTGACACCAGATCGAATCCCATTTTTTTTTTTTAACATTATAGAAAGTGCATAATTTTCATGTTAATAAGAATCGAAGCAATATAATAAGGAAATAACTTATTGATAGTGTCCTTTAACCGAAGTATTTATTCAAGATTAGAGTACTATTAGTAGCAGCAATTGTTCTCAGTTTATGGTATGGTATGCTTATTCTTACCTCTCCGTTTCTTTCGTAGCAAACAAACTTCAACTCTTTCGAGTGTGTTTGAGAGTGAGGAACAGAAAGAAAACATACGCAACCTGGAGCCTTACAGTTACAGCGAACGAAGTAGAATAGCTGGTTGTTATGAAGAAAGAAAAAAAAAGAATGATGTTAAATTATTGTTCTTGTGTTTGTATGTGTGTGTTTCTTTTTATAGCATTGACACTCTCTCCTTTTTTTCGTATCCACAAGTGCAAGAAATGCAATTATTAGCGTTCGTTTCACATTTGAGCGACGAAAGAAGAAAAAAAAAAAAAGTGGTGATAGTCATAAAAATCGAATAAGAGATTTCAATGAATTCAAGTTACATGGCTCCTACATATCGAAAAAAAAATGATTTTTCGATGTTTGTCCATCTATTCGTCTGTCGGTTTGTCACGCTTTTACATGACTTTTACTATACCCAGAGGCCATACTGTTCAACGTATCTGGACCGAATTCTAGACATAACCTTTTTATTAGCATACTATCGTTTCGAATATTGTATCCTTCGACACCTAAAAGTAAGGGTAATTTTAAAAAATTCAATTTTCTCAAAAAAAAAAAAGTTGTGACAATTTTATTTATTTTTTTATAAATATATGTTTTGTTAAGAACTCTCCACCATAGTATGAATCATTTTTCTGAAAAAAAAATACATATATGGTGTAATTTTCTGTATGGTATGCGTTCTTTTTGCACAATTTTTTCAACCACATTTCATATATAAACGTATCATTAAAAAACCTAACAATATGACAACTCGTTCGTCATGTGAACATTCAGAAGGAGTATTTTATTCTTAGGGTGAGCTTTCCCGCGATGATTTTCCCATTAACGCCTCAGGCAATTTTGTTCATATTTCGTAAAGAAATGTTTCATTAATAAACTAACATACAGCATAAATCGTTTATCTCGATAACAAACAGAAGGAGTGGTTTTCTCAAGGGTTGACTTTTTTTATAACAATTTTCTCAGTAATAACTGAGACAAATTTGTTCTAATTTCAGTAGAAATATTTTCTGTAGTAATTCTACAATATGGTATAACTCGCTTGTTCCGAAAAAAAAAATCCAAAAGAGATTTTACTTTGACAGTGAAAATTTTCCCGACGATTTGCTTAAAAATTACTCGAGTTACTTGGTCCAGGTTTTATAAATAATTTACAATATGGCATAAATCGTTTATCCTCAAAATTACAGATAGAATAGTTTACCTTTGGGGGTAAGTTTCTCCGGATGACCTTCCCAAAAACAACTCAGGTGATGTTTGTTGTTCATATTTCATAAATAAATTTTACATAAATAACCTAGCTATATGGTATAATTCCTTCATTCTGAAAATCTAGAAGTGGTATATTACTTTTGACAGTAAATTTTACCCTGCGATTTTCTCAAGAACGACTCAGGCGATTGTGTTCGTATTTCATAAATAAATGTCTTATGAAAACACTAACAATATAGCATAGCTCGTTTGTCCTGAAAAGATCCACAAGGGATAGTTCATTCTTGGGGGTGGCTTTTCTCATGATTTTCTCAGAAATTACTCAGAAACGTTTGCTTATAGTTCACATACAATTATATCCTTAATAATTCTAATATATGGCTTAAGTTATTTCTAACGGAAATATGACCAATGGGTACTTTACTTTTGGGCCTCGTTTTTTCTAGCAAAGTTTTCCAAAACACATTATTTTATTCGCAATTTCCCAAATAAATGTTTCAATAATAGCTGCAGCCTAACATCAGTCAGTGTAAGAAATTCGAATGAGAAAGTTCAGTGCGTTTGCTCCGAACCCTTTCTTAAATATATTTTTAAATGGAACACCTAATCACAATTTTCCGAACAAAGTCGAAACTTCTTTTTAAATGTGCCTTGTAGTCAAAAAAATGAAAAAATGAAATCTTTGAGTTTTACGTCCCACGGTTATGCCGGCTAGGCTAAAGGAGACGGTGATGATGAGTAATGTATGAAATGGTGGAATGAAGAAAGTGGGAGGAAACGGGAGAACCCCGAGAAAACCCACGCACACGGTGTTTGTCCACCACAAAGTTCACTTGGCGGGGGCTGGGATCGAACCCGGGACCCCAAGCACCAGAGGTGAACGCTCTACCACTGAGCCACCGCGGCCCCTGCCTTGTAGTCAAATGGTTCAAGTGCATTGGTTCTGTATTTGGTTTCCAGTGAGAGCTAGTGTATTTTCGTCCAAGAGATGTGACACGTCGGTGCAAAGAAAAAGTGTTTAAATAAGACTAACCAAGCTAATCAATAATACAATGTTACGAAATTATCGAAGAAACGTTGTTAATACCAGGTAGGTGCGACTGAAATGTCCAAACGATGACTGTCAATTCCAAAGGTAAAAAATGAAAAATACAATGCCAGGTTAATCAGTGGCCTCTAGATAAAGCTATCATACTAAGAAGCGATTGAGATACCAAAAAATGTTGTAATCACTGGGAGACATGTTAGGAGAATACAGAGGGTGAGAGAGAGTTTAATACTGCAAATCATGGATATTGCACCTTCGTTTGAGGGCGAGTATTGAAGTGCGTAGGCCTACATAGGTTTGCATTGAAATGAACATTAGAACACAATATCTGTTAATATTGCTAGGGGCTTGCTGACAGGTTTGCAGTTTCTTTGACGGAGTTCGATATTGTAACGATCCTAGCGAACTCCTGAGCCTTCCGCACTACACTGTAAGTTAAATTCGCGAATTAAGACTATATTTGTTTAATTATAAAACCGTTGACAGTTATCACCTGTGCATCACGGACAGCAATCCGCCATTAATTCTTTGTTTTCACCTTTGTTTTAGCCCATAAATGTATTTGTTCATGAGCTCCTTCGTTGCTAAGCTGTTAATGTACGAGCCTTTGGCGTGGGAGACAAGGGTTCGATTCCCGGCGAGAGCTCACGTGGTTCGGAGTCCACGTTAATCAGTAGGTCGACGTCTCATGTAGGTTCGTTGCTGAAAGAGACGTTAAACTCAAACTCAATCTCTGTTCATAAATTTCTTTGTGTATGGTTTTGTATATAAGTGGCGTGGACATTAAATTTTGATTTCAACGCCATATGTATCTAATTACATACACACCTATAAAATGAACACAACAAACTTGGAATATCTATCTCGGAATTATATACATCACGCGGCGCTGCGCGAGAGAGCCGTGTGTATGAAATTCCATACACATGGCAATCAACGTGTTAAGAAATGAATAATAATGGTATTAATAATAATAATAATAAGCAGAAAACGATACGATCACTTACATAATTTATAAACATAAGTTAAAGCATATAACTGAAATGGAATTAGTAAGTTGTTTCTCTCTCTTTCTGAATGCAATAGCCTTTATTGTGCCAAGGCATAGAAGAGAACTTGTGGCACTCACGACTTTGAGGCGGTGTGTGTTCAGAACATCGGATTTCTTTGTTGTTAATCCTAGCTTTCTAGATCGGATGCAGTTATTCCCGGTAGAATATACAAGCAAATAAGACTTTTCTTCCCTCAATATGATACTTGTGGTTGCTTAACCGTATACAGACAGCTGATCCATGGAAGAATCGTTGATAATAATAATAATAATAATAATAATAATAATAATAATAATAATAATAATAATAATAATAATAAAAGAAACTCGACAAATATTCTTGCAAATAATAGGAAAAGGTTTGCGTCACACTATTCACTTTGCAGGACACACTAGTATGCCGCGTTATACAGATTGTGGCACACTGGAATATAGGGTAGCCTTTTTATTTTCCCAACTATTTCAACTGCTTCAATTGAAATGGATTTATAATTTAGTCTTCTTACCCTTCGATTTAGAAATAAGGTTTGCGAGAATTTCATAAAAAAATAATATACTCACAATTTTATATACTAGTTTGTTTTATTCGAAATTACATATTTTCTGCAACTGTTTTTTGATTAAAATTATTTGCAATGAAATTAAGTTTTACGTCCCACGTGTATGCCGGCTAGGCTAAAGGAGACAGTGATGATGAAAAATGAATGAAATAGTCTAATGAAGAAAGTGGGAGAAAACGGGAGTACCCCGAGAAAACTCACGCACACGGTGCTTGTCCAGCACAAGGTTCACTTGGCGCGAGCTGGGTTCGAGCCAAGAACCCCAGGCACCAGAGGTGAACGCTCTACCACTGAAACAACGCGGCCTCTGATTTTTTTTAAAGGAGAAAGGGACTACTTTATGAAAACCTGATGATGAACACATTTGTTAAAAAATACCAGCTTTTCGTGAAATATTGCTTATAGACAGGGGCGGATTAAAGCATTTGGGGCCCTGGAACCGACTATTTTAAGGGAGCCTATGATACGAATATTTCCATCACATAAATTTTCATTGCTGCCTTCCACAGCCTCATAAGCTTATCGAACCACCGAGAACTATGCTGTAATATTTTAATGTGCTCCAAGTTTACAATAATTAGTTTAGTTACATTCATTATTAACAGTTAAATAATTATATTCATTATTAACAGTTAAACGCTGCTGATGGAAAGACTTACATCTAGCAACACCGCGAGCGTAATGAGCGGAAAAAAAAATTAGCATAGGTCTGAAGCCTATAATATAATAAGTTGATTGCTATATTTTAGTATTAAACAGAGGGACTTTGAGGCCCCCCCTGAGCTTGGGAGTCCCGGAGCCTGAGCTCCATTGGCTCCGCCCTTAATCCGCTCCTGCTTATAGATTATACATTCGAAGGGCCGGGTCCGGGCTAAAAATTCCGGCCCGTGCAGACCTCTAGCCCCTGTGTATATGCTATCTTTGGAAGTACAGTAGAGTTTCGCTTATCCGATATAAAACAGGCAGGCATAACGCCGGATAATATGGATGTGTTAAGAAAAGACATATTTAAAGTCAAACTATGATATAATTTTACATATTACGCATCTAATAAGCATGTTTTGTAAGAAATAAATATAATGCATTGAATCAGGGACGATCCAGCGTGAGGTCTGTAAACTGTCCCCTTCCAAGACAAGCATTTTTTAATAAACCTGCTTTTTCTCTTTTGAGGTTTTTTTTTTATCAGATTACTTTCAGTCAGTGTCCAAACTCTTGGCAATGCGTTGATGTTATAATTCTAAGAACATACCGTAATGCCATTGATACCAGGTGGAATTAAAGAACACTTTTAAAATGGGATTACAATTTCGTTTCCGTTCTGTTTATAACGTTAACGTATTAGAACGATACACTGATTGTTATTTGCTATTTTTGTTATGTGATATACGTAGTAGACAGTTTTCCTTATATGTCTCTCGAAAATATTTTCTGATTTCGTTTGTGCTACAATGCAGTTTGTTTAAAGTAAACCGGTTCATAAATGAAAAGTAAGAAAAAGTTTAAGAGAAATACAGAACTGTTGCAGTATTATTATTATTATTATTATTATTATTATTATTATTATTATTATTATTATTATTATTATTATTATTATTATTGCTATTTTTAAAACATTTAAAATACGTGCTTACGAGGATTTGTGCTGAGCCCCCTCCGAAAAGAAAACCTGGATACCTGCCTGCACTGAATGATACACGTATGAGTCATGGTGTAGGCGGGCGTGCTAGGCGAAAGAGTCCAGAGCATCAAAAACAGACTAAGACCACAAATTGCAGTTCTTCTTGCCGATTGATGCTACTTTTTACCTGCAGTAATATGTCGGATAATACGGTATATGGAATAAATGAAGGTCAGATAAGCGAGACCATGGCGTATTGGTGTTTCATACACCTAAACCTGTAAAATATTTGTGCAGAAAACTTCTTTCACTCACTAGCTAAATTTGTGGATATGATTAACTTCAACAATTTTCTATAGCTTTCTTTTTTAATAACGGGAAACTTGTTTATTTTATCACGATAAATCTCGTTTGGTTCTAAGATATCTGTTTCTGTCTCTCTCTCTCTCTATATATATATATATATATATATATATATATATATATATATATATATATACCACACTTTATTGGAGACAAAATTGTTCTTTTTCCAAGAAAAGAGGGTGAGAGAAGAAGCTATACAACAGCCAGCATATACTGAAAACAATCGCTATTACTAATAGTACACTAATTCTGAATAAATATGTCATCAGAGGAAACAAAAGTTATTTCCTTATCATTTTGTTTCGGTTCGTATTAACATAAAAATTATACACTTTCTATAAGTTTTGTAAAAAAAAAAAAAAAGAAAGAAAGAAAAAGAAAATTGGATGGGATGGGATTTGATCTGGTGTCAAAACAGTATAAGAACTACTAGTCCGCCACGCTAACCACTTGACCACACAGAATAACTTTTGTTACCTCTTTTTCTTAACAAATAAATGATCATGGCTATAAAGCATGTCACTTCCAAACTTAAGACAACAGTTTTTCTCTTTGTTTCTATACTTCTGTACATCTCGGTTACAGAAGCTAATTTATATTTGGCAGACAATTTACACCGTAGATTTAAGCCAATATTTTACTCTACTTTCCAGTTCCTTCATTCAACTCTCCTCCTACCAATCGTGTTATTCCCCCTGCAATCGTGCTGTGCTGGTGCAAAAATCCCTCGAAAACATTATTGCCAGTATACACAAAACCGAACATAATTTTGCTTTTTGCTTATATTTTTATTATTTTATTGTATTTTTTGGAAATATCTCCTTAGATGGATTGCTTTCTATTATCTCCACTTACTAATAACTGAATTTTACCCATAAACGTAAGGAAAATGGAATAACTGCAAAAAATCGTGAGGTACAGTATACGATTTTTTTTTTTTTTTTTAAGCATAGGTGTACATTGCTCATATGAGATTTTGTATCTTTTCCTTTGATAATAACCGAAGTATCGTTAGCATACAGTATAATTTTAGTACATATATTTCTGGGTAGATCATTTATATATAGTAGGAACAGGAGTGGATTTAGAACCAAGCCTTGTGGCAATATTTTATTTCTCGGTATGACGATTTGTATTTTATTTGAGTATTAGCTGCATTTATTATAATTTCGATTGATCAGTTCCTATTTTTAAATAGAATTTGAATAATTTGAGAGTTTCCACATATGCCATAATGTCTCACTGTTTATTACACCCCTTACTTAGATCGTACAAAATACCGAGTACTAGAAATTCCTCATTTATTCCTTTTAGTTTATGGTCTATTAGTCTATATGAAGCGATTGAGGTGCCTTTGTTGGACACAACATCGTTTTGCTCATTCGTTATGTTGTGGCCTATAAAAAAAATCCAATAGTCTGCTCTTTAGTCTCAACAACGTTCGTACGTACAGGTACGAATTTGAATTTTTGACCGAAAAATAGGAAAATTTTAATTTCCATAGTTGGCAACACTTCAAATTTGACTAATTACGCATCCACATGAGTATATAGCTACCTGACAAGTCCTAAGTAGATCTCTCTAGAACGAAGGAAGTTAAAAAAAAAAAAAAAACTAAAGAAAATTCGAAATTAGGATTTTTTTTTTTTACTTTGGACTCAAATTTGAGAAGGAAATTCGACTCAGGAAAAAAAAAACATCAGGACAAACCAGGGTTGGCTGGTTTAAACCAAGGTGGTTTAAACCAGCTGTTTTTTTTAAAAAAAAAACCAACTGGTTTAAACCAAAAAAAAAAAAAAAAAGAACGAAAAATGCTTTAAATCGTGTGAACTTCGTGGTGACGTTTCCACATATCAAACCATCCGCATTACGGTTATCTACTTTTCACCTTTTAATCAAGGGGTCCCGTGTTCAATTCTCGGTCGAACCACAACCGATCTTTCAAGTGTAAACCGAGTAGCGATTCGAGATGTCCCTCTAAGCGAAAGTCTTCTCTGTTACAACCTTGGTATTTCATAAGGATGTTAAGCCTAAACCTACGAAATGAAACCAAATAATATATTTCTACTTGAATGAATGCCTGTTGTTTTATAAAGAAGCCAAGGTTGCTTAAATATATTGATAGAAATTGGTAAAATTTATCAACTGCCTACGTAGCTTCCAACATTAGCTTGGATATGACTTGGTTTTAATTTTATTGAATGATATCTACATACCAAATTTGTAATTTAATATCCCAGTTTTAGCGCAGCGATTATGATAGGTTGACCTTAAAATTTTCCATACAAATACATTTAAAGTAATAACAGGATTTTCCCAATGGCTAAGGCGGGAGTTTACCGATTTATATATAATTCTGTATAATGTTTTTACTTGTGTAACTGTTTATCTTTTTGTCCTTCTGATGTGACTCTTGATAATTATATTAACAAGTAGGCCTATGTAAAGATCAGTACAACGTATTTTTATCAGGAGTCCTTAGTGAGTGAGTCGGCAATCGCATTTGTGACCAACTAGTCTCGGTTTCGTGTCCAAATGGACAATTATTTAAACCAAAAAAACCTGGTTTAAACCAAAAAAAAAACGAGTTTAAACCAAAAAATCTGGTTTTTTGGTTTTTTCAATAAAAACCATGGTTTTTGCCAACCCTGGGACAAACTATGATCCAAACATATTTACCGTACAAAGAGATCATCCCGGTATCTTAGTGTTCACACAGAAGAGGACTAAGTAAGTGTAACTACCGTTAGTGACACTTGGACCACCCTATTTCGAAAGAACTAAGTAACAATTCATGTATTTAGATCCCTTGTCACTGCTGTAATTGAAGCAGTGAATAGGAAAAATAAATCGTGTTCACTGAAAATTGTGCGTTACTGTAAGTGCCGAAGAGTAGGTCCAGAAATAAGAAAAATACCTAAAATTTATTACGTATTACGAAGAGAAATGGTGAATCGGTTACTTTTTCTTGAATTTTTTACAATCAAAAGAAGTTATTTTGGCACGTTAAAAGCTGCGTATTGTCGATTTTTTAAAGTGGCAGAATGCTAACTTCAGACATTTGAGTGTAACGAGGCAGTCAGTTGAAAGATGGCAGTTTCATGTGACTGATGTGACACTCCGATTTTCAGCAACAACAACGTATTCTAACACGTTCTAATACGTATTCTAATACGTTCAACAACAACGTATGTTGAGGAACAGGAGTTATTACGTTTTGTGAAGAGGTACGAAGTATTCAAATTGAGCACAAAGTGTAATAAATGTAGGAATAACATAAAAATTAAAAACATAGACAAGTAGTTTCATATTGAACGTAAAAATCTTAGTGATGGTGTGAGAAAAGTTAGAACATGAATGGTTATTTATCAGAATCGTTATTCAAGTTCTCTACCACAACATAAATGTAATTAACCGTAGTGAATGTGCTAAGAAAGCAATTAACCTAACACAAGCTATTGTTTTAAGCGATATTCTCGTTTATGAGCATACTCACCATCGCTACCGCACCTGCTCCTTACAAATGCAACCCCGGCTTCCGCTTGGGCACTCTTGGCCGTGACTCGGTTAGATGGCGTTCGTGCTCTTCAGTCACCACCTATCACAGGTTATTTGTGGTTTTTACACTAGCTTTTATGGCGTATTTCCGGATGCAATATTTATACACAAAACGGTGATGTTTTCTTAAAGAGAATGTGCATCCAGTAATTCTTGGGAAATTCTTTCTAGGGCAGTGACAGTCAATTTCCTGATAAATGACAAAATTTTAACGTTTTTAACTTTGAAGATACTGGAACGACTGCGGCACAAAGGTTTAAATTGTACCTGTTAAGATTTCCAAACTACAGTCTGTCACAAAAAATAGCACCACTTTGAAAAAAACTGTTATATTGTTAATTCCAGCCCTATTCTCCACACCTCGTTGCTCACACACTGTTCAACTGATCTTTTAATAGTTCTGTAATGTTTATGTTGTGCTACTGTAGTACATATATGAACATTATATGAAAACACCAGGAATTTGTTTTGATTGAGTTTTATGCATTAAGGGACCTTATAATCCAGAAATTAAATTTAATGGTATATTTTATTATCACACTGATATGCAAAGTTTATCGCTAAACGGTAAATAAGTTATTGAACGAAAATGAAAAACGAAAATTGTTTATACCACATTATTTATGACACTTCAGTCTTTTGTTACACTGCCACGGGCAGCTCTTAATGCTGCAAACCAACGGGATATGATGTTCACAAGTGTTTCACTTAGTGTAATATCCAGTTCGAGGTGCCAGATTCGAACCAGTTCCTTAGTGATTTGTCTCCTAAGCTGATATAGCTTCCCATGTACTTTTTGTGACATAATATGCCCAGATTATATATAGGATTCATATCCGGAGAATTTGGTTGTTACCATAATATTTGGAAATTCGTACTTCGAAACCAGTCCTAACAATCATAAACTTATCCTCATTCAAGAAAATTAAGTGCCGCTACTGTTCATCACTCCATGCACCGTGTCTACTCACGAACTCTCTTCTAGCGTGTACATGTTTATATCAGTTAAAAGTGGGTTCTTCCTTAGAGTTTTCTTATGTAAGCTTTTTCATTAAATTGTCTGACAATAGTCATCCGGCTTATGTTATAACCTGATTTAGAATAAACAGCCGCTGCATTTCATGTCCTTGGAAGCTCTGTGTGATACAAAATCTTTGAGTTTTACGTCCCACGGTTATGCCGGTTAGGCTAAAGGAGACGGTGATTATGAGAGATGAGTGAAATGGTGGAATGAAGAAAGTGGGAGGAAACGGGAGAACCCCGAGAAAACCCACGAGCACGGTGTTTGTCCACCACAAAGTTCACTTGGCGGAGGCTGGGATCGAACCCGGGACCCCAAGCACCAGAGGTGAACGCTCTACCACTGAGCCACCGCGCCCCCCACTCTGTGTGATACAGCCAAGCGAAAAACCTCTCGATCTAATCTTGCAGTTGTTTTCATTTTCTGAAACACCGTTCTCATTCAGAAGACATACCATACTCTTCTTGCTTCTGTATTACTCTACCAATGATAGTATGATGTATACCTAGAAATTTGGCGATTTGTCCATTTGAGTAGCCCTCACTTCGCAGTGTCAGAATTCTTTATTTACAAAGGCTTATGTCATACACTTTTCTCTTATTTCGAGATTCTAGAGAATAATGAGGTTCTTCAACGTCTTAAAATGTACTTGAAGCACTTCCGTTTACAACGTAAACAAAAGAAACATTCAATAATACGTAATTCTTTTATTAAAATTTCACTTTACACCGCTCCAGAAAAGCAAATAAAACAAAACAAGTGTCTATCATACTTATATTGAATACAGAGACATCAAAAGGAGAGCATCTGAATTACTGTAACGCAAAATACTGCTTGACAGCTTATTAACCCAACTTAAAGCTTAAAGCAAACTTAAAGCTTGTTAGAAACGCCAAGCAAATATCAATATGTCACGGAATGGCTTATTTAAATTGTATATATAATGAAACCCTTGTGGTTGCTCTAAGTGGTGATATTTTTCTTGTGACCGACTGTATGTTATGCATAAGTGTCGGAAGTATTACAGAACGGCATTGTCCGCCCGTCTGTCGACAGGTATCAGAGCAAAAATGGTAAGAGATATCAAGATGCGGCTTTCTGCAATCAATTCAGCTTCCGAAGAGTAGGTTCTATCTCCTTCTTTAACCACCTATTCACACTGAAAGTGGTTCAAATTAACGATTTCCGGTTTCAATATTTATCATTATACAATAAAAACAATATGGCATAGCGAATAATAGCCTTCTTTGTGAATTTAGCGTCCCGGGAACAAGTTCCACCTTTGATCTTCATAATCTATTACAACCAGTAGTTACAGAAAAACTACTTGAAGTCTGAGTATTGACACCCCATAGCTTGAACGTCTACCATACTTTCAGATTGTTCCTATATTTGTACCATTTTCCTTTTGAAGACAGCTCGTTAATGTGCACGTCAAGTTCAGGCACACCCACTCGAAATAATTGTTGAGGAACTATATTTATTTTACTAATTTTCTATTTATTGTTCTACAAAAGATTTGTGCTGGGCGACATGACAATACTCCACTTGCATAGGTAAAGTTTAAAGAGACCACCAGAAGTAATTGTTGAAAAATTAGGTTGAAGTTAGGGAGCCGAACTTTCCGTTCAGGGAAGGAGGAGAAACGCCATACTTTTATGAATTATTCATTGACTATCTAGGATGTTAAAAAGTAGGTAACAAACTGAGTTCTAATTAGTTAATGAGTCACTGAACACGAAAAGAAAACGTATCTGCATTCCGCTCTCGTTGTGTTTTTTTGAATTGTTTGTTTGTTTTGATGACTTGCAAGTCTCAAATGTTTGATGAGACGTCACTGAATGCAACTGCGTCTGCGCAGATTTATATAGGTGGCGAGTGCAGTAATGAAGAAGACAGAGACAGAAGATGGCGACGGACATCTTTACACGTGAAGTGTCGTGCTCTTTGAGTTCTGCAATTGTGAATTATTTTTACAAATTTTACTCCGAAGTGTTTTTACAAATAGTGTGAAAACAAATCTACTTAGAACAAGCGAACAGAGTTCTAATTGTTTGCATACACTTTTTTTAGTTAGCCGAGCAACGAACTTGCGGTAACATAAATATAAATGCTCGAATTTAAATTGTATTATATTACTGCAATGAGCATGAACGTGATTTACTATTTGAAGTTAGCGTGATGCACTAATGTTAATCTTTTGTAAATAACATTATTATTATTTATTATTATTTCCTGTTCATGTCCTTCATGCATGTTTATGTCCTAGAATCAATCTCATATAAAGCACTATGTAAGACCTGATTGAATATTATTTTGAAAATTCTCACATAAAAAGATAAAATAAACAATTGGACTATACCACTTCAAGAGTTTAAAACATGTTCTAGTTTTCGTTTTCCTCACTTTCTGAGAGCGATTGATCTATCCCGATGACAACATGATCGTTGTCTCCATCAAAACCATTTTGCAAGACACGATAACTTTGTTCAATATCCTGGTGCGACTTATTATTATTATTATTATTATTCGACAAGCCATCTGTGTATAATGACAATTTAAAACTTTTTTCTTTAAGGAAATGGTTAAAAAGCTTTCTATTAAGTATCTAGATCCTAATATTTATTAATGTATGCAGGTTAATATCTGAGTAATAAAGCTATCAAATTAATTTCCTGTGTGTAGTATCCTAATTTGATGAATCACATTAAAAAGAAACTGACCAATTATTGACTGCCTAACTATATCGTAAAGTTAGAAATAATGTACTTAGGTACGAGCAGAGGAAACAGGTAGAATTTTATTAAGCCTGTTGCTAATATTATTATTAGCAATAATAATAATAACTAAATTCCTGGCCCAACAGTTCTTAGGACGCCTACACTCAATGACACTCATTCCTGTGGGGTGATGTGTTGTTAGCAGATCGGCTACCCTCTCCGTTAATACTGGCTTCCTAGACTGCAGTTCGCTACTTTTTTAAGTAGCTTCCCAATTGTCCTCACGACGCTGGATGGATGCCGCAACGCCACCACAGTCTGGTGAGTACAAATGGTCACACCTATATTTCCTCTGACCAGCCCCAGGACTGCTTGAATTCGCTGATCTCACGCGGAGTATATCCCAGTGTGGCTAGGGCGTTGGTATTAAAATAATAAATACATATTGAAATAACGATGAAATTAGCTAGGAAATATAAATAAGTACTAAACCGACCCCCTGGAGCTACGGTCCGTGAAGGGCTATGCCTGCCCAATGTCGCAATACAATAAGCATCAGCTATGCACTGAAAATATTCGAAGATCTCGGTTTTTAAACTGTGTTTCTATTCCTATACGCAGTGCTCGAAGTGGAAGATCTAAGGAAGTATACTCCCCCTCTTCTATTTAGGGCATTGCCTTTGTCATCCATAATGCAAAACATAATGCAAAGGCTTGGATCGGAAGTAGAGAAGTTTTGCTTTATACGATAACATTTACATATCTTCCGACATAATTTACACCAAAGTGATTTGTGTTTTAAGCTGAACAAAGTAGAATAAAATAGCTTTCATATAGTGTCACATGACGTAGAATGATTGCAAAGCCTAGCAACCGAAATGTACCTTCTTCAATCACGCTGCAAAACCTACGGAGGCCAGACGGAACAAACGTTGTACAATGCTATGATAACAATAATGGGGTTAGCCATACTGAGAGCTGAATAACAGTGCTACCTAAGTTGGAGCGGCAACTCCGGAATCTAGTTACAAAGAATTTATGGTAGGGACAAGTAAACCCTTAGATCTTTGACTTTCGAGGAAAAAATTGGTTATGTTTCGTCGCGTCCTATAATTTTATCTATCTACATAGGATACAAATGACAAAGACGTCGTCTATCAGAATAAAAATTGGCTTAACCGTTTGAAATGACTTTTATTAGTTAACACTTTCACCTACCTCTATGAGTCATGGACACCCGAAGGGGGCAGGGTGGGCCGCCCACTGACTCACGAAATGTATACAAACAGAAATACTAAACATAATACATAGCAACCATGAAGATAGCCCCTCCTAGAACATTTCAGGATGCCATGCGCAGACTGGCTTGTTTTCACGTCATTTTTATTAAAATGCATATCCTAACAGAGGAGAGGAGTTAGAATTTATGCCAAAAATAGAATATCTCACATTTGTGAGATGAAACTTGACCCCATGCCGTTAACGTCGCCAATATCTAATGGCCCACTTGCCGGTAAATGTTGATCATCGATATAGCGACGCATCGAAAGATTGCCGCTAGTGTGTCCCTGGCGGCAGGGTTTCGTCGAGTCAAAACAGACATTTAGAGTAGGGGTGTTGTAGTTACCACCACGTAGCGGCGATGACTGCTTTTCGATTCGTCGCGGAGAATCGGCGAAGGGACCAAAACGACTTATCGCCAGTCATGCGCATGCGTTTATTATTATATATTTGTTTTTCCTGACGAATGTTCCTAAAGTTTCGCGCCATTCCGGGAGAACTTTATATATATTTTGTAAGTGCTTTTTAGACTCATCTCAATGTAAATGAATCATGCATATAGGCTATTTAACATATTTTGGTGGCGTAATTTTTTAATTCATTGGCATTTCGTCGCGTCTCTGCCACCGGTGGTATAATTTTCAAAACGGAAGTAGGGCCACCGCGGATCGTTGCAGTGGGGCCATCAATTTTTGGCGAGAGGTCGCTAGTTACCCATCGATGGTCCACCGACGCTTACGGCACGGGGTAACTCTAAATTAAATTTAATTAGGAAATTCTTATAGTTGCTATAAGAACTAGTTTTTGAACTTGGACTGTGTAATATTTGTCTTTTGAGGCAAACATTTCCCAAGTTCGAATATCTTCGGGAAACAGTAAACCAAAGATGATAGGTTCGAACCCACAATCCAACGTTCACAATCGAAAACATTCTGTAAATCTGTATTTTCCTCTTTTAAGTGTAATAAGATATGTTGATCCGTTATTAAGTGTACTGTAGAAACAATTCATCATTGTAATACTTAAGGATAAAGTATTTCGAAATTATGTATACATGGGAGCACATGATAGTTGCCTCAATCCAGCTATAATCAATGCCCTCAATTTCATCCATGCAGTTCAAACCGATTTTCCTGCCTGTAAGCTGTTATACAACGACAATTAGTCTAGTTGTTTACGTGTCGAACTGCTGAGCCAAAGAACGAGGGATTGAATCTTGGAGATGGACATGTAAATTTTTATTACTTGCAGAATTATACATTTCACCCATAATAAAATGAGCATTAAAACAGTTTGTGTTTCCGTGGAAAAGGAAAAATTTATTTCAAATTAAACTTGTGAGCAGTGAAGCAAAACGAATTGGGCACATGGTTGTCCGAATACCTGACGATTTGAATAATTCATACCTTTAGTATGGAGTTAAACCGCTTTCTGATACGTATAAAGAAATCTCACTGATCTAAAATCCATTACGAAATAGGACCTACCAGAAGCTTCAACACCACGTCTGCGTCACTTCGGTGAACGCTGTATCGAAACTTTCTATATAAATTTCACTCACTTGACGTCTAGTCACTCGACCGTACTTGGTTTGTTAGCTAACTATATTGAAAGGGTATAGACGAAAAATATGCAAAATCCATTTTTCATTTTGTCAGGAAACGACGAAAATGTGACGCCCTTATGTTTCAGAATTGTTGAACTTTTTTTTTTTTTTTTGGGGGGGGGGGGGATTTCACTCATCTGCTGTAAGTAGTGACTGTTGCTGTTAACCATTGCTTTCTTTCATTTTTCATTTACACATCCTATCCTCTTTCAAGTTCGGTTCCACATGCCATTCCATTTAGTTTCATATATTCTGTTCGATTAAATACACATTCCTCAATCTCTTATAATATATAAATTAACAAAACGGTTCTCTTGCTTTCTTTCTAATAATGATGATTTCGATTTCAAGAGAGTTAATTTTAAATAAACTTGCAACCAATTTGTTAATTGCTACGAGCATTGAGTTCTTCTTCATTCTGGGTTCATATATATTCTTCAGTGTTTACATTCTAAGAATAATAAATATTTATGCCAAAATTAGATATAATTGCAGTATACGAAGGTTAAGTGGGTAATAAAGCAGTTCAAGCCAATATCTTACTTCAATCTGTATCCTACATTACAATTATCGTTAAAAGAAATTTAATATTCGCATCCAGAATTGATTGTATCTAGGTGTAGGATGGATAGGGATGAGCACGAGACAAAATTTGAGGTCGTCTCGTCTCTACAATATGCTGTAAAAGTGATGTCTCGACTCGAATTGTGTCAGGAAAATTCTGTCTCGACTCGACTCTGCGCATCCCTAAGGATGGACAGTTTGAAGAGCCCAGTATTCCAAAGCTGGCGGGTAACCAATTACACCATTACGCAACACCTATTTCAGACACAACCATTATTATGCACTTCATTTTCACAAGCTGCTTCTTATAATAACTATATCGATTTTCTACTTAAATTCAATTATGGATAATTGTTTCTTTTGTAGCAGCTAATATTCATGCTATACAGTATAAAACAAATACACATTCAATGTAAATAAATAAAAATGCAAGATATTACAGATTACTGGCATTGCGATTTAATCCGATTTTAAGCAGTACATATTTTCTAAATAATTGTTCAAATTGCTTTATAAGAATCCAGATTATGAGGTACCCTAAATTTTTGTAATGCAAAAAACATATATATAGGTGTATTTTAGGGGACTTCCGGGCTTGATCTCCCCTCCCCCCCCCCCACGAAATTTTATGTTTATTCAAATAAAATATTGTAAAGAATGAAATATCTTGTAGAATGTTCACATTTCCAAGAATGAAGTTAGCAAAGCCCCCCGAAATATATATATGAATAATTTTCATTTTGGACGTGTGGTTTTAGGTATTCAACTGTGTTCACATTTCTCATTTTAGCGTTTTCGTATATGAATTATGGACATGGTGGGCTAGTAAATGTGACAGGAATTTGAAAAGTGACAGTTCGTCGGATAATGTGTTTCCAATCACTTTACAGTAGAAATTTATATTTATAAAAAAGTTCTCATATATTTTATAAAAGGAAGAAAAACTTTAACTTTCCGCACGGAGGCTCAAACCGTCGCCCTTCGTTTCAGAAATATCAGTAGCAGTACTAAGCCCGCTTGACCACAGACACAACTTACAAGAGATTGTGTTATAATATTGATAATAGAATCGCTCCAAGCACAGGTTTCTACTTGGAGGTTTAAATATCCATTTTCTGTCGTTTTCAGCAATTTCTACTTAAGATAATGGTTGATTTTGCATATTGGAACTGTGCATGAGGTGTGCAACCAATATTAATCTCAGAAATAAGTAGTTTGATTTTGTTTTTACATTTTCACCTTTGTACAGATCTGCGGGAATTGTGACGGATCCAGGCTCACTTTTTTGGACTTAGTTTCTGAACGAGTTTCCAGCTTTTTATGAATAGGTGCGTACAACCATTCATAGCGACTCCTGGAAATCATATAGTAGGTTGACTGAAGTGGGATTTCAGCACTTCACAGTGAATCATAGCCTGATTTTCGTAGATCTCGTTACTGGCGCTCATACGCAAAATATCGAGCGGTTGTGGCGAGACGCAAATGACAGCATTCCGAGATACGGAAACAAAAGACACCATTTCGTCGGACATCTGGCCTCCATTCTTTTCAAGAAATAGTATCCTCTCACAACGCGGTTTCACAACTTTCTGTTGGGAGTGGCTCGAATATATCCTCCAACCATTTGAGGCATGTGAAAATGAATGCTTCCTGGTCCTTATTCTCTTTCTCGTTGCATTCCTGAAATTTGCCCTTGCACTTAATGTGTCTCTGTACTTCCCTTGTACTTAAGGTATGAGTATGTGTGGGGGCGATTGAACGCACATCTCATGTTCCGTGCACGTAGATACTTCTTACTGTTGCACTACCTACAAAGTGATTATATTTGATGTACAAGTGGTAATACAATTTCTCTGGTACCAGTCTACTCAAAAATTCTTGAAACTGTGATACATATGCAGTTATGTGATTATCTTGATAAGTATAACGTAATTAGGGATTCACAGTTTGGTTTTGTAAACGTTAGATCTACTGTTGAAGCGATCGATTTGTTAGTAAAGAAGGTTATTAGAGGTTTGAAAACAAGGATTTTGTTCAGGCAACATTTTGTGATTTAAGCAAAGCCTTTGATTGTGTTGAACACACAATTCTCCTTATGAAGTACCCCAAGGTTCAGTACTTGGGTCACTTTTATTTTTACTAATGATAAATGATCTGCCTTACTTTTTATCTGCTTACTCTATACTATATGCTGACGATACAACCTTCCTAAATACTAGTCCTGATCTTAGTAGACTTAATTCTATAATTGAATATACATGGGATCAGGTTGTGATTTGGTTTAAGACCAGGGTGGATTGATTTAAATCAGTCTGATTTAAATCACGATTTAAATCACTTGATTTTTTAAATAAAAATCGCTGATTTAAATCAAATTCCGAAATAAAATAATTTAAAGTGAAAATAAGTAAAATCCCGTTTCTGTTCTATTATTTCGGTTACGGAAGTGAATAATCATAATACAATGAGACTCAAATGTACAGTATGTACAGCATAGTATGAAAACAAGTGTCACGCACGGGATGATTAGGGAAAATCCCGTTTTGAACGGGTAATGAAGCAATCCTGCTTTCTTCTCTTCCTAACAATGGGTTTGGGTTTTTAAATCGTTAACTATTCCAACGGGGAAATCACCATCGACATTTGAGACGAAAATTCTTTCGAGTGCCCGTCTGCTTGTTTGTTCCCAGATAATAGGGCGTATTTAGAGGGGTCCTATCCACCCCCCCTCCGATTTTGTTTTTAAGATTTATAACTTAAGGCGAAATTTATGTATTCCGTGCCTCAAGCTAGTTCAATTTTTTTTAAAAAATATGCCCCTACCAAATATCAGTAACTTTTGTGAAAAAAAAAAAAAATGTCATTTTGATAAACGTTGCTGTACTTTTCCTTAATGTTTAACCTTTTAAATTATATTACCTATTTTTATTCTATTAAAAATCGAATCTTCATTATTCGATTTAAAAAGTACCAATAAACCTTTTTACTTCGTTTTTTTTAAGACTGGAAGCATTGTAGAACATGTTACATATGCTTTCACACCTTTCTGCGTCGAGACATACTGTGTGATATCATATATTTAAAAATTTATTTTTTATGCCAATTATTCTTATTTTTTGGCGAGCTTATATTGTGCATTCAAAACACTGAAATTTTGCACACTCGCTCAGTGCACCCCTTAGTATTTTTCAGATCTCTGCGTGAAAACTGGAAGCGGGGGGGGGGGGGGTCTAGAGAGGAAAATGTAAAAAAAAAAAGATATTTTTTAACAAAATAGCTTTTTTCGCGATTCAGATGGAGACATATGAATTGTACCGTTTGAAAGGCTGTTCTATTCTGAAGAAGATGAACGAACCATGATCCGAGGATAAATTGGGATGTTTCAGGAAACTGTTAACTGAGATCCTGTTTTATACATGAATCTAGGGTATTTGGGGGATATTATTTTTCGCGGGCCTACTTTTGCACGTAGAAGATTGAAATTTTGTACAATTATTCAATGCACCCCTTAGCATTTTTCAGTGTTTCAGATCTCTACCGTAAAAAGTAAAAAAAAGGATATTTTTAACAGAAAATCCCTTTTTTTCGTGATTTTCCCTCCCCAGATACACGATGGAGACATTTGAATGGAACGATTGAAATTTTTTTTATTCTGAAGAGAATAGTGTACAAATTTTTATGTCTGAGGAAATTTTTATATTACATGCGGGTTATCTGGGGCATTGTGGGGATGTTCTTAGCTCATTGTTAAATATTTTCCCCGCCCTGACTATTCAAGATAGCTTGAAATGTTATACACACATTTAGTACACCCCTTAGAATTTCCCAGTTGGTTTTTGAGATATGTGCGTTAACACAAGGGAGTCCAGAGGGGATCAAAATTTGAAAAAAAAAATCAGAAAAATCCAATTTTCTTTCAAAATTTCCCGCTTCAGAGACATGATAGGGAAATCTGAATATTACCTTTTTCAAAGGCTATTCTATTCTGAAGAGAATGAGGTATGAATCATGATCCTAGGATAAATAGGGATGATGATGTGGCTGCTTGACTGAAAGCTTATAATTTATATTTAAAAAAAAAAAAAAAAAAAATTAAAAGGGTTAAGAAACATTGTTTGTGATTAATATAGGTTAACAATTGGGGATTAATTCAAAATTTAACCCTTATACTTTCACTTAAATGGCATAATTAGCATTTAATACTAATTCCTAATGCTTTTTCTTCAGTTCGCGACTTGTAATTTACGAGGAGAAAGATTTGATTTAAATCAAAAAAATCGTGATTTTTTTCCACCCTGTTTAAGACTAATGGTTTTTAACTTAACGAGAATAAAACTCAACATATGACTTTTAGTCTAAAACAAGTGCCTGTTGAGAATAACTCAACATGTGTGAAGTTTCTAGGTATATATATTGACAACAAGTCATCGTGGGAACAGCATATTAATTATATTTCTGGAAGACACAAGAGTAATATATCTGCTAAAACAATTAAAAGATCATATCCCTGATAACTATGTCAGATCGGCTTACTTTGCTTTTTTTCAAAG
This sequence comes from Thermobia domestica, assembly GCF_964235325.1. Taxonomy (NCBI): domain Eukaryota; kingdom Metazoa; phylum Arthropoda; class Insecta; order Zygentoma; family Lepismatidae; genus Thermobia; species Thermobia domestica. Next base: position 201,843,530 of record NC_137458.1, on the reverse strand, counting down.
TATAATTTTGTATGGTATATTATTTTGGGGTAACAATTATCATGTAAATAGCATTCTTTTAATACAGAAAAAGGCCATCAGAATTATTTCAAACATAGACAAATTAGCTCATTGCAGACCTTTGTTTATCAATCTTAAAATTATGACAATAATCAATCTATACATTTACACAGTACTCTTCTATATAAAAAGTAATCACCAAAATTTACAACTCAGGCAAGACATCCACTCGCATAACACTAGAAGTGGTAAATTCATAAATGTCCCATATCAATGACTGTCCAAATCATTAAATAGTTATGAGACAATTGGAATAAAACTGTATAACAAGTTGCCTGCATCACTAAAAGATGAACATATAGATAGATTTAAAAGTAAGTTATACAATTGGTTAGTTGCAACGCCCTTTTGTTATTTACAGGAGTATTATAATTGTTCAATAGAAGTGTGACGTATTTTGTAATCTCGTGTTAAGCTTGTATTTAAAATGTATATTGTTATTGTAATTTATTTTGTAATGTCACTTCATCATTAATTTAGTTATAGATCATTATTTACACTTACGTATCAATACTGTATCACATTTCGACATTGTCTATTGCTATGTATAGCTTAACGACAATAAAATTATTATTATTATTATTAATAGAACACATAACAAACGCATATCACGCTGTATTCACACTCCATGTTGGAAAGTGAACACAACATGATCTGGGTTTGTTGTGTGTACCATTACCACTTGTACATGATATACAATCATTTGTAAAAATGAAATGAAATCTTTGAGTTTTACGTCCCACGGTTATGCCGGTTAGGCTAAAGGAGACGGTGATGATGAGAGATGAGTGAAATGGTGGAATGAAGAAAGTAGGAGGAAACGGGAGAACCCCGAGAAAACCCACGAGCACGGTGTTTGTCCACCACAAAGTTCACTTGGCGGGGGCTGGGATCGAACCCGGGACCCCAAGCACCAGAGGTGAACGCTCTACTTATACAATCATTTGTGTACGTAGTGCAACAGTAAGAAGTGTCCACGTGCACAGGAGATCAGAAGTTGCTCTTCTACGCTATTACCAAAAGGTATAACTGTTTCATGATTGGCGTTTAAGTACAGCATCCAGACGTACCAGTATGCCCTGTAATACATAATGCTATCGAACCCAGTCAGAACAGGGCAAAGCTGGTCGGCTCGCTCCGGGGCAGGGTTGGCTGGCTTAAACCAAGGTGGTTTAAACCAGCTGTTTTTTTTTTTTTTTAACTGGTTTAAACCAAAAAAAAAAAAAAAAAAAAAAAAGAGGAACGAAAATGTTTAAATCGTGTGAACTTCATGGTGACGTTTCCACATATCAAACCATCCGCATTACGGTTATCTACTTTTCACCTTTTAATCAAGGGGTCCCGTGTTGAATTCTCGGTCGGACCACAACCCATCTTTCAAGTGTAAACCAAGTAGCGATTCGAAGTGTCCCTTTAAGGGAAAGTCTTCTCTGTTACAACCTTGATATTTCATAAGGATGTTAAGCCTAAACCTACGAAATGAAACCAAATTATATATTTCTACTTGAATGTGAACTTCAAGTAGAAATCAGAAGGTTGCTTAAACATATAGATAGAAATTGACAAAATTTATCAACTGCCTGCGTAGCTTCTAACATCAGCTTGGATTTTACTTTGTTTTAATTTTATTTAATGATATCTACATACCAAATTTGTAATTGGTAATAGTTAAGAACAGCTACTTCTCATCTCCCGTGCACGAGGATACATCTTACTGTTGCACTATCTAAACACCCTAAGTACAAGGGCAAGAACTCAGTCTATTACCTACTTTTTAACATCCTAGATAGTCAATGAATAATGCCTGAAAGTATGGCGTTTCTCGTCCTTCCCTAAATGGGAAGAACGGCTCCTTAACTATAACCTTGTAATTTAATACCTCAGTTTTAGCGTAGTGATTATGATACGTTGACCTTAAAATTTTACACACAAATACATTTAAATAACATGACATTCCCAATGGCTAAGGCGGGAGTTTCCCGATTTATATACAATTCTGTATAATGTGTTTACTTGTGTAACTGTTATCTTTTTGCCCTTCTGAAATGACTCTTGACAATTATATTAACAAGTAGGCCTTTGTAAAGATCAGTACAACGTACTTTTATCAGGAGTCCTTCGTGAGTGAGTCGGCAATCGCATTTGTGACCAATTAGCCCCAGTTTCGTGTCCAAACGAACAATTTTTCTTGGATGTAAGCCGGGAAGCGGTTCGGATTCCGCTTTAGGCTTATGTGACCCTTTCCAGCATAACCTTGTTGTTGCATAATAAAACCAAGGCGAAACAGACTTAATTTCTGTCCATATCTAATATTTTTTTTTTTTTAAATAAAAACCATGGGTTTTGCCAACCCTGCTCGGGGGTGCGTCCGAATGGAGTACGCGTCAGCGATGGTGAGTGCACGTATAACAAAAACTTGTGACAGCACGTGGGTTTTCGCAGTAATACGAGCACCTATAGCACTTGTAATCGTCTTACACTGGTAATCCTATACTTGTTAACATAAAATACAGTTGGATTACGTACTTTTTAATTCTGCCCCCTGCAGAAATTTGTTCCTTAGAAACATGCTTTTCATAATTTCGTACTTCACCTGTAAATTATCCAAAACATGGTGTGTCTAAACTTTACCAACATCCTCGTAATTTGCAGGGCCATTTTGACAGATTAGCCTTGCACTACTTACATTTCCGAATATATACGGAGTCCTATTGTTTTATTTTTAGATCTTACTCTATTATGGCTAAACAGTGTAGAATATAAATTTGTCTCTCTGCTATGAGACTTTATTTAATGTCATTTAGTTTTCCATCGTTAATACTAGCAGAAAATGTCAATGGTGGAACTTCCGAAATCGCAATTACTTCCCAACATGAAAAAGCAACATACTGATGTCATAATTGAGAATAGAGATTCTTCGAAATTACATTACGATACATTTCCTTTTCAAATACACTACATTATATTTTCTATTTAAAACTTTGCCAATATATCAGCTGTACAAATATGTATTTAAACTTTACTTACTTAAAGTAGACCAACCTTTCATATCATTTTGCAAGTAGATATGAAATATTTAATAGCCGTGCACATATTCCATTCACTCCCTTCCTTTCCCATATCATTTAATTATTTCACATCTTCAGTTTTGCTGTATATGTTACTTCGTAAAATAAAATAAAGTATAAGAATATGGATGTACAATCACTCACATATTTCACTGTTGTGCCACTAGATGTCACTGATATGTACGACACAGCTAATGATGATTGATAACTAAAGCCTACCTCACGGTAACATCATGGTATGTAATGTTACCTTATGTTCACAGTTGCCAAGTGTAGAATTAACGTACGGGAAACTAGAAAAACTCTCCGAAATTGAGAAATAAACAATTCCAATCATTTGTACAGATTCTCGTTCAAAAATATGTTTCTTAATTACCAAATTATAGCTATTTCTATATTATGATTCCAGCTTCGCAAACTAGAGCTACCACTATTTACGAAATCAACATTTGTCCATAACAGTCTTAATCCAGCGATTCCCTATGGGTGTTTCGCGCAGCCCCAGGAATATCTCGAAATTATAAATATATCGATACATGAGGCTTAGTATAAGTTTACTTTCTATACGACGCTTTTTTTTTTTTTTTTTTTTTTTTTTTTTTTTTTTTTTTTTACCCATGAAAGCTTTAATAACAATTTAAAATCAATTTCAGGGTCCTTGCAAGGGCGTCACTGGCTGGAGGTCGTATATCCCTAAGTATCTTGGGTAGAAAATTAAATAGATCAAGCACATTTACCTTTTAAAAAAAAAAAACGTAATAACACGCAAATTCTATAAAACCTATATGTTGTTATGTAGGCCTACTATTATGTTACATTGTTACCTTTAAAAAACGTAATAACACGCAAATTCTATAAAACCTATCTGTTGTTGTGTAGGCCTACTACGGTATTATGTTGCATTGTGAAGCTGTCTGAAAATAGAAGAAATGATCTCTAATCTTGTAAACTTATTCCATTTTCTTTCCATTTTACGAAAATAATCTATCTTTATGAAACATTAACTTGAATGCAGGGGCGGATCCAGGACCAACTTCTAAAGGGGGGGGCGGTGGGTTGTCATACTGCTACTTTTAAGGGCTCCAAACTTTGGGATGGGTTTTATTTATATATATAAAATAAGAAAGTTTCCTCTTCTGGGGGGATCCGCTCCTGCTTGAATGTCACTGTCAATGTAAAACTAGTAGTTACATTAGAAAGCACGACCCAAATAAAGAGATTAATTTTAAAGTGCAGAATTTTTTGTGAGTGAGTTGCACATCATAAGATCTGTATTGAGGAGTGAATTGCTGTTTCATAATCCCACTCAGGAAGATTTGATATATAGTTTTTTACAGTAAGAAGGTGATGAAAATGACATTTTAACCTTAATCATAAATATTTCTCAATACAAGTTTTCGATGTCGCTAATTCATAATCAAATAAAGTGGGCAGCATGAATGGTCCCATATTTTCTACAAGCTGTAGTCTTGACCAAGATGTGTTCTCGCTAAGAAATTCTCAAATCATATTTATGAATAAGAGTTGCCTCAAGACTGAATTATCAAAGATCACATTTTACTTAAGACAAGATCTTGAGTGGGCATCATCTATAGGTACAAACAGTGTTGAATTCAGACATTTTCACCCGGGGGGAATGTGAATTCGGAGGGGAGGGTTGTTTTTCTGTATTTTTGCAAGAAAGCATCATATTTAATAATTCCATTCACATACATATCTGAGCTAATATTGAGGTTAATTGCTGATAAAGGGTGTCGGTGGTAGTTCACTACCAGAAGGGCCACCCCTACCGAATTGGTCTAAATGAAGTAGCCAAACGAAGAGTGTTCTGGGAGAAGGCAGTAGTTCTCCAGTAGCCAAGTTGGCGGAAATCATAGTGATTGGTACGACAACTTGGACATTAGTCCCAGGCGTGGTCAGAGTGACTTTAACGGCTGGGATATTGCGGGGTGGAAGGCAACGGGAAACCACCACTCTATTTTCCCTAGTTTGCTGGCAGCAAAAATAGAACATATGAACAATGGTCTTTCGCAGGTCAAAATGTAGTTCCGGAGGTAAAATATCCCCCCATTCGGATCTCCGGGAGGGGGATGGCTTGGGAAGGACTATTGGACAAGAAAGTAATAATGGGGGAAGACAAAGAGAGAAAGAAAGACAGGGAGGAGAAAAAGGTTTAGAATAGGGACATTTAACGTACGTACTATGTTACAGGGAGGAAAATTAGAAAATCTTAAAGAAAAAATGAAACAAAATAATTTAGATTTGGTAGGCGTTTGTGAAGCTAGATGGGAAGATAATGGGGTATTGAACAGCGAAGGATATAGAATGTTTTACTCAGGTAATGAAAAGGGCGGTCATAATAGCGTAGGATAATTCTTGGAAAGCGCTTAAAGGAGAAGCTAGTGAAGTAGAATTTATTGATGCTACAGTTAAAACTTAAAGGGAAAACAAAGGATCTAGTGGTGATACAGACATATGCACCGACGACTTCGCATGCAACTGAAGAAGTAGAGGAAAATTATGAGAAAATAGAAGAAATTATAGATAGGGAGAAGAGGGGGTGCATGCATAATTCTAATGGGAGATTTCAATGCAGTTATGGGAGAAAAACAGGAAGGTAGTATCGTAGGCAAATATGGTTTAGGCGAAAGAAATGAAAGGGGAGAGGGACTGGTGAATTTCTGTAGACAGAATTCACTAGTAATTGGGGACACTTGGTTCAATCAGCACAAGAGAAGAAGATATACATGGAAATCACCAATAGACAGCAGAAGATAACAGATAGACTCTGTTATGATTCAGGACAGGTATCGGAATAGCTTAAAGAACGTGAAGACCCTTGCCGGGGCTGATATTTTATCTGATCATAGTCTTGTGCTGGCCGAAGTAGATATTCAACTGAAAAATGTAGGCAGAAGAAAAGTAGGTAACAAAGTGTTGAATACTGAAAGGTTGAAAAACGAGGAAATAAGAAATCTTTTCATTGAAAAATTTGAAGAAAAATGTTCAATCGAGGAAAGGATAGGTGCAGGTAGTAACGCACGGTGGGAACATATTAAACGTTGCTTACAGCAAGCTGCAGAAGAAGCAGTAGGTTACCGCGAACACAAAACTGCTAAGAAACCATGGGTTACAAAGCAGATGTTGCAGAAAATGAGGGAAAGGAAGATGTGGAAACAGGTTGATACAGAAGAGGGCAAAAAGATGTACAGAAAGTTAAATAATGAATTACGGAGAGAAACAGACAGAGCGAGGGAAGAGTTTTACAAAAGAAAATGCGAGGACATAGAAGAATTAGAAAGAGTTGGGAAATATGAGGAAATGTACAAAGAGGTGAAATCTATGGAATTTCGGATGAAACAAGGGGGTATTATGATAGCAGTAGAAAATAAGAATGGGAAGGTAGTCAGCGAGATAAATGAGGTAATAGGAAGGTGGAAAGAATACGTTGAAGACTTATATGAGAGTAGGATAGGCTGTGTAGCCTAAATGTTGAAGTAGAAAATGAAGTAGGCGAGGATGATAAAGAATTTAGTATTCTTCGAGATGAGTTTGAAAAGGCTATATCCGAGATTAGGAATGGAAAGGCAACCGAATAGATAACTTACCAATCGGATTCATTAAAAATATAGGAGACAAGGGAAAGAAAGAATTGTTGCAACTATGCAATGAAATATATGAAACAGGAGAACGGCCAAAAGACTTTCTGAAAACGATCATGATACCGATGGCTAAGAAATTGAACCCAAAGAAATGTGAGGGTTATAGAACTATTAGTCTCATATCTCATGCAGCTAAAATTCTGCTCTGAATACTGAACAGGAGGTTATATGAAAGAACAAATAAAGATGTTGAGGAGGAGCAGTTCGGGTTCAGAAGAGGCAAGGTACAAGAGATGCAATTGGCTTATCAAGGGCGATCGGTGACAGATTTATAGAAAAAGAGAAAGAGGTGTATGTTGTATTTATTGATCTAGAAAAGGCTTTTGACCGCGTGAATTGGGAATTGTTGTTGGGAGTTCTAACGAAGATAGGGTTGGAATGGAAAGATAGAAGACTCATAAGAAACTTATACATGAACCAACAAGTAAATGTTAGGATAGGGGAAGAACTGACGGAAGAGAGTGCAATTGGAAGGGGAGTTCAACAAGGATGCTGCCTCTCGCCAACACTATTTAATGTCTATCTAGAAGAGATAGTGAAAAAGAGCCTACATGATGATGACGGCATTTAGGAGGTAGAATGATTAGATGCATAAGATTTGCAGACGATATGGAGCTTCTTGCAGAATCTGAAAAGAAAATCAATAAAAGGTTAGAAAAATGAGAAAGGGCTTTGAATAATATGGGATGAAAATAAATGTTAGAAAGACAAAAGCCGTGGTGATTGGAACGAAGGGGTCTGTGTCAAATATAAAAATAGGAGGGTAGAAAATAGAACAAGTAAATAGTTTTCGATATCTGGGTAGTATTCTTAGTAATAACATGAAGTGCGAACGTGAAATAAAAGCAAGGATAGGAATGGCGAAAGAAGCCTTTAGGAGGAAGAAAAGTCTGTTTTGTGGGACCTTGAATAAAGAGTTGAGAAAAAAACTCATAAAATGCTTCGTGTGGAGTGTTGTACTGTAAGGGGCGGAAACGTAGACATTACGTAAAGGTGACGAAAATCGACTGGAAGCCTTCGAAATGTGGGTGTAGAGAAGTATGGAAAGAATTAGTTGGGTCGAGCGGAAAACGAATGAGAGAGTGTTAGAAATGGTGGGTGAGAAAAGAACACTTTTAGATATTATTAGGAAGAGGAAGAGAAACTGGTTGGGACATTGCCTAAGAAGAGATTATATCATGAGGGACGTCCTAGAGGGTATGGTAGCGGAAAAGAGAGGGAGGGGGCGAAGGAGACTACGATTAATGGATGATATTAAAACAGAAAGATCATACGCGAAGACGAAGAGGTTAGCGGAGGACCGTGGAGCATGGAAGCTTTTCAGCTGGGGCAAGTGACCTGCCAATAAAGGCAGAATACCTATGATGATGAATGCTGATCAATTTTCAATGTGAGATTATAATTAAAAAACAACCGTTTAATTTTATCTAAAACATTAAATAAAAACTGGCAAAAATATTTTAGATTAAACTTTAACTGCTATTTACAGTCTATTTTAGTTATTTTTTCCTATATTCAGTAGTTACTGTTTGTCATTAATGTAGAAGGTTTTAAAAAGATTTAAATTAAATCAAATATTTCTTTGTCCTAAGACAAACATACATAGGAATATCTTGAGAAAAGTAATCATTCTTTCTCACACTTCTGATTCTAAATCAAGTATATAGCCTTGGTTTCTTCCTTGCATACATATCAATAGTTTAGTTTACGCAATCTTCAGTAGGATCAGTGCCATGTCGTGGAAAATCAGCGCTTGGAGCGAAAGTATACGACGGCACTCCCGTACATATGAGTGAGGTCGACAGACCAGCTGTGAAAGGTGAGAAAATTTTAAAAAGTAAACCCTGCTTTTCCTTGATTTTGAGAACTTTTTATTACTTTTTTCCTTTCATTTTATATATGTGCACATGCCCACATGTGCACATGTTTCATTCCTCTCTTTTTTCTTTCCTTCTTTTCTTTTCTCCCCCCCTCCGAATCGTGCGCCCCTTACTTCGGTGCCCGAGGCCGTCGCCCCGCTTGCCCCTCCTTCGTCACCTTCAATAGCAATCTTTCACTTATATACTACTATTATATTGATAAATTCTATATAAATCTCTAACCCAGGAGGGATACTGTTCCTGCCTGATCCCTCTGAATCTCACCCTTGAACGACTTATTTTTAGTTAAAGAAAGGTGTATTTACTTTAACAATCATAAAACACATTTACGTCTGTTACTTCCGATGCGAGAAATGGATTTAGGCGCTCTATTTCAAATAATGCAAGAACTGTACATTGTCAAGAACTGAAGTCTGCTGACATTAGAGATCATATGGAATGATCGGAAGATCTTCCATATCTTTCCTTTCCTATCTCAATCTGTGCTAGTGCTACCTACTAATATATAATATAGGACGAGAGTATAGTACCTCAGTTGACAATTTCATGTTCTGCCAAACTCGGTCATAGCGTTAAGAAATACAGGTTTTATTGACTATTTTGGTATTCTATCTTAAATGTTACATGTTTAATATTTATATAGAATGGGTCTGCGTCATTTATATGTATATTGAGAGATCGGATTCCGTCTGCACGTGCACGGAAAGAAAAACAAATAATTGTGTGAAGTAACTTCTACATTTTGTGACTGAAATTTTGGGAGTTTCTCCGGGGGGAATGAATTTTCTTCGGGGGAGAGATTTCCTCGGGCTACCCCCTGAATTCATCCCTGAGTACAAACCTAAGCAAAAGACAAACTTAAGCTCGATTCAGTGTATTCTGGCAATCATGCTTTAATGGGGGCGAATTGAAATTCACAACTTTCCAATAAAGGAACTGTGTAAGAAACGGAAGAAAGTAAAATGTTGAATCTATTGGTTCAACCAAGGATGGCGTATTTGCGCCAGGGATGCAAATAAGCAACAAAATTTTACTCGCCCAAGAAAAAAGCGGCTAGCCCACATCTCACAATAGAAATCATTTATTTACCTTCAGTATGATATTAAATACTCGCCCGCACTAGGGCGAGTGGTTATTTGCATCCCTGGTTTAAACCTAACGCTTAGATTGTCTGTCAAACATATATTAGCTTCTGTAATTAAGATTTTGTACGCAAATATAGAAAAAAAAAACAGAAAAATTCTATTCTTGAGCCGCGAAGCGACGCGCTAGAGTAGAAGACCTAAATGTGTGGTAAAGAGTAGAAGTTCTTTCAACGGAGTTCCGATTAGTGGGTGGGTAGAGTGAAAGACAAACTCACAAAGCATTTTGACACCGGATCAAATCCCGTACACGTTTTTTTTTTCTCTTTTTGAATTTATCATAAGAACTGGAACAACATAATAAGAAAGTAACTTTTGCTAAGTTTTTCCTTTAATCTACTTATCTACTCAGAAGCAGAGTAATATCAGTAATAGTTCTTGTATATAGACCCTATGCTCCTACCACTCCTTCGTTGCAAGGAGACAGGTTCGCTTCAAACTCAAATAAATAAAGAAAATGGGGCACAGACACGATACACCATACAGGATCGTTTGCAGTCTTACTACGAGTACCATGAATGAAACAGAAAAGGTTGTCATTATCAAACTGGCCGATGGCAAATTATTGTAGCTGAGCTTTTGAATTTTTCAGCGTATTAAAAAAATATGTTTCTTTGTGAAGACATACTACTAAACAAAACCTGCGATCACATTTACAATTTTAGCTATGAAGAATTGCTTGTTTTCTCTTTTAATAAAATAATCGAATTCTATAAATTTAGGTGCGTGAAATACGAGTGCCTCGAAAAGAAAGTATAGGTGTTATAACTTGAATGCATCTCATATTTACAATATCTGGACATAAATATGTCAAGTTTTGAAAGGAACTTCAGATAAAGATGTTAAAGCTGAAATATGCTCGAAATGATCAAAAGTGAACTTGCTCCCTTGTGTGGTGGACGCGTTATTTATTATGAATACACATCAATTCAGTTCCGAAGAGAATAACACAATTAGAAGAATGAGTCATAGAACAACCGCAATATAACTATTCCAATTAGGAAAAACCCAAATGCTTTCAGGAACGATTGGAAAAGGATTTATGTGAAATGTAGAATTAAGTGTTTTAAAAAAAAAATTCGTATAAGACATAAATCAAGTTCTTTATGGAATAATGAATTAAGAATATCCTAAGTTTTCATAAGTAATATTTCATTATTAAGTATTGTCCTGTGAGAACTTGGCACAACGAAAGAACATTTTCTTTTTAAAAAATGTGTTAAATAAAAGATGAAATCATTCTTAACAAAAAATATTAAATTTTCAGGTACTGTGCATGTTAGCCACTATCTTGGATAATGGCCACTGTTGACGCCGTGAAACGATGTTTTCGTTGTTCCGCACAGAAAACACCAGAAAATCGTCAGAGAGAGATAAGAGTCGGTACAGGTGTGTGGAAAAGTGGTCCAATCAACTTACTAAAAGTCCTGGGAAACCCGAGAGGAGCTTCAGCCACCATCTTGCAGAATGGCCGCCGCTGATACCGTAAAACGACGTTTTCGTTATTCCACACAGAAAATCGTCAGAGAGAGAGATAAAAGTCTGTACAAGTATGTGCAAAAGTGGTCCAATCAACATACTAAAAGTCTTGGGAAATCCGAAAGAAGCTTCAGCCACCATCTTGGATAATGACCGCCGTTGATGCCGTAAAACGACGTTTTCGTTATTTCGCACAGAAAACGGCAGAAAATCATCAGCGATAGATAAAGGTTGGTAAATGTGTGTAGAATAGTGGCCCAATCAACATACTGAAAGTCCTGGGAAATCCAAGTGGAGCCTCGGCCACTTTCTTGCAAAATGGCCGCTGCCACCAGGGTGAAACGACTTTTTTCGAAACGATTACGATAGATTCCAGTACGGTATATTTTATTCCAGCTCAGGTAATAAAGACCTAGTCAAGTAGCCTTAACAAACATACGTACAGTATGCATTGTACCCAACAACATGTACACCTTTACAATACAAAGTTGTGAACCAGCAGCAATGTATGGAAAGAAATAAGAATTTTATAACATTCTTATTTATTGATTTTGAAAATGTTAGTAACAAAAATTTGAAAGTAAGTAGTGATTTCATTTGTCTATAAAGATAAATGTACCTGTCTCACTGATATATTCAAATTACAAGTTTCATCTTTTTACTATTCATATATTCATGAGCAGTGCGGGCTCATTTTTTAACACAACTATTATTTTCCATTCACATCTTTCAAGGGCAAAACCAGTGCTATTGGACCCGTACTCGGACTCAATGATAACCAAACTTCAAGACGAGCTACTCAGGGTCGGCATAACAGGCAATATATTGAAAATGAGCCTACCTGATGACGATGATCCAGTTTCTAGATTCAATAGAGAAGGAGAAGCGAACGGCCTACTTATGGATTCAGTATTTTCGTCAAGTTCAACTCTTGCGAGCACTCATACATGCTCAGAGAAGTAGAATCTGGGCATTATATTTTTAGCGTGCTAACGGCATCCTTCTCTATTTCCACGCTGCGGATATTTAAATTATGCGAAGTCATGCCATTTGTACCTTCAGGAAATGTGTAATCTCCAAAGCAAAATGTCCTCAGAAGAAGTTATAAATTTTGGGTTTGTGGACCGGCTTGACTATGTCTCATGCGGTCGGTTAAGAGTATTGGAGCTCTGTGTCACGGTCGTGGAGCGTCAGACAGTGTTGCGACTAAATGGATTTTGTGAATCCCAGTCACAACTGGAATTAGCGACAGCCAAAAAATTTTTTGTGAGATATCAAGCACAAATCGGGTGAGCAACGTAGAACTTAAACATTGAAGGAGAGCTCGTGACGATGCCGATGTTAAGAAGTTGGTCGATTGGTTTCGATACTATAATCCTTTTCATGAACACAACGAACTTATGTCCATCGCTACCAGCATCACAGGTGATGATACAATCAATTGATTTCGAGATTGGGATGATAACAGTACGAAGTAAAATTGTAAACAATTTCAAAGATGTAAAACTAAAGCGAGGCGATAAGGTACGTCCCTTGGCAGCAGTGACAAGTGGCGTGCGGATACATGATGTAACTGTACCTGTAAACACTACACTACTGTTTCATCGAATAGTTGGAGTCGTCAAATGTGACGAAGATTTGGAAGATTGCTTCTCCTACGAACTGGCACCAAGACCATTGTCTCTGGTAATATTTAATTAAGAAGAACGAAGAAGTCGGTATTGTTCAAAATTTTTGATTTCATCGATGAGGCAAGTCTAGGAAGTGACAATCGTACCGAACAAGGTGTCACAGTCATAGACGGAGGATATCTTTTGTATCGAGTTATATGGCCTCAGCAATGAACATTTTCGATTGTTACTATTGTACTTGATGGTTATAGCCGGCAAATCACCAAAGAAATTGAATAAAAACAACGATCGCGATCCATTCGATCAGCAGATATATTCAAAGCTTCACACCAATGGTAACGCCTCAAGAAAAATTTCTTCCTGACAATTGCAACAAGAGTCGCTTCATTACCAAGTTTCCTCGTCATAGGGTGATGAAATGATATCGATAAGTGGTTGCGATACCACTTCATCACCCTATCGGCAAGAAAACAATAAGTCTTTCAAAATTTTAGAGCCGAAGAGATTTGCGGGAGTGTGTATGTGTATTTACAGCCCATAAAGGAATCTAAATCTTCGATTGCTGCAGCTGGAGAAAAGTATCTGCTTGCTATGTATCGGGTACCGAAATCTGTTTCCACACTTAATTCTCTGCAACATCATAACTTCATGAAAGCTATCGCAAGGACTTTTATCCATGGAAGAGTAAAGCTGGAATCTTTACCACCAACAAGTGCGTTGCCCTGCAACATTCTTTGCAAGCGTATCACCAAACGCAACAACGGCTGGGCAATGACCTGCCGGCAAAAGAATGGAGATGGTAGCTACCTGGAGACAATCTAGTGTCAGTAATGATCGAAAAGGGACCAGCTCCTGATCGCCTGCTGAAGCCCATTTTCTGCAACTGCAAATCTGGTTGCGAGAAAGGCTGCAGTTGCAGAAAAGTGGAAAATCTTGTATTTTGCCCTATGTGGATACTACTGCGGCACTGGCTGGATCAACAGTTCATATAAAGGTAAGGATTACGTAAATGATGACTTATTGGTGGATACTGAAAAAATGTAACATGTAGACGAACCTCATGATTTCGAACATGAATGTATCGATACATGGATAGCAAAAAGACGAAAGTCGTAATTTGAATATATTAGTGAAACAGGTGCATTTATCTATTCAGAGAAACGAATTCACTACCCATTTTCAAATTTTTGTTACAAACATTTTCAAAATCAATAAATAATAAGTTATTAAATTCTTATTCCTTTCCATACATTGCTGCTGCTGGTTCACAACTTTGTAGTGTAAAGGTAATGTTGTTGTAATAACTGAGGGTACAACGCATACTGTATGTCTTTTAAGGCTAATTACCTGAGGTGGAATAAAATCTGCCATACTGGAAAGTACTATACTCGTTTCGTAAAAGGTCGTTCCACAGTACTGGCAGCGACTATTTTCCAAGATGGTGGCCGAAGCTCTATTCAGATTTCTCGGGACTTTTAGTATGTTGATTGGACCACTATTCCACACATCTCTGCCAATTTTTATCTCTCTCCAACGATTTCCTGGCGTTTTCTGTGCGGAGTAACGAAAACGTCGTTTTACGGCATGAGCAGCGGTCATTTTTCAAGATGGTGGTTGAAACACCACTTGGATTTTACAGGACTTTTAGTACGTTGATTGGACCACTATTTCACATGTCTCTGCCAATTTTTCTCTCTTTATATAAATTTTTTCCGCATATTCATTATTTTGGCCTAAATTGCTCAGACTATTACTAGAATACTGAATTAAATTACCAGATGGAAAATAACAAAGAAAGTAATGTATAGTAAGAAACAAGACTAATTTCATGGGCTTTCTTATAGCAAGGAATACTTCTTGCTCTTTACCATATTACTGGTAGAAAATTCAGTTCCAAACGTAATTAATGGATTTTTTATTATAAGTTTTAGATTTAAGTATGATAGCTTAAATTACCAAACTACAGACAGACTATTTCTACTGTACTAAAATTGAAGTAACTTGTACAGACCAAAGCAACATACAATAACTTACCAATTCTTTATAGTGTCGTCCCAAGTTAGAAAAAAGTCCTGGCTTTCGCACTAAGTGCTCCTTAATAAATCAATATTTTTTTTATTTATTAGAGTTTTCTTCTTATTTAAACCGAACTAGAAACCGGATTTATTTCATTTACTCATTGGTTCCACTCATTGTAATGTATTATTTCTTTATATACTTCATGTTTAGAGAAATAAAAATAATGATCACGGTGAATTAGGAAATGCTTGAAAGTAGTTGAAAATATCAAATCTAGAATAACTGCTGGAAATAAGTTTGCAAATGATTGCCTCCATTGAGAGACCTTCAGTAGTACTCCCCCGCGTATATCTCGCCGAGTCAGCAAAAATTTTTGTGACGTCATAGGTCAAAGGTCAATGACCTTGGCCCGGGGTCAATGACCTAGGGGTACCTAGGACCACCCCCTCTAAATTTTGGCAGGGGTACCTTGGCCCACCCCCTAAATTTTGGCAGGGGTACATAGGACCACCCCGCTTAAATTTCGGAAATTGCCAAATCTAAAAATTTGGTATGGTAGGGTAGGACCATAGTATGTACCTCTATCGGTATTGGGTGTCTATGTCGTTCCCTTTTATGGGTAAAAAATTGCCAAAAATTCAAATTTCGGGGGTTTTTGACCTAATTTATCCCCTTGGATGAGGCGTTATTACCTTATATAGTTATATGGGCGTATACAGGGGTTCATTACCTTTCATAAGACATGGGTATATTAATGCACCCCTTGAAAAATTTGGGAGGGGTACCTTGGCCCACCCCTTAAATTTTGGAAATTGACCAATTTCAACATTGGGTATTATAGTACAGGACCCTAATATGTATCATGATAAATTTGGGTGGTCCACCTCATTCCCTTCTAGGGGTACAAAATTGCCAAAATATAAACGTAAGCAATACGTTGTACCACGTGTTTGGTTTTCGACCTAATTTATCTCCTTGGATGAGGTCCTATTACCTTATATGATTATATGGTCATGTATAGGGGTCCATTCCTTTCATAAGACATAGGTACATTTGTGCACCCCTTTAAATTTTTTGGATGGCCCACCCCCTAAATTTTGGCAGGGGTACATAGGACCCCCCCCTTAAATTTTGGAAATTGCCAAATCTAAAAATTTGGTATGGTAGCCTAGGACCATAGTATGTACCTCTATCAGTATTGGGTGTCTATGTCGTTCCCTTTCATGGGTAAAAAATTGCCAAAAATTCAAATTTCGGGGTTTTTTGACCTAATTTATCCCCTTGGATGAGGTGTTATTACCTTATATAGTTATATGGGCGTATACAGGGGTCCATTACCTTTCATAAGATATGGGTATATTTGTGCACTCCTTTAAAAATTTGGGAGGGGTACCTTGGCCCACCCCTTAAATTTTGGAAATTGACCAATTTAAACATTGGGTATTATAGCACAGGACCCTAATATGTATCGTGATAAATTTGGGCGGTCCACCTCATTCCCTTCTAGGGGTACAAAATTGCCAAAATATAAACGTAAGCAATACGTTATACCACGTGTTTGGTTTTTGGTCGATTTTATCCCCTTTGATGAGGTGTTATTATCCTATATAGTTATATGGTCATGTATAGGGGTCCATTACCTTTCATAAGATATGGGTATATTTGTGCACTCCTTTAAAAATTTGGGAGGGGTACTTTGGCCCACCCCTTAAATTTTTGAAATTGACCAATTTAAACATTGGGTATTATAGCACAGGACCCTAATATGTATCTTGATAAATTTGGGCGGTCCACCTCATTCCCTTCTAGGGGTACAAAATTGCCAAAATATAAACGTAAGCAATACGTTATACCACGTGTTTGGTTTTTGGTCGATTTTATTCCCTTTGATGATGTGTTATTATCCTATATAGTTATATGGTCATGTATAGGGGTCCATTACCTTTCATAAGATATGGGTATATTTGTGCCCTCCTTTAAAAATTTGGGAGGGGTACTTTGGCCCACCCCTTAAATTTTTGAAATTGCCCAATTTAAACATTTGGTATTATAGTGCCGGATCCTAACATGTATTGTGATAAATTTGGATGGTCCACCTCGTTTCCTTCTAGGGGTACAAAATTGTCAAAATATAAACGTAAGCAATACGTTGTACCACGTGTTTGGTCTTTTGGCCCAATTTATCCTCTTGGATGAGGTTCTATTACCTTATATGGTTATATGGTTATGTATAGGGGTCTATTCCCTATCATAAGACATAGGTACATTTGTGCACTCCTTTAAAAATTTGGGAGGGGTACTTTGGCCCACCCCTTAAATTTTAGAAATTGCTCATTTTATATATTTGGTATTATAGTACTGGACCCTAACATGTATTATGATAAATTTGGGTGGTCCACCTCGTTCCCTTTTAGGGGTACAAATTGCCAAAATATAAACGTAAGCAATACGTTGTACCACGTGTTTGGTTTGACCTAAGTTATCCCCTTGGATGAGGTTCTATTACCTTATATGGTTATATGGTTATGTATAGGGGTCTATTCCCTATCATAAGACATAGGTACATTTGTGCACTCCTTTAAAAATTTGGGAGGGGTACTTTGGCCCACCCCTTTAATTTTGGAAATTGCCCCTTTTTACATGTTTGGTATTATAGTATAGAACCCTAATATATATTACTATAAATTTGGGTGGTTCACCACGTTTCCTTTGATGGGTACGAAATTGCCAAATTTTAGTACAACCACGTGTTTGGTTTTGGCTCAATTTATCCCCTTGGATGAGGTCCTATTACCTTATATGGTTATATGATCATGTATAGGGGTCCATTCCATATCCCCTTAAATTTTGGAAATTTTCCAATTTAAGCATTCGGTATCATAGTACATGACCTCAACATGTATCATGATAAATTTGGGTGGTCCATCTTGTTCCCTTTCATGGGTAAAAATTACTAAAATATAAACATAAGCAATATGTTGTACCATGCGTTTGGTTTTTGGCCCAATTTCTTCCCTTTGATGGGGGTCTATTACCTTATATGGTTATATGGTCATGTATATGGGTTCATTTCCTATCATAAGACATGGGTACATTGACGCACCCCTTGAAAAATTTGGGAGGGGTATCTTGGCTCATCCACTCGGTTTTAGAAATTGTTTTAATATAAGCATTTGGTATCATAGTACAGGACTTCAATATGTACCACTATAAATTTGGATGGTCCACATCGTTCCCTTTCATGGGTAAAGAACTACCAAAAATCGAATTTCGGAGGTTATTGACACCTATTTAGCACGTTATATGGTTTATTACCTTTATATGTTTATGTTCCCTTTTAAATTTGGGAATTATCAAATAACAAAATTCGGTAAACGTTTTCTAGGACCCATTGGTGTTCCTCTTATGGCCAAATATTCAAAATTTAAATGTTATTGACCGGCTTTATTATTGAATAAGTACAGGATTTATTACTTTTTTCATAAGACACAGGTGTATTTGTGTACCAATCTTAAATTTTGGGAGGGGGTACATTTCTTATTGTCATATCAATAATTGGTAAATGTTCTTTGGGTAAATCATTGTGATCACGTGATCAGTTATTGACCTATGATGGGATTAGGAGTCCAGGACATTGGTACATTGAAACTTTGTAGGATAATTTGAGAATGCGTCATTGGTATTGATTATTACAGCCAAATATAAACGTAAGCAAGACGTTGTACCACGTGATTGACCTTGATGAGGTAGTGTACAGGGATACATAGCTAACCTTATTGAAACTTATGACTCATAGTCTTAAGGGAATACATGCTACAACACTGACAAAGTTATTGTTGATGCAATTTGATTGGCTGATCACTATCTTTCCTGCAATCTGATTGGCTGATCACTATCTTTCGTGCAATCTGATTGGTTGATGAGTTTCAAATCTTTGCTGAATTCAGTTTTGTTTTAACATTTAAAAAGTTTGAAACTTTGGTTTGACATTTTTTCGTGTGATATTTTTAGTTTAAAAATTTTTGTTTCGAAAGTTTTGTTTAAAAATTTTGTTTCAAAATTTTGTTTGAAACTTTTGGTTTGAAATTTTTGTTTGAAAAAATTTTTTGTTTAAAATTTTTGTTTCAAAATTTTGTTTGTTTAAAATTTTTTTGTAAATTTTTTGTTTCAATTTTTTTGTTTAAAATTTTTCGTTTGAAATTTTTTTCGTTTGAAAATTTTGTTTCCAAATTTTTTCCTTTCAAAAATTTTGTTTGAAAGTTTGGTTTGACATTTTTTTTAAAGATTGTGCACTCATTAGTAAAGAACCGGAACTGTTTAGAACAAAAACCTTTGTCAATATTTTTTTTTCATGATGCAATAGTACACGTCAGAATATGGGGTTGTACTTGAAATGAAAAAAAAACACAATTCATTGAAATGGATCATTTTATTACACTCCACATACATCCATACCAGATAGTGGTTCTGGATATTGTCGATACAATGTATTTTGAACTTCTTGCACTAGTTTGTCTTTAGCGTATAATTTTAATTCCAATTGAAGTCTTTTAAGGTCTATTGCGATATCAATTGGTGGAAACTCAATGTTCATTTGATCACAAATAAACTGTTTATCAATACAGGTATGCACCCACGAACGATGTTGACAACCATCACAATATCTAGATACATGTTGTACAATATGCATAACACATTTTTCAAAATAGTACTTTTTCAGGAATATACTTGTTTTGTTGCACACTTCCACTGCATGTTTCGCACACTGAAATACGCTGATGAATTTGTTCCATTCCGTTTGCGTTAGATACACCATGTTGCGAGGGACATGAAATGTACTCTTTTTACGTAACAGCACCATCTTCTCTTCGAGGACTGTACGCAGCACCACTTTATGATTTGAGCCTAATGATTTGACTATGGTCACATTTAGCTCATCATGAAAATAATCGTTCATTTGGTCGATTCGTGAACATAATATTTGCCATTCTTCACAGGTCAGTTGTACACCAAATTGTTCTGCTTTGCCCAATCGAATTACTGGTTCAAATGTTCTAGCACTGATACCAATCATCACATGTTTTGTTTGAAATATATTTATTGGATAATAGCTTGCGAAGATGAATTCTTTATCGTTAGAAGTACACATCTTTCCTCCTGAAAAGCACTTGCTCAAATGATTTCGTGGGATGACAGTGTATTGGTTGATTTATAGTTATTGCTGACGTCATTGGAAAGGAATGTGCTGACGTTTGAATTCATGATTTCATCACAGTTGCTGACGTCATGCTGACCAACCACATTCATACAACTATGTCTGACGTGTTGATGTTTGAATTCATGATTTCATCACAATTGCTGACGAATCTGGCTGTGTACTAAATTCAAGTTGATGACTTCGACCCAAGAATCCTTTGTAACATAAAGATACAGATCCAGTATTTAAGAAACGCAGCAATTCTTCTTGTTTTGATGCTTCCATGGGTAAATATCTTGCTGGTAAAATTATATTCTTAATATTTTCAAGCTTCACTACGATTCTTACTCCAAACTTTGTAGGGATCATTTGGCTAGCTAAGATTCTATAAGGTACATTCTGTTGTAAATCAGTAATCTTGGTAAATGATTTCATCACATCACGTGTGTTTAGAAACTGCAGACAAGTAGCCATGATGATGTTATCATGAATACTAACTCGAACGATGATGCAAAACTGATGACGTTGCATTATCATGTTCTGACGTGTACTATTGCACCATGTTCTGACGTGTACTATTGCACCACAATGTTGCCAGAGGTTTTAGTTCTAAACAGTTCCGGTTCTTTACTAATGAGTGCACAAACTTTAAAAATGTCAAACCAAACTTTGAAACAAAAAATTTCAAACAAAAATCTTTGAAACAAAATTTTGAAACGAAAAACATTCAAACAAAAAAATTTCAAACGAAAGAAATTCAAACAAAATTTTGAAACAAAAAAAAATTTCAAACAAAAATTTTTTCAAACAAAAAATTTGGAAACGAAAAATTTCAAACAAAAATTTTAAACAAAAATTTGAAACGAAAAAAATTTCAAACAAAAAAATTTTAAACAAAAAATTTTGAAACAAAAGTTGTCAAAAAAAATTTCAAACAAAATTCTGAAACAAAAAATTCAAACAAAAAATTTGAAAGCAAGAATTTTCAAACAAAATGTTTCAAGCAAAAAAAATTTCAAACTAAAAAATTTTTACGTTTCACGGTTAACCGTCAAACTTTATCCGGTTTTTAACTATTCGATTAACAAATAAACGGTTTTGATCATATTTATCATTGAGTGCAAAATGTTGAACGAAAACAAGATTTTTAAATGTAAAACAAAACTTAAAAACTGAATACAGCAAAGATTTAAAACTCATCAACCAAACAGATTGCACGAAAGATAGTGATCAACCAATCAGATTGCAGGAAAGATAGTGATCAGCCAATCAAATTGCATCAACAATAACTTTGCCAGTGTTGTAGCATGTATTCCCTTAAGACTATGAGTCATAAGATTCAATAAGGTTAGCTATCAGATTTCTAAAACTCAAGGTCAATCACGTGGTACAACGTCTTGCTTACGTTTATATTTGGCTGTAATAATCAATACCAATGACGCATTCTCAAATTATCCTACAAAGTTTCAATGTACCAATGTCCTGGACTCCTAATCCCATCATAGGTCAATAACTGATCACGTGATCACAATGATTTACCCAAAGAACATTTACCAATTATTGATATGACAATAAGAAATGTACCCCCTCCCAAAATTTAAGATTGGTACACAAATACACCTGTGTCTTATGAAAAAAGTAATAAATCCTGTACTTATTCAATAATAAAGCCGGTCAATAACATTTAAATTTTGAATATTTGGCCATAAGAGGAACACCAATGGGTCCTAGAAAACGTTTACCGAATTTTGTTATTTGATAATTCCCAAATTTAAAAGGGAACATAAACATATAAAGGTAATAAACCATATAACGTGCTAAATAGGTGTCAATAACCTCCGAAATTCGATTTTTGGTAGTTCTTTACCCATGAAAGGGAACGATGTGGACCATCCAAATTTATAGTGGTACATATTGAAGTCCTGTACTATGATACCAAATGCTTATATTAAAACAATTTCTAAAACCGAGTGGATGAGCCAAGATACCCCTCCCAAATTTTTCAAGGGGTGCGTCAATGTACCCATGTCTTATGATAGGAAATGAACCCATATACATGACCATATAACCATATAAGGTAATAGACCCCCATCAAAGGGAAGAAATTGGGCCAAAAACCAAACGCATGGTACAACATATTGCTTATGTTTATATTTTAGTAATTTTTACCCATGAAAGGGAACAAGATGGACCACCCAAATTTATCATGATACATGTTGAGGTCATGTACTATGATACCGAATGCTTAAATTGGAAAATTTCCAAAATTTAAGGGGATATGGAATGGACCCCTATACATGATCATATAACCATATAAGGTAATAGGACCTCATCCAAGGGGATAAATTGAGCCAAAACCAAACACGTGGTTGTACTAAAATTTGGCAATTTCGTACCCATCAAAGGAAACGTGGTGAACCACCCAAATTTATAGTAATATATATTAGGGTTCTATACTATAATACCAAACATGTAAAAAGGGGCAATTTCCAAAATTAAAGGGGTGGGCCAAAGTACCCCTCCCAAATTTTTAAAGGAGTGCACAAATGTACCTATGTCTTATGATAGGGAATAGACCCCTATACATAACCATATAACCATATAAGGTAATAGAACCTCATCCAAGGGGATAACTTAGGTCAAACCAAACACGTGGTACAACGTATTGCTTACGTTTATATTTTGGCAATTTGTACCCCTAAAAGGGAACGAGGTGGACCACCCAAATTTATCATAATACATGTTAGGGTCCAGTACTATAATACCAAATATATAAAATGAGCAATTTCTAAAATTTAAGGGGTGGGCCAAAGTACCCCTCCCAAATTTTTAAAGGAGTGCACAAATGTACCTATGTCTTATGATAGGGAATAGACCCCTATACATAACCATATAACCATATAAGGTAATAGAACCTCATCCAAGAGGATAAATTGGGCCAAAAGACCAAACACGTGGTACAACGTATTGCTTACGTTTATATTTTGACAATTTTGTACCCCTAGAAGGAAACGAGGTGGACCATCCAAATTTATCACAATACATGTTAGGATCCGGCACTATAATACCAAATGTTTAAATTGGGCAATTTCAAAAATTTAAGGGGTGGGCCAAAGTACCCCTCCCAAATTTTTAAAGGAGGGCACAAATATACCCATATCTTATGAAAGGTAATGGACCCCTATACATGACCATATAACTATATAGGATAATAACACATCATCAAAGGGAATAAAATCGACCAAAAACCAAACACGTGGTATAACGTATTGCTTACGTTTATATTTTGGCAATTTTGTACCCCTAGAAGGGAATGAGGTGGACCGCCCAAATTTATCAAGATACATATTAGGGTCCTGTGCTATAATACCCAATGTTTAAATTGGTCAATTTCAAAAATTTAAGGGGTGGGCCAAAGTACCCCTCCCAAATTTTTAAAGGAGTGCACAAATATACCCATATCTTATGAAAGGTAATGGACCCCTATACATGACCATATAACTATATAGGATAATAACACCTCATCAAAGGGGATAAAATCGACCAAAAACCAAACACGTGGTATAACGTATTGCTTACGTTTATATTTTGGCAATTTTGTACCCCTAGAAGGGAATGAGGTGGACCGCCCAAATTTATCACGATACATATTAGGGTCCTGTGCTATAATACCCAATGTTTAAATTGGTCAATTTCCAAAATTTAAGGGGTGGGCCAAGGTACCCCTCCCAAATTTTTAAAGGAGTGCACAAATATACCCATATCTTATGAAAGGTAATGGACCCCTGTATACGCCCATATAACTATATAAGGTAATAACACCTCATCCAAGGGGATAAATTAGGTCAAAAAACCC